>NC_138383.1:49094916-49130435 GCF_054177405.1 Leptonychotes weddellii
CTATCTTTGTGGTTCTTTGTAATGGTTGCACAGACTTTCTCAAATATTCAGGACCAGCAGTTAGGACTTAGGCACATGTTCTGGTTTCCTTTTCCCACCATTGTTTCTTGTTTATCGTGTTTCACCATTTATTGTGTTCTAAATTTCGACTCGTGTTTATGTAGTGGGGCTGTAAATCTCTGCGCTCAGTTGTGCCTACGACAGAGGCGTTCCATGGCCCACGGATCCTTTCTTCCTTCCTTGCTCATCAGTGGAGACAGGAGAAAATACACTCACTGGATGGGTCATGGAATCTGTCTCCTCCAGATGAGACGTTCTCTCTGGAATAAATATACCATCGTTTCCAAGTTTACCTTCTCCCCAAGGCTGTCCTTCCCCTCCTGGCAGCACCAGGATGGCTGTCTTGATGTTGTCCTGGGCTGGGTCCAGGTCAGCAATAGGTCCCACCTGACCTTGGCCATGAGGTCCCACCGGGCCTTGGCCTTGCCAGGTCCTCCATGCCCCTGGCCGTCGAGGCCTCCTCTCTTCAACCCCAGGTCTCAGCTGGGCTTGAGGGCTTCTCAGCAGATTGGCATCCCCTCACGGTGTCAAGTTGGGAGCCCCAGGTCCCCCCCCATCACAACCACACCCTAAGGCTCTTCTCTGCCCCCTTCTCCTCCCTCCGCCTCTTCCTGCTCTTGCTCAGATCCCTGTGGGGACAGTGCCCTAAGGGGTTTCTCCTGGTGTGAAGCATGTCCCCGGTGCATGTCCACAAGCTCCCCCACACCCCTCTGGATGTCTCCACCATGTCAGGACCTCCCCAGTTCCAAAGCAGGAAGGGAAAACAAGAACATGCAGGCCGAGTTCTTTCGCACACCTTTCTCTCCCCCTTTCCCGATCCTCCAGCGCCCCAAGAGTTGGGCTTTGTCCCCTTAAGATGAAAAGCTAAGCTGTCTCTTAGCGGAGTTGCCCCGATGGTTCCCCTCTCTCCTCGCAGGGACCCTCAGGCTGGCTTCTCAGTCTTGAGGGGGGGTTCAAGAGATGCCTTCTTTGCGGTACGGAATGAGCCCTATGCCTTGGCCTTGGTAGGCTTGATTTTTTTTATTGGAACCACAGACTTGTCTGGAAGGAGGACTTACTAAGGATGGGATAATTAGGGCGCCTGGGTGGCTCAGTTGGTTAAGCAACTGCCTTCGGCTCAGGTCATGATTCTGGAGTCCCGGGATTGAGTCCCACATCGGGCTCCCTGCTCAGCGGGGGATCTGCTTCTCCCTCTGACCCTTCCCCTCTCATGCTCTCTGTCTCCCATTCTCTCTCTCAGATAAATAAATAAAATCTTTAAAAAAAAAAAAAAGGATGGGATAATTATAAACCCAAAGAGCGTCCTCAGAAATGTTCTAAGAGAGTTCCTTGGCTGGCCTTATAAATCATGAGGTTTTTAAAATAGTGTCTATTCAGTTTTTCACTTCTGCCATTATATTCTGAATTTATTTATTTATTTGAGAGAGAGAGAGCAAGCATAAGGGGGCAGAGGGGCAGGGGGAGAAGCAGGCTCTCCATTGAGCAGGGAACCCGATGCGGGACTCGATCCCAGGACCCTGGGATCATGACCTGAGCCGAAGGCAGACTCTTCATGGGCTGAGCCACCCAGGTGCCCCTAGATTCTAAATTTCTAAGAATCATTTTTCTACAACAGGTTGGTTTGAGGGAGGGGAGGTTTTTTATTGTAGTAAAATACATAACCTAAAACTCACTATTTTAACCATTTTTAAGTGTGCAGTTCAGGGGCACCTGGCTGGCTCAGTCAGTGGAGTGTGTGACTCTTGATCTCGGGGTCGTGAGTTCGAGCCCCACATTGGGTGTGGAGCCTACTTTAAAAGAAAAGTGTAAAGTTTACTCACATCAGGTACTTCGTGTAACCGTCACCCAGAATATCTATACCCCCAACTGTTCCATCATCCCCAACAAAAACTCTGCGCCCATGAAGCAGTCACTTCCCCTCCTCCCCTCCCTCTAGCCCCTGGTAACTGTCATCCTATTTTCTGTCTCCAAACGTTTGCCTATTTTAGGTACATCATACAGGTGGTATTTATCCTTCTGTCTCTGGCTTACTTCACTTACTATAATATTTTCAGGACTGGGGCGCCTGGGTGGCTCAGTCGGTGAAGCGTCTGTCTTTGGCTCAGGTCATGATCCCAGAGTCCGGGGGTTGGAGCCCCGCGTTGGGCTCCCTGCTTAGTGGGGAGTCTCCTTCTTCCTCTGACTCTCGTCCCTCTCGTGCTCTCTCGTTCTCTCAAATAGATAAAATCTTCAAAAATTAATCTTCAGGGTCTATTCATGGTATAGCTTCTATCAAAATTTTATTCCTTCTTATGGCTGAATAATATCTCATCATGTGTGTGTATGCCCCAAACCAGGTCGGTTTTTTATGAGTGCGGCATTCTGTTATAAACATTTTCGAGGTGTTCATTTGAGTATCTTAAGTACATTTGTTTTCCCTCCATCCCACTGAGGGGGCATTCCTTTCCAGCTTGTCCTTCCCAATCCACCTTTTTCAGGACTCGGACTGTCCTTCTTCGTGAGGGGACTCTCTGATCACGCTTCAGCGTGGTTGGTGGTAAACTTGGAGGAGGCATGCAGGCTGGTGTGAACACCCTGGGCATTTGCACAAATCATTTCTTGCTTCTTCCATCGGGCCGCGTCCCCTGGCTTAGCAGAGTGGAGGGCTGTCAGCCCTTGGTGCTATGTGAGTGGAGACAAGGCAATGGGCACATGTCCATGCAGGGACCCGACCAACCACCAGGCCCCCCCCCCGCCCAAGAGTAAGACCAAGGGCTGCAGGGGCTGGAGCCAATCACACCCAAGAGCACCTGGGGCTACTCTGCCCCCCACTTTGTGGAGCCAAGGTGGGGCAGGGCCACTGTCTCCCCAGCTCCCCCTCCTCTGGCTGTGCCCTTAACCTCTCTGGTTAACATCTCCCATCCACTTCGACGGAGGCCTTGGCATGTCCCCGGCTTAGTGAGGGAGGGAGGACAGCATGCTGGGCCACGAGGTGCCAACACAGTTCACAGACCCCCTTTCCTGGGCGTGCAGGCCCCAGTCCGAGGCCGTGCGCTCAGCGCGGGGGGTGCGCAGGGGGAGCACTGAGAACAGAGAGGTGAACCCAGGGGCGCCGGTCTGAAACCAGAAACCGATGAGGTCACACTCGCCGGATTTTAACATTCGACCACATTACAGTTTTCTGTTTCTCTTCTCTCCTCCTTAGTTGCCTCTTTTCTGATAGTTACAAAAATGGGTTCCTAATGGTCTAGCATGTTCTAAATTCACTTCGTGGTTTTGGGAAAGCCCCGCGAAAGTGTCTTGTTGGGGATTATAGTTCTGAACTACAAAGTGTGATGGGGAAGGACCGTAATCCAGATTATAAACAGCTGAAGTGACAGATTTTGTGAACTAGGAAATCTGTTCTAAAGTAACCCAGACTTACACACAGGCTAAGGGAACCCGTGGTGGATTGAAATTCCCGCCTTGTATCGGGCTCTGAAAAAACAAGGTTTGCCACCAGGGGGCGCTGTAGGCTACGTATGCAGATTTTGAGAGGAATTGTTTCTTTGTCTTTCTTGTGCCGCTTAGGAACATGATTCTCCTGACAGGTGCAGCGAGGGCCAGGAGACCAAACAGGCTCAGTCGGAAAGCGTGGATGGGCTCTTGTTAGCACTTGAGGGACAGGACTCATCTCAGGCACAGCTAGATTCAGGCGCAGATAATCCATTTCAGACTGGGCTCTCCTCCGGGATCGGCTTTGTTGTCCCAAAGGCTCTCCTCTCGTCATGGCCAAGTGACTGTGGGAGCTCTAGCCCCCCCAGCCTCCCACGCTTAGGTCCAGCAAGCAAAGACCCCACTCACCCGACGGCGTTAACAAAAGTCCAAGAATTGGGTTTCTGGGCTCTGATGGGCCTGACCTTGGTCAGGATCCGCTCCTGAGCCCGTCTCAGTGGCAGACAGCGTGGTAGACTGACAAGGACTTGGTCACAGGGGGCTGAGCGGGGGCCCAGCCCAACGCAGAGGACATGGGCAGAGGGTGAGGGTGAGGGGTCTGCACACAAGATCGGGCTCTGCTCCTGGGAGCTGGGTGAACGCATGCTGGGCGGTCCCCAGAAAACCTGGTGAAGATTTGGAAAACGGTATTGTGCAGAGGTAGGGGTGAGGGGTGCGAGCACAGCTGTCAGGATCAGCTTCAGACCGGAGGAGAGACTCCCTGGCCATCATGACGGGCGGACAGGCAGTGCTGAACTCGAGACTTCAGAGGTTGGGGCGGTGCAGGGGGAGGATGCAGCCCAGCCCGAGTTTGGTCCTGTGAGGGGGTGGCTGAAGCAGGTGTTTTTCGCATGACACGAGGAGGCCAGGGAACTAAGGTGCCAGGGTCATGGATGGATCCATGGCAGGGGCTGGGGCGGGGGGGCTGTTGAAGTCTCCAGAATGAGAAGAGCTCTATCGTCCTCTGGGATGTCCACCAGGGTTGGGGATGAACAAACAGCGTGCTCCTCAAAAAAGCATTGGCAGCGAGGAAGACACTGACCCCAAACCTCCCAACGCTGGGGGATGCGGAGGCTGGGAGGACCCTCTGAGCAGAGGAGACTGAGGGTAAAAAAGGAAGTGGAGGGGTAAGTCTGTGCATGAGGGAAGAATGCAGGAGAAACAATGAACCCACAGGTTAAACATCTATTTATCTCCCCTCCATTCCAAAGCCCCATAGAAATAACTCTAAAGGAATCAAAAGGGTGTGAACCCACAAGGACAAGAAGAACGAGGGAGGTTGAGAGCGGACGAGAGAAGCCAGCATTATGGAAACTGGGGAGAGTCTGGACGATCCCTGCTTGACTCAGCAGAGAGGAGAAAGCTCAAGCCAAGGGCTGGAGGGGACACACATCAAAGAGGCAGAATCCTGGAAGCCTCGGGAATTGGAAATTTCAGGTGTTGTGTCTATTGATTGCTAGGTAATAAAATGCCCCAGTATTTAGTGGCTTGTCCGTTGAGTTCAAATAGCCATTTATAATTTTATGATCCTGTGGATTGCCCTGGGGAGCTCTCCTGCTCCACATGATGCTGGCTGGGCACCCGGGATGGTCTGGTAGCCCGCTGGGCTGTCGGGTGAGGACTTCAGTCCTTCTCCAGGTACTATCTCCCTGTGGCTTGGGCTTCTAGCTCGGTGGCGCAGAAACCAGCTGATGGTTAGCTAAATCCAGTTCTTCCTCGGGCCATTTTCCCAATACGTTTGCATATGGGTATCAGTATTATCATAAGACCTGTTTATGTAAAGCGGTTGAATCTTAGCAATGGGGCTGGTTTACACCATATCACGGCGTGGCGGGGGCTGTGAGCTGAAACATCAGAGCCAAACGATACTTGGCCTGTTTGTAAGGTCCCATTCAGTCATTAGCAGTTAGTCCAGCCCACCATCGAGGTGCTGGGAGATACCAGGGAGATACCAGTCAGGATTGTAGGCTTTGACGCTGTTAGGTTCCGGAAGCAGGACTGGTCTCGGGGACATCTGGCTCCGCGCCTTCAGGCATCCTGTGTCACTGTCCCAAGAGGCAAAATCATCCCTTGCTCTGAGCTTCTCTCAGAGCATCAATATAAACTTGGAGTTCTTTCACTGTACAGACTATTCATTCATTTACACCCAGCTACCTTTCCTCCTTCTTCCCATTTATGTGCCAGTGTTCCCACCTTTGGAAGGGATATTAAGATTGGCCACGGTGCTGGTCCAGAGCGTCCTCGGCAACGCTGTTCTGGCAAACGCCTCCCCCTCAGCCCCTCCTATTCATCTAGGCTGGGGTCGTCCAGGTACAGAACTAGTGGGCACTATCTGGACCCCTAGGCAACACGCTGTACTCACCGTTAACCCCACTGTTGCCAGATGAGGTGAAGACATAGTGCAGGGGTGGTGCCTGGGAGTCCCGGGATCGAGTCCCACATCAGGGTCCCTGCTCAGCGGGGAGTCTGCTTCTCCTTCTGTGTCTCCCCCTTGCCCCCACCCAGCTTTTGCCCTCTCTCGCTCACTCTTTCTCAGAAAAATAAATAAAATCCTTTTTTTTTTTTTAAGATTTTATTTATTTAATTGACAGAGAGGGAACACAAGTAGGGGGAGTGGGAGAGGGAGAAGCAGGCTTCCGGCCGAGCAGGGACCCTGATGCAGGGCTTGATCCCAGGACCCTGGGATCATGACCTGAGCCGAAGGCAGACGCTTAACCAACTGAGCCACCCAGGCGCCCCTCAAATAAATAAATAAAATCTTAAAAAAAAAAGAAAGGAAGAAAGAAAAACACAGCGCGCCCTGAGGCCCTTAGGAATTCTGATACAAAGGTTTAAAGTGTCTTGCTTTGAAGTCACACCCCTGCTTCTGGTACCCACCGTTGCAGCTCTGGTCCTGGGACCCCTGCATCAGGAAGGAAAAAAGAAAGTAGGGGCCCCTGGCTGGCTCAGCCGGTGGAGCATGCAACTCTCAATCTTGGCTTTGAGTTCGAGCCCCACGTTGGGTGTAGAGATTACTTAAAAATCAAACCTTTTTTATTTTATTTTTTTTAAAGATTTTATTTATTTATTTGAGAGAGAGAGAATGAGAGAGAGCACATGAGACGGGGGAGAGTCAGAGGGAGAAGCAGACTCCTCGCCGAGCAGGGAGTCTGATGTGGGACTCGATTCCGGGACTCCAGGATCATGACCTGAGCCGAAGGCAGTTGCTTAACCAACTGAGCCACCCAGGCGCCCCTAAAATAAAACCTTTTTTAAAAAAAGAAAGTAAGTAAGGTGACGTGGGAAAGAATCGTAAGACTGTGTCAGCTTCTTTTCCCCAGATCGCCCGGAAATGTGCAGGAACCTACATAGTGGCCGCCCTCATATGGATGTGGCCCCACACTCGGGAAGGCGTGTAAGCCAGCTCTTCATGCCTTTGTGTCCCCCTGTTTTGGACAACAAACATTCCCATTGTGTGCTCTGATTCCTATCCAACCATTACTCTGAAGATGAAGATGGATTCCTTGGGCTGAAAATATGACTCAGAACCACGGAGTGGTATAGTGTTTTCTGTTTTCACCCTCCTGTAGTTTTGGGCATTGGCACCTGACACTGAGTGTGTAAAGCCCCACCCAGAGGAAGCCTTTTAGGGCCCACCGGTAGCCACCTGCAGTCCCTGTCACTTGCTGCCGGATAGAAAGCTTCCGGCTGGTACTTGGCACCCCTCAGGTCATGAAGGGTGCAAGGGCAATGTGATTCAGCCCATCTCTGCTTTGCCGCAGGACACCCATCCGTGTCCACTCGCTTTATGGACGCAGGGGGCCTCTTCAAGCAAGCACACCAGGATATGCATGGGCACCTTGCAGTTACCTTCTAGCCCTGGAAGGGAGTTCTTGGGGTGGGCACTGGCACATCCTACTTTAATGCACCCCATAAATCCTCAGTGATTCCCACGGAGCCATGCTGCACAGGGACATCCTTTTAATAGTCCGGTCTTCGGGGCGCCTGGGTGGCTCAGTTGGTTAAGCGACTGCCTTCGGCTCACGTCATGATCCTGGAGTCCCTGGATCGAGTCCCGCATCGGGCTCCCTGCTCGGCGGGGAGCCTGCTTCTCCCTCTGACCCTCCCCACCTCATGCTTTCTCTCTCTCTCAAATAAATAAATAAAATCTTAAAAAAAAAAAAAAGGCGCCTGGGTGGCTCAGTTGGTTAAGCGACTGCCTTCGGCTCAGGTCATGATCCTGGAGTCCCGGGATCGAGTCCCGCATCTGGCTCCCTGCTCGGCGGGGAGCCTGCTTCTCCCTCCGACCCTCCCCCCTCTCATGTGCTCTCTGTCTCTCTCATTCTCTCTGTCTCAAATAAATAAATAAAATCTTTAAAAAAAAAAAAATAGTCCGGTCTTCGCTTGCCCCCCTGAGGGACCCTACGGCTGGCCATCAGCCAGCACCCTCGAGGGGGTAAAAACTCAAACAGTGGGTCAAACTGCATGCCACTCGGCCTACTGAGCTGAATCGACGTTACCTTCTTCAGTCAGAGTGGTGGTGCTCTTCTAAACAGGATGTTGCCTGCTCATCTTGGAACTCCCATCCATAAACCAAGAAGCTCTTAGTTGGTCTATAGAGAGCTGTTCATAGGGCACCACGAGAGGACCAGCAGTTCTTCGGGTGGGTCTGGAGTTGGTCCCGGGGGAAAAGAGGTTGCTGGCTCCTGAGGAGTTCCTGGCATCCCCCTGGCAACATGTTCCAGCATAAACCGTTTCTGTTTTGTCACGGAACCCTTCCAGGTACTGCCCTCCCCATTGGGCTGCTTCTCCAACATCTCCCGAGGCATCGCGGGCACTCAGGTTCAAGATCCTCCTCTATCCTTCAGTCATGGAGGCAGTTTTCGTGAACACCCAATAGCAAGCTAGTAATTGTCTCTCAGATGGAAATTCTGTGGCCCCAAATCCCAGTGGTCACAGTTGGGTGGCGCTTTGGCCACACCCCAAGCCCACACGGCTGTCATACAGTCAACCCGTGGACACCGACGCTCTAACTGCTAACAGGGCAGTACTTAGGGGCGTAATCTCCTCCTGTGCACCAGCTTGTCCATGCTCTGATGAATTAACCACCTGTGTGGGCGCAGGCAAGCTTATGGCTTCCCATTTAGCGGGACCAATCAGGATTGGCAGAAGGGAAGATTTCCGCGCGTTGGGTGTGAGCACGCTAGACAGGGGAGGCTGTCTCCAGGCTGACACAGGAGCCTTCCCCGGAGCCCGCTCAGGTAAAGGGAGACCAGACCACTGCCTACCAAGTCTGTTCACACATTACGATTTGCATCCGTTCATCCCATCAGCTGCGTTCCCAAATCCTCACAAGCTAACCGTAGCCCCCCATGAGGACCCACCACGGATCAGGAACCAAGGTGTTTGGGGGCTTCGATGCCAACAAGTCCCAGAAACGTCCCTCCTTGGTCCCCTGACAGGTTTACCCACTCTTGAGCGAATGGCCTTGAGTCCCCAGCCAGGGATGGGGCCCAGGGACACAGGCCCTTTCGAAGGTCCTTATTTGATTAGACTGTGGGACCACGGTCTCAGGCAGTTTGAAGGGAGGTTTTTCATCTTTCTCCAAACCATGGCAAATCAAGCAGATTTGTTTGGGGTCCCTAGGTGTTGATGGACCAGCAGGAGTCCCCGTGCGTCTACCCAAATCCCAAGAGTACTGCATAAAGACCTTTGTCTTGACCTCACCGATGAATGTCCTCTTCATTCATCCCATTTCTTCTCTTTTAAAGAATGTATTTATTTATTTGAGAGAGAAAGAGAGTGATCAGGGGGAGGGACAGAGAGAAAATCTCCAGCAGACTCCTCGCTGATCACGGAGCCAGACTCAGGGCTTGATCTCATGACCTCGAGATCATGACCTGAGCTGAAACCAAGAGTCAGAAGCTTACCAACTGAGCCACCCAGGCACCCCCATCCCATTCCTTAATTGTCCTTTAAAGATCTCCACCTTGCTGAGGGGCGCCTAGGTGGCTCAGTCGGTTAAGCAGCTGCCTTTGGCTCAGGTCATGATCCTGGGGTCCTGGGATGGAGCCCCATGTCTGGCTCCCTGCTCAGCAGAGAGCCTGCTTCTCCTTCTCCCTCCACCTACTTGGGCTCTCTATCTCTCTGTCAAATAAATAAATAAAATCTTAAAAAAAAAAAAAAGGATCTCCACCTTGCTGGGATGAATCCTTGAACTCTCCCCTCTCTTTTCCCCATTCCCTTACAAACCAGGCCAACTGTCTTTGCTCTGGGTCCCTTCCGCATAAGGTTGACCTTCAGCAGTGACCCTGAGGCTGGCGGCTACAACTCGGACTGGCTGGAGTGCAAGGTTGACCCAGTGAGATCCACCCCAACACTCTCCCTTTCACTTCGGCTATTGTGGAAAAAAATACCCAAGAGAATGTTTCTTGGAACTTTGCCCTTCCTTATGCATCCAGTGAGCCAACTCCTCAGGAGTTAGATGCACCGTTTCTAAATCTCACGGGTAAGTTTGATCTCCCTTAACGGATTACCATGCAGCTGCAGTGTCAAACCATGGGTGACCCATACTCGGACTGCCGGAGTCCCTGGGGGCCGTCTTGTGTCACCACCATTCAGGGTCATTTTCTACTGAACCTTGTTTTCTTCACTTAGCAATAAACCAGAAACTCTTGAAGACCTTCCTCTTCTTTCTGACCACTCATACGCTATGTAGTCTATTATGCAGCTGGCTGGTAATTTATCCACCACTTGCCATTACTGGATACTTTGTTTCCAGTCTTTTGCTATGAGAGTGCCCCATTGAATATCCTGTGCTCATGGCATCATATTTTTATGCAGGGGTCTCTATCTTGTGCACGCCTTATATATGGGTCCCAGACGTGCCATTGCTGGGCCAAAGAGCAAATGCAGAGTCCTGTTTCAGCCAACAGAGCGTTTGCCCACCTTTCAATATGCGGATTTTTGCCAATCTATTAGGTAGAAAAAAATGGTGTCTCGCTACAGTTTTAATTTGAATTTCTCTTATGAGGAAGTTGGAGCTTCTTTTCATGGACTTACTTATTTTACCCTTTTGGGGGAACTACCTCTTGGTGTCCTTTGCTCATTTTTTTTTTTTTCCTATTGGACTGGTGGCCTTTTTCTTCTCAATTTGTAGAAGCTCTTTGGATGTTCGAGTTAGCCCTTAGTCTGTGATATGAACTGCAAACATTTACCATCGCTTGTTGTAGGTGTTTGCACTTTATTTACCATTTTTTAGTTACACTTTTTATTTTGAGGCACGTGTAGATTCACATACAGTAGTAAAAAATAATACAGAGACATCTTGTATACACTTTCCCCAGCTTCTCCCAGCGGTAAATACTCCTGCAAAACTACAGTGCAATATAGTTCTGATTTGTTGTTGTTGTTGTTGTTTGCTGCACAAAGTTTGGGGTTTTTTGGTGTTTTCTGTTTTTTTACTTTGTTTTGTTTTGTTTTGCTTATTGGGCTTTGACGTGATGGAATTTATCCACCTATTTACAGCTCCTGGGTTTTGATGGAGCCACGAATCTCCTCTGGGCAATCCTTGTATCACCACTAGAGGAAGCAAGAGCTTCCGTGAATATCCTACTTTTCTGGGTAGGGTAAAGGGGTTCCTAGAGAGCTGCTTTTCTGCTCTCCCCGAAGAGCCCACTTCCTGCAGCCTCCGCCTCCGACCCCAGCCTGGGGCGGCGGGTTCTGGCCACCTGTGAGCGCATCCCGCAGCCCCATGCGTCTCCGCACTCAGGTCAGCAGCTGGGGGGGCACGCACGAGGAGCGGGGCATTGTCAGGACCCTCTGTGTCCTGTGGCCCCTGGGCTTGGAGCAAACCTCTCCATGGCTGGTTTCTCAACTGCGGAGCCTCTTCGGCTCTCCACTCTCCTGCCTTTCCTGCCCAGTAGAGATTCAGGGGCTTTGAAGTCAAACTCATCCCCAAGCTGCTATCGATCACCTGTCATTTCTGCTGCTTAAGCCGCAATTACCACGCTTCCTACACTTGACCTATAATTGAATTTCCTTGGGAACTCAATGACAAGATTGATTCAGCCTAACTGAGTCAAAGATCGACTCTCCATGCCATTCATCTAGTCCCTGTCTGTGCCTGGGGCTCTCGCCACTGAGGCTCTATGACTCGCACAGCTTTGGTCTTAAAAGTCAAGAAAAAACTAATACCTTTTAAGTACCATCCCTTCAAATGATCCTAGGGGATGTTACCTTTCTTGGCTTTCCCCTGTCTTGGCCAGCTGCGAGCAGAGGAAACCCCACTTGCTTGTGTTCTCTTCCCATGAATGCCAAAATGCAACTTTAAGGAAAAAGAAGTCTCGTCTGGCTCAAAAGCAGATCGGGAAATGTGTAAGGAGTCAGCATCTGGACAGTTCAGGAAATTAGCAATTTGTCCTTTCTAAATTCTCGTGATAGGACTCAATGATAAAAAGAAAAATCACCCCATATTAAGATGGGTAAAGGATCCGAATAGACATTTCTCTAAAGAAGATACACAAATGACCAGCAAGCACGTGGAAGGATGCTTAGCATCACTGGTCATCAGGGAACCAAAAGTCAAAACCCCAGCGAGCAATCACTTCACACCCACCAGGATGGCTGGAATCAGAGAGAGCACAGTGTTGGTGAGGTTTTTGGGCAACTGGACCCCTCACGGGCTGCTGACTGGGGGGAGGGGGAATGTCAGTGTTGCAACTGCTCTGGAAACAGTCTGGCAATCCATCAAAAGGTTAACCACAGCCTAACTGTACGACCCAGCAATTTCAACTCTAAGGATATCCCCGAGAAATGAAAACACAGGTCTAGGGAAAAACGTATACATAAGTATCCAATCAGTATCATTCACCGTTACTGTTGAGTGGATAAACAGAATGTGGTGTGTCCATGCAGAGGAGTATTACTCCGCCATAAAAAGGAAAGAAGTAGGGGCGCCTGGGTGGCTCAGTCAGTTGAGTGTCTGCCTTCGGCTCAGGTCATGGTCCCAGGGTCCTGGGATTGAGTCCCGCATTGGGCTCCCCGCTCAACGGGGAGTCTGCTTCTCCCTCTGCCCCTACCCCACAACTCGGCTCCTCTCGATCTCTGAAATAAATAAAATCTTAAAAAAAAAAAAGGAACAAAGCACGGATACCTGCTTCAACATGGATGAGCCTTGAACACATTACACTCAATGAAAGAAGCTAGTCACAAAAGAGCACATGGTGTATAATTCCATTCGCATGAAGTGTCCAGAACAGGCAAGAGTATAGAGACAGAAAGCAGATTAATGCTTTCAGAGCAGAGAGAGCTGGGGAGGTTGGGGGGTGATAGTTTCTTTGTGGGGTGATGAAAATGTCCTCAAATTGATTGTGGCTGTGCTTGTGAATAGAATAGAATAAAAACCCTTGAATTGTATACTTCAAATGGGTAAATTATATGGCATATGAATATCTCAGTAACACTGTGAGGAAAAAGAAGTTAGCTCCAGGAAGGGACCCTCCTGAGGCAGAGTGTCCCAGGCTCCAAAAACAAAAATACAAAAAAAAAAAACCCCAAAACCCCAAAAATCTTGTTGGTTGAGAAACACATGGGGGGTGGGGGGCAGAATATTTGTTTTCTACCTTTCTCTAGCTTGAACTTTCATGCAAAAGACACATGGGTCTTGGGGTGCCTGGGTGGCTCAGTTGTTAAGCGTCTGCCTTCGGCTCAGGGCATGATCCTGGGGTCCTGGGATCGAGTCCCGCATCAGGCTCCCTGCTCCACGCGAAGCCTGCTTCTCCCTCTCCCACTCCCCCTGCTTGTGTTCCCTCTCTGGCTGTCTTTCTCTTGTCAAATAAATAAAACCTTTAAAAAAAAAAAAAAGACACATGGGTCTCGGATTCGCTTGCTCTTGGCAGGCTCCCTCCCAGAAGCCAGGCACGGAGGGGACCTGGAGCCCCCCTGCGCCCAGCCAGCCGCCCCGTAGGGGTGCCTGGCCCCCCAGGGCCTGGGAGGCTGGAGATTTGCTGCCACTCTTCTGCAGGTCCTGGGCAGGAACTGCACCACTCAGGAAGTCCCGTCAACCCCCAACACACCACGAGGGACGGGGACGGTGTGGTTTGTTCCATAGCCATATATAACCAGGAGGATGTACAACCCATTTACTAGGCACCTGACAACTGCCTGGAACTGTGGGGGTCACGGTAGCAAACATTCTGTCACCAGATCGTAACTGGTCTAGTGCTGCAGACCAGGGACCAGTGATTGGTTTTACGACCTACATTTCAAACTCCTTCATGGGCCCCTTCATGGGCGGTTCCCCGGTTCAAAAGAGCACAAAAGAAAATGAATGGGAAAGAACCGTAGAAAATTGGGAGCAGCTTAACAACAGGAGAGCCAGAAAAATGAACGTCTAACCTTTCTTTTTTGTTAGTTTATTATTTATTTTATTATTTTTATTTTTATTTATATTAATTTTTATTATTTTTATTTATTCTTATTTTTAAAGCTTCTAACCTTCCTTAAACAAGATTTTATCACGATATCCATGTGACACATCTCTGGCATGTGATTGTGAACTGATGCGTGGAAATGACAGAAAAGCAGAAATGGAAGACAATTCCAAATAAGTTCAAATGCGGGGCGCCTGGGTGGCTCCGTTGGTTCGGCTCAGGTCATGATTTCAGGGTCCTGGGATCCAGCCCCACGTGGGGCTCCCTGCTCAGTGGGGAACCTGCTTCTCCCTCTCCCTCTGCCCCTCCCCCTACCTGTGCACTCTCTCTCTCTCTCTCTCTCTCATTCTCTCTCAAATAAAATCTTTTTTAAAAAGTTCAAATGGTATGTTACAGTAAGCACATATCATAAACGCCTTTTTAAAAAGATTTTATTTATTTATTTGAGACAGAGAGAGCGAGAGAGCACGAGTGGGGTGAGGGGCAAAGGAAGAAGCAGACCCCCGCAGAGCAGGGAGCCCCATGCAGGGCTTGATCCCCAGACTCCAGGATCATGACCTGAGCCGAAGGCAGACGCTTAACCCACTGAGCCACACAGGAGCCCCTAAAAAATTTGATTGCTATTTATTTCACTTTTTTGTACATTGTCTTATTTCCTTTGATGAAAGAGATTTTTGATCATCACACCCATCTAAAGAATAATATAAAAAAAAAAAGCTTAGAGGGTAATCTCATGAATTAATGGAGATAGATAAAATTTTAGCAATCAGAATATAATATAACTTTAAAAAGAACACTTTACCCATTTCTGGGTTATTTTTCTCCCACTAAAGCTCAAGTAGTCAATATAATCAATAATATTATTGGAAAAAATTGTAAGAATTCATATAATTATTTCTATAAATGCCAAAAGGGAATTCTTCACTGAAACTCTTCCTGAAAGCAGTAAAAGGTTGCCTCTTTAGCATGACAAAAGGCTCTATTGAAACCCAAAGTCAAAATTACACTTAATGGAGAAACAAGAATTATTCCTCTTTGAAACAGGAACAAGACAAGGGCAAATTATCAGCACTATTTAACTTAGCTCTAAAAAATCTGACAAAGCTCTTTGAGGAGAGAAAGAAAGATACACATAAAGAAAGGGGGAATAAAACTATCATGTTTTGTAAATGAAATGAAAAGCTCCTCAAAATTACGAGAGCTAATACTTGAAGGGCATCAAAGCAACAAGATTTAACACAAATTAATTTAGGAGAATTTCCATCTTTACCACAGTGCATCTCTTATCTTTGTGATTTTTCCCATTTGTCCGTTTCTTTTTTTATTCTTCAGTAAAGCTTTACAATTTTATTCCTATAGGTCCTGCACATTTTATTAATTTTTCACAGGTAGGTAAGTTTCCATCGCTATTGTGAATGGCATCTTTTCTCACCACTGCATTTACTTTCTCCATGAATATTTTATTTTTTAAAGATTTTATTTATTTATTTATTTGACAGAGAGAGCGAGCACAAGCAGGGGGAGTGGCGGCAGAGGCAGAGGGGGAAACAGGCTCCCCGCTGAGCAGGGAGCCCAATGCACTTGATCCTGGGAGTCCAGGATCATGACCTGAGCCAAAGGCAGTTGCTTAACCAACTGAGCCACCCAGGCGCCCGCTCTGCGAATATTTTTTTTTTTTTAAGATTTTATTTATTTATTTGAGAGAGAGAGAGAATGAGAGAGAGCACATGAGAGAGGGGAGGGTCAGAGGGAGAAGCAGACTCCCCGCCGAGCAGGGAGCCCGATGCGGGACTCGATCCAGGGACTCCAGGATCATGACCTGAGCCGAAGGCAGTCGCCCAACCAACTGAGCCACCCAGGCGCCCGCTCTGCGAATATTTGAAAGAAGGCATTTATGCGGTGCCTGGGTACCAAGTGCTGATGAGGATAGGGAGTAAATGGGACTCTCATACATTACTAGTAGGTGTAGAAGTTGTTTCAGCTGCTTTGGGAAACCACCTGACACTCATCTACTAGAGCTCCACAGACCTGCGAGCAATTCTATCCCTGGGTGTATGTTCAACAGAAATAAGTGTGCATGCCCACTGAAGAAGCGCACAAGAACGTTCACCACAGCTTTATTTCTCACGTTCCCAAACTGGAAACACCCCAAATGTCTGTTAAAGGACAACGGATAGGTTTGGTATATTCAAACAACAGAAAACTACGCTGCAGCGGGGGAAAAGACAGAATGAGTAACTGGCAGGTGTTGATAATAAGGATGGATCTTACAGACATTGTGTTGGGACAAAGAAGTCAGATGCCAGAGAGTATTGATGATTTTATTTATATGAAGTTCAAGGAGAGGAAAGACTATTCACCGGCGATGGGGCATAGTGGCCACTGCTGGGGAGTGGGTGGGCATTGACTGGGCGGGGCTCAGGAGGCTTTCTGGGTGTTGGACAGGGAAACGCTCTATTTCGGTCTGGACAGCATCTACCTGGGTGTTTATAAATGTAAGATTTCATCAAGCTTGAGATGTATGCATCTTATTTGTAAGTTACATCTCAATAAAAAGAAAAGAGAAAAAGGTGCACGTATACCCTTTAACCTACTTTAATCCTGATTCTGGGAAATCACCCTAGAGAAATAAACTGGGGGGCGCCTGAGTGGCTCAGTGGGTGAAGCGTCTGTCTTTGGCTCAGGGTCCTGGGATGGAGCCCCGTATTGGGGCACCATGCTCAATGGGGAGTCTGCTTCTCCCTCTGCCTGCCCCTCCCTGCGCTCATGCTCTCTCTCTCTGAAATAAATATTTTTTTAAAAAAAGAACCTGGGGTCCTAGCACAAAGATTTCTATGCGGAGATGTTCAAAGCAACAATGTATCACTTCAAAGCCTGCAGAGAAACGCTTACTGTCCAACACCAGGGGATGGATGACCCACGGTTACAGGACATCTATGTGATGTAATATTCTGCAGCCATCAGAATTTAGGATGTATGAGAATGTTTCATGGCCTGAAAAAAAGTTCATATTCACAGTATGAACTTATATTTAACTAATAAATAAGTTAAACGTGCAAAACAGTATGCACAAGTGTGAGTCCGGTTATGTAGAAAACAAAAGTAGATAAGCATAGAAAAAAACTGGGAAAAGCAGACATAATACTGTATGGTCTTCAGTGCCTGGAAATACAGGTATGCGTGCAAACGTTTCCCACTAGCGACCCCTTTTCCTAGGATTGAGACCGCACTGAGGTGGCCTCAGTGCCCCCCAAAACTGCAGGCCTCCGTTGTGATTCTTCTTCTCATCTCCTAAAGCAAGTGAAAATTATTAAGGGGTTTGATAGAAACCACTCCACTGTGGTGGGTTGTCTAAGACTAGAATCCCTCTGTGGAAGCTGGAGTCCCTAAATTCTACCTAAAACTCTAAAATTACTACTTGTGTTGAGGGGGAAAAAAAACACACCTTTCCTCTACCCTCTTAGGTTCAGTGTTGGAGTCCTGTGAATTAAACTGACAAGAGATAAATTTGCAAGACAAAAGACAAAGTTTATTCACGTGCGCATGCAGGAATTCACACACAAAGTAATTCAGCTCAATAACTAAAGACAGGGGTTTATATATACCTACTAGTAGGGGAAAGGGAAGGAAAGGCTTCTATGGGAAGAACAAGTGGGAAGGAAAAAGCTTCTATGGGAAGAACAAGTGGGTTTCTTTAGGAAACATAAATGGGCTTTTCTGGGAATAAAGTGGGAGATAAAATGGTTTGTGATAATGCTTCTGGTCTTCTTTATCTTCTTCAAGGCCATGCAACTCCTCCAGAGAGGGGATTTATGATAGTTTCATCCTTGATCTCCTTCTCAGGAAGGAAACCACCGCAAAGGGGATTTATGGCAGTCTCACTCCCAGAAGTTCTACTTTTAGTCCGATAAGGGAGGGTCAGACAAAGCTTCTTCCGGCATCTGTTAAATCTCAGATGTCTTTGGCTCAAGATAATTGTTATGCCACTGGGATACAATTGGGACCCCTTCACTTGCACAGAAGGATAACATTTTGAAATATTATCCACCTTTTCCCCATTTTTCCTGTTAAACTCTCACCCTTTCCTCCTTCACTCTTCCGAGTAGTTATTCTGCATTTACTGCCTCAGAGAAGGGGTGGCACCCTCTGAACATGGAAGGGCCCTGTGGGAAACAGGGAGGATTCTGGCAAATGGGGTGCAGTTAGATTCTTCTCTCCCAAGAAAGGAAGGCTGAGAGGGGAAAGAGGAGGGAATGTGTGCTGAATGTACTTCACCCTCACCCCAACACCGGGCTCAACCCCAAGGTGGGGGGACAGAATCAGAAATCCCAGATAAGGGGCACCTGGCTGGCTCAGTCAGTTAAGCAGCTCTTGATTTTGGCTCAGGTCATGATCTCAGGGTCCTGGGATTGAGCCCCACATCGGGCTCTGCACTCAGCAGGGAGTCTGCTTGAGATTCTCCCTCTCCCTCTGGCCCTCCCCCTGCTCGCTCTCTCTCCAATAAATAAATAAAAAGAAAAGGAATGCATCTTTTAGTCCAGAATCTCTGTGATGGTTAATTTCATGGATCAGCCTGGCTAGACCACAGTACGGAGGTAGTTGGTCAAACATTCTTTTTTTTTTTTTTTTTTTTAAGATTTTATTTATTTGACAGAGAGGGAGACAGCGAGAGAGGGAACACAAGCAGGGGGAGTGGCAGAGGGAGAAGCAGGCTTCCCGCGGAGCAGGGAGCCCGATGTGGGGCTCGATCCCAGGACCCTGGGATCATGACCTGAGCCGAAGGCAGCCACCTAACCGACTGAGCCACCCAGGCGCCCCCAAACATTCTTCTAGATGTTGCTGTGAAGGCATTTTTGAGATGAACATTTAAGTCTGTAGACTTTTTTTTTTTAAGATTTTATTTATTTGAGAGAAAGAGAGAGAGAGAGAGCGATAGAGCACGAGCAGGGGGAGTGGCAGAGGGAGAAGCAGACTCCCCGTGGAGCAGGGAGCCCGATGCGGTGCTCGATCCCAGGATCCCGGGACCATGACCTGAGCCAAAGGCAGACGCTTCACCGACTGAGCCGGCCAGGCGCCTAAGTCTATGGCCTTTGAGTAAAGCAGACGGCTCTGCACACAGGAGGTGGGCTCATCCCATCAGCTGGAGGCCTGAACAGGGAGGCTGGCCTCCCCATGCACCCAGGAGCTCCAGCCGCGGCCAGCAGCCTTAGCCCTGACATAGCAAATCTTGCCCCAGTCCCCAGCCTGCAGCCCTACTCTGCAGATTTGGGACCTGCCAAGCCTCTGCAATTGCATGAGCCAATTCCTTAAAATAAATCTCTCTCTCTCTCTCAATATATGTACATATTTATTTATATATGCACACACATCCTGTGGGTTCTATTTCTCTGGAGAGCCCTGACTAATGCAACCTATAAATATTCATGTGCCATGTTTACCCTCACCAAAGACTTCCCGGTACAAAAAAAAAAAAAAAAAAAAGCCTTAATATCATGCTGCACACAAACACTTAATTTGTGGCTGTTGGTCGTTCTTCCTCAGTCAACCCAGAAGGCAGGGGTGATAAATTATTATCAACATCAGCAGCACCGACTTCCCGCCCCGATGTGGCGGAGCCCTGGGCGCTGGGTCCGCGCCGTGTGGTTAAACCGCGTGGTTAGCAATCCTGGCTTTAGAGCCCGGAGCCAGCCTTAAATCATGTCTGCACAGATACAAGGAGACGTTTTGTTCACTAATTCCTGACCATGAGATATTATTATATTAGAATTTTAAAAGAAAACCCACATACGCGGTAAAAACAAAATTCAAACGGTAACAAGTGGTACCGAATGAAAAAGTCTCCTAATGAGAGCAGCTCGGAAGACAAGGGGGGGGCCAGGACACCTCCTTTTTCTTTTCTTTCTTTCTTTTTTTTTTGGTTGGTCTTGGCCCCCAGTTCCTGACACAGGGATCTTGGAAACTCTCAAAATCTCCCTGGGGGGCACGAGTAGCTTTCCTTCAACTGAGGTCGCTCCTGGTGGGGACTGAGCCATGATTGGAAGCTTGGAGTTTGCAGCCCACCCCTTCCTCCACCCCCCATTCTCTCGAGAAAGTCTGAAAATAGACTCAGTGATCTGTCATGCGGACATGATGGAGCCCCCATCAAAATCCCAGTAGTATGGGGTTTGGGGCGCTCCTAGCTGGGTGACACATGACACACGCCCCCGTCCCCCAGGGCAGAAGATCCCATACATCTTCACTGGTGAGTCATCTGCATCCAACCTTTATGATATCCTTTAATAAAATGGTAAGTGTACATGTTTCTCTGAGCTGCTCTAACAGATTAATCGCACCTGAGGAAGGGGGCGGTGGGAACCTCCCATTCGCTATATCAGACAGCAGCTGTGGGTGACCTGGGGACCCACTCACTGGCGATGGGTTCTGGAGTGGGGGGCAGTCTGGTGGGACCGGGCCCTTAACCTGTGGGCTCTGACGGTGTCTCCAGACAGATCGTGTCAGATTTACCTCGATCCTGGGGAAATCCTGGAATCAGCCACTTCCCCAAGGAGCCCTCCTTCCTTTTTCATACAGAATGGCATTTATAAAAGGCAAGAGCCGGATGCTAGGAGTGTTCATTGTTAATGGGGTTATTATGGATTGAACTGTACCCCCCAAAAGATATGTTTAAATCCTAGGCCCCGATACCTCTGAATGTGACCTAATTTGGAGGTAGGGTCTTTGCAGATGTCATCAGTTACGATGCGGTCATGCGGGATCAGGGTGGGTCCTAATCCAACGATCCGTGTCCTTGTTAGAAGGCCAGGTGAACACCCCGCACGCACCAACGTACATCTACTCGTATTTCCGTAAGATCTGTATGTTTGGCAGACTGGGAGTCCACACTGACGCATTCGAT
This sequence comes from Leptonychotes weddellii, assembly GCF_054177405.1. Taxonomy (NCBI): domain Eukaryota; kingdom Metazoa; phylum Chordata; class Mammalia; order Carnivora; family Phocidae; genus Leptonychotes; species Leptonychotes weddellii. The sequence continues at coordinate 49,115,737 of NC_138383.1, forward strand.
TCCAATCCAACACCACAGAATTCTAATTCCCTCCCTTTCTGTGTTTGTAAATCCTTTCTCCAAAAGTGAAAATGCCAGCTCCCATTATCCACGATGCCATCCCACACTTGATCCCCCCACCCCCCGTATGTGACAGTCCACCCCCCCATCCTCCCTCGCCCTGCGTCTGCCAGCCCTGCTCGGACACCCGCCCGGCCGTCCGGCCAGCCCCTCGCCCCCAGCGCCGAGCCAGGCTGCCCCCGTCGGGGCCCCTTCTCAGCCCGCTGGGCTCCAACAGCAGCCCACGCGGGATCAGACTGCTTGTTTTCAAACTTTGCATAAATAGTGTACTGTGTATCTTCTCCTGCAATCTGCTTTTTCCACTTGACATTACGTGTGCGAGATTCCTACTGATGCGTTTCCCTTTAGGTCCTGCACCAGCGCCGCTGTATGGAGTTTCATACGCGAGCCCGCCTCCGTTTCCGGGCCTTGGTCGTTTGCAGGCTTCTGCTAGGACCTTCTCGTCCCGGTCGCCTGGCGCGCGCCCCGCAGGGGTGTTTCTAGAGCCCCTCTTTAGGGATGGAGTCGTCTCGTCCTAGAGCGTGGGCACCATCCCCTTCACTAGATAAAGCCAAAACGTTTCCCAAAGGGGCCTGCTGGTTCTCTCCTGGGACCCCACCAGCGGAGCGTGGGTGGAGGTTCTGCTGCTTCACCTCCTCGGCGACCCTGGGTCACTTGACCGTTTACGTGTGCCCGCCGACTGGTTTCACTGTCCGCACGCTCAGGGCTGATGACTGGCATGGGCCGTCTCAGCCACTGTTCCCATCGCCTCCGAGGGAGGCGGCCCTCGCCGCAGGGCGGACCGCTAGTGGCCCACCCCGAATCCAACCTTCCTTCTTCCCCGGTTCCTGCACCGTAACAGAGGTTTAGGGCTGTAAGCACGGCGGCCAGCCCGGCCCTGCTTCCGAGTCTCCTGTGACTCAGGCCTTGGCAACGGAACATAAGCAATGCTGATGTGTGGCATTTCCAAGTATGGGTCTCAAGACGTCGGGCCTGGCTCTTCCCCCGTCTTGCCAGCCCAGAGTCCCGCGTGACCACGATCTGGCTTCTAAAGCCACACAAATAATGATGCTGATCTGCAGGGGGCCGAGCGGTGGGACCGAAGAGCCCGAGACCCTAGGGGACTGTGTGGAGCAGGACCACCGGCTGCTCTGGACGGTTGCCAGGGAAACACACTTCACCCCAGAACCAGTGCACCTCTGGGTTTCTTGGATGTGGAGTGTAGTCTTCACCCCAATATATTCCACCGCCAGAACCCCCACTCCCACCCCCAAGGGGCTGTGGGAATTCCTGGGGGGACCAAGTCCCACATGTCACCCTGTCCACACTAAGTGAAACCTGAAAGCCTGCACCCACCTCCTCCCTGTGTGGGCATTTCTGGAACTCGCAAATTCTTTCATTTTCCCCCCTTGGAATATTCCCAAGATGATTATGGAAGGAAAAAGGGGGGGCTGCTTGTCTGTGGCCTTTCTCCTCCTCCCCAGCCCTCCTTGCTTTTCACGTACACCATATTTTCAAAAAACTGACATTGTCTTTCTATAATCAGCTCACCAGATGGTTAAATCAACACTGTGCCCCCTTCTGATTTCGTTCTGGAGAGTTGGGCAACGCTCTCCAGACTGTCCTTCACATCATGAAAGATGGAGGGCATGTTGACGGACGGTGGCAGGTTGGGACCCAGGAGACGACAAGGTGGGACTCGGTGTAAATCTGGCCAATCACAGAGTTTGGTCAAATTGGTTTTATGCACCTGAGGTAAAAGAGAGCAAGGGCAACGTGCTCCTGGGTGGGCAGCGAGGCAGACGGCTTGGAGGGCGCCTCTCCGCCAGAGAGCGTAGCCCTGAGCGTGGGCCCCGAGGGCCAGAGCTGGTCCCGGGGGTTCATCTCCTCTCCTCTCCCTCCCCCGGGGGCTCGGAAGCTTCTCTGTGGCGGCAGCACGGGAGGCCCCGCGTTTGCGAATACGAACCATCGAGGTATGTGCTATCACGTCTGTGCTGGTGCTGACCAAGGAACCGGGGGGCAGAGAGCCGGGCCCCCGTCACAGAAGACACCCTGGGACGGCCAGGCCCTCCAGAGCCGAACCGGGCGCCCTCGCCGCCCGCGCTGGGCTCCGGGCTGCGGCGCGCGCGGGTCCCCGGGTGTCGTGTGTAGCTGGACCTCAGCAGCACTCCTGGCTCCCCGAGTTTGTGCGGGGACGCCGGTTCCTTCTTGTTCATTCTGGTGCGGAGGAGGACGGCGGGTTTTGTAACGATGGCTTTCTTTCTTTTCCCCCCCGGCCGGCAGCCTGGTCTCTAAACTGTGTCTTACCACCGCAGCGTGTCTGCCGGCCAGTCAGCGCCCCGCCGATGCAATCCGCAAGCTTGACTCGCCCTTAAGAACCAAGAATCTCGGGGCGCCTGGGTGGCTCAGCCGGTGAAGCGTCTGCCTTCGGCTCAGGTCATGATCCCGGGTCCTGGGATCGAGCCCCGCGTCGGGCTCCCTGCTCGGCGGGGAGTCGGCTTCTCCCTCGGCCTCTCCCCCTGGCTTGTGCTTTCTCTCTCGCTCACTCTCCCTCTCTCTCTCAAAATAAATTAAAAAAAAAAAAAAAAGAACCAATAATCTCCCCCAACAATCAAATTTTTACTCAAACTCTTTATACAATAATTTACTCTTTTATTACAAGTTTGTTTTTTCTGATTATTAAGTCATACATGCTTGTTTTGGAAAATGTAGAAATACAGAAACGTATAAAGAAAATTAGAATCTTCCATAATTCCACTGCCAACCGCAGCTAATCGCTCTGCACGTTCTACTCTCAAAACACTGAACCTTAGCTCATTGGAACTTCTCGAACCTAGCCAGAGGCGGTCTTTCTTCAAAGCCTTCCTGTCTTTTCCACAGAATAGAATACGGGAACATATAACGTATAAAAAACATTCTCAAACCAAATGAGGTTTCTTTACAAAGTAGTTTCCTATAAAATCTCCATTTTTTCAGATGCCTAGGAGTCTGAGACTCGAATACAGACCCTCGAGCATTTAGTAAAAGGAGAAGAGTAGAAAGGGCAAGGGGCTCATCTCCAGATGCCCCCCCGGCTCCTCATGCTGCTGGGGGCGGGGTGCCCGCCTTTCCTGCGAACTGGAGGTTTTTCAGTCTTAGGGGCTGGAGCGAGGCGGCGAGGGAGCCCCTGGGAGGGGATCTGGGGTGAGGAGAAGAGGAGGGAAAGTTGGCCTCCCCGTCACCGCAGAAAGGCACCGAGCACGAGGGGGCCACGGTCAACCAGCAGAGGGGAGAGACCGCGCCACCCAAGACGCACAGGAAGCAGGGGTTGGGGACCAGTCAGCAAGGGCCCTTCCACGCCCCCGTCCCTGCACCACTATCCCTCACCTCTTTCCGGGGGATCTCACCCAAGCGGGAGTCTGTGTTCCTTCTGGGGACATTATCCCCTCGGCTGTCCGTCCTGCCACACAAATGGAGGGATGAGGATGGGGAGCTGCCCCCCCACCCCACTCCCCAATCTGCCTCTTGGGAAGAAGAACAAATGAGACGGACCTGGGGATCAAACGGGAAGAGACACTGGCGGACTCACTAGTGAGTTATACTAGGAGGTCACAGTCCTAGATTCTGAGTTCTGAGCCGCAGGGTAAAGAGGAGAAAACTAAGGTAGGAGGACATGAAGACACGGAGGTGGTGTTTACAGGTGAGGAGATGGACACTAGAAAGGAAGAGACCAGAGAGAGGCGGGAGCAGCGAGGGGCAGAGGAAGAGGAGACCGTGGGCCCACCGCTCCCCGCGCTTTCGTCCCGGGGCAAGAACAACGGATGCTTCCCGGTGGATCCGTGAACCGCACCCAGCCCGCTCCTCCCTGCCTGAGTTGGGCTGCCCACGGGCCTGACCCCCTCCGTCCCCCCCATCCTCCCTGCCCTCCAGGCTGGTACCTGCCCTGTTCCTGCCTCTTCAGGTAGAGCAGCAGGTCCTCGGCAGGCAGCGCCCCCCAGCCCCGGGCCTGGTACAGTCGTAAGAGCTGAGACACGTCCATCAGCTGCCCTGCGGGAGCCGGCCCATCTCCACCTGAGAGGCGCGTCGGGAATGCCGGTCACCCTGGGGCCCCGGTGCCAGCTCGCCGGGAACCCAGAAGGGCCTTCAGTCCCAGGTCCCGGCTCCGCACCCAAGACCTCCCCTGTCTACATTCCGGGAAGCCACGGCCCACGTACCCCTCTCTGGGGAGCCACTGCTGGGACCGCTGCTCTGGGAGTGGCTTGAGGGAGGCTCGTGCACCCGGAAAAGACTGGATGCCATGGCTAGGGGCACTTTGGTTTTATGAACGGGGGGTGGGAGGTGTGGCACGTGCGGGGCTGCTTCCTCCCATGACGGGCCAGCCAGCGGACCTGGCAAGAGGAAGGAGGTTCGAGAATCAGGAAACGGGGCAAGAGCCAAGGACACCCCACCACCCAGCCCTCGTTAGGCTTTATGATCTCTGCCAGCTCCCAGAGGTCCACTCCGGACAACCAGCTCCCACCTTCCCCACGCCCGGCCCCAGCCTTCTTCAGAGTTGGCCCTCACCAGGCTTCGGGGGCAACAGATCAACAGACGGGACCTCGCTGTTCTGGGGTACCGTCTCCAGCAGCTGTGGGGACAAGACAGTAAGGTGCCCAGAGGACCGATCAGGAAAGAGATCTGGGTCTGGGAGGGAGGCAGAGGCTGGGGAAGTTCCAGAAGGGGCTTACGAGACAGGAATCAGACAGACTGGGACAGAAGCTCCAGTCCTGAAAGGGGGTGCAGCCGCAGGAGGAGAAAATGAAGACGCGGAGAAGGAGGTGAGGTGGGACGGGTGGACCCTCTCTTACCTGGTGCAAAAAATGCTTGAGGCCCTCGAGCTGGGAGGGGGCTGGCAGCCCCTGCTTGAGGAAGCTGTCCCCGTCGGGCCCAGGATCTTCCTCAGGGAACGGCCGCTCCGGCCTGTGGTCAGGGTGGAAGCCCCCGGCTGGGAAGTGAAACGGGGCCGCGTGTGTGTTGTAGGGGAGGGGAATCCTCCCCAAATCAACCCCCCAAATGCCAAGGGAAAGAGGCCTCTTAAATACAGCAGGGGCATCCCAGCTGGGAGAAGTTTACAGCAGCTGGAGAGAGAACGTACAGCTGAGTCCTGAGAAGTGTGGGCAAGAGGGGAAAGCTGTGCTACTGGGACTCTAGGCAAAGAAATCCCACCACAAACTCCCCAAAGAACAGAAACCAACGTTCAGAATGGCTTGGGATTAAGAGACATGTTCGGGCCCTCATTCTCTTTAACTATGACTACATGATTTTTACAATCAAAGTCGTGATGTAATCCGTCCCTCATTCTTCCCTGGACCTGGGCTGTGAGGTCCGCACCACCCAAGTCCCCGCTGACCGAGCCAGGAAACGCCCCTGCACCCGAGGAACGCTCACCGACCCATCAGAGCGCCTCTCCTTGACCCGGACACCAATGTCTCTCCCCGGTTGTCTAGACTATCAGCTGGAGCCAATGTCCCAGCTGGCCAAACCCATGTGCCAGCCGAGGTGAGGGCAGCAAGAACATGAGAGAGAGCGCTGTCTACCAGGGAAAGGAGCTGCGCAGGGAGGGGCGGTGGCAAGAGCCCGCACGGCCCCAAGGCCGGTTCTCATCACCCCAGTGACATCAGACTCCCATGAGCTCCCACTCCCTTTATTTGAAGCCTGCTCCTCGCACCTTCTGGTCACTGAGACGTCTGGGAAACGAACTGCTTGAGCCCCACACAGAGAGGAGGTTAAGAGGGAGCCCGCGAGCGCGTACGCGGGGAACCCCAGTGACGTGCGTCCCCGGTTACCGGAGGATGAGGTGAGGCCCGGCTTCGGCTCCAGGGGCTGGAAGGAGTGCTGGCTCTGGAAAGGGGGGCCCAGCAGGAGGCTGAGGTCTGGGGACGGGCTGCAGAGGACAGGTGGGGCTCCAAGCGCCTCATCCCCCGCTTCCCGGCTCTGCTGCAGTGCGGGCTTCAGGGCCACGGCCACGGGAGGCAGAGTCCACAGCCTCCGCTCCCCCTTCTCTGGCTCCTGAGGCCCAGGGCTGGAGGGCCTGGTGGTAGGAACCTGGGCACACGAGAGGCAGGAAGAGGATCACGCTCTGTGCACGTATAGACACGAGCCAGGACGCAGACGCCTCGATTCCAAGTTTAAGAGGACAAGTGAGTAGAAAGTCCTTAGGAGGGGATCTGGTAACATCTGTCACCTTCCATCCCATTTTACAATGCTTACTTGTGACCTCACAATTCCATCTCCAGAAGCTTTACAGACAGGCTTGCACGAGGACACATGTGAATGATATTTACGTCAGCTCTGCGCGTGGAAGCAGGATATAGAGGACGACTCTGATGTCCACGAATAAACACTGGGCCAAATGAGAAGTCACACGGCCACGCACGGGAGGCCACCCCTGGGGCCCAGAGCAAGCGGGGCAGGGGAGGACGGTGAGCACTTCCCACCACACACCTTTTCGAACTGTTTGGATTTCCTTTTTTACCACGTGCACGCTATTATCTTTTCCAAAAAAGATTTTAGCTTAAAATAAAAACTGAAGAGTCACGAGGAGGAAGTGGAAGATGCCACCAGAATAGGGCGAGGGGTGAGACTCCTCTAGGGCTGGGGGAGGAGAGCTGGGCCCCACGGCCCGGGCCGGCCTGGGTGAGCGGTGACCACGGCAGAGACTTCCCTCGATGAGGCGGTTCTGCTTCAAGGGAGCACATGGGGTTGCTCCCCCCTAACACGGGTGCTAGGACCGACCTCGGGACCAGCCGCGTTCGAGGGCGATGCCTACCGGGGGGTTTGGAGGCAAGGTGGGGGCGCTGAGCAGCTGGTTGGCCTCCTCCCAGTGGGCGTGCAGCATGGCCTGGAGTCGCTCCACCAGCTCGGCCCGTTGCTCCTCCAGCTGCTGGCGGCCGCTCTGCAGGTCACGCACGCGCGCCTGCTCCCGGGCCAGTCTGGGGGGGAAGACGGCAGAGGGGAGGACGGCCTCTGAGGCAGCAGGCCTCCGTGACTATGCAAGGGGCCGGGGCCACTGCAGACGCGGACAGGCCCACAGGCCCGGGTTGGGCTCCACGCGCGGGAAACGGACGGAGGCCTGAAAGGGCCGCCGCAGGGAGCCGCACCTGAGCTCATAGTCCTGAGCCACCTGCTGCTGCCTTTCCTCTCGCTCTGCCAGTTCCACCTTGAACTGAGCCAGCTGAGTGGACAGTTCCTGCTGGTGTTGTCCATTCAGGTCCTGCAGCTGCTTCCTAGGAGGACACGGGTGAGGAAGGAGGGCTGAGTCTGGAGACCAAAGTCCTCAAACAGGAAAGGGCCAGAAGGTGCGCCTGGCACAGCGAGAGCGCCTGGCCAAGGCACAGCGGGGTTCGGGGAGCAGGGAGGGGACAGAGCGGGTGTCTCGGGACCGGGTCCCCAGAGGCACAGACTGGGATAGTGGTTCACTGAAGAAGCATTTCCAGAAAACTACTGGTAGGGAAGAGGGGATGTGGGAAGTGGGCCTGGGAGGGGCAGGAGAGGGGCAGTTCTGCGCCGTCCCCATCAAGGCAAGGGCGCTGGGGACTTGGACCTGAGGGCAGCCAGGAGGGAGCCTGTGGGCTGGAGGGACCCGAGAGGATCCGGAAAGTGCCGGGTACCTGTGATGCTCCCGCAGGGAGGCCTCGTGCTGCAGGCTGCTCTCCTGGGCCTGCGCCAGGCGCTCGCTCACCCGCTGCTCCAGCTGCAGGGTCAGCTCCGACTGTAGCTGGATCCGCTGGCTCTCACACCGCGCCTGGGGGTGAAGGAGGGCGAGAGCTAACAGCTCCATCCGCGCCTGATTCCTGCCACAAGGACGGAAGGAGGCTCCCATGCGGGACTAGGTGCTTCACAGGCGCACGAAAGGAAAGGTCGCACTGAACCAAAGAAATGTGTATTTAGCCAACAGCAGTGGTAGGTAGAAGGAGCCCATCTCTAGGACACGCAGCAGGCATCCCTGTCCCCTGCTCCTAAAGCAGGATGGGGCTGCATCCGGCCTCTTCTTTCGCACCTCACAGTCCTTCTGCAACTCACCGAAACCTGATTTCCCCTCACAGGCCTCCGCGACAAAGAGCTGAACTTCCAAATCCCACAGTGATTTCTCTTGTCTTCTGAGGTGCCCCCTGCAACACCTGCCACCGGCGTGAATCTCCTCCGGAAAGCGCGCCTCCCTCACCCCTGCCTCGCCCGCCGCCAGCCCCGTGACCTCGCGCCCCCTGCTCCCCGGCCCCAGCCCACCACTCTTCCTCCAGGCGCCCGGAGGGGCAGAATGCTTTCTCGAATTCTGTCCTCATTCTTCTCTCTGACCCCGTACTAACTAACATTCCGGGTCACGGGTGCTTTTGACACGTGTTTAATAAACATGGAGCATTGGGGCACCTGGGTGGCTCAGTCGTTAAGTGTCTGCCTTCGGCTCAGGTCATGATCCCAGGACCCTGGGATCGAGTCCCACATCGGGCTCCCTGCTCCGCAGGAAGCCTGCTTCTCCCTCTGCCACTCCCCCTGCTTGTGTTCCCTGTCTCGCTGTGTCTCTCTCTGTCAAATAAATAAATAAAATCCTTAAAAAATAAAAAATAAAATAAATAAAACAAACATGGAGCATTTAGGCTATGTTTTTTCTTACCATTTATACCTTAAAGCACTTTCTAAGTTTCTCTCTTTAGCTGGACTTTAAGCCCACACACCCAGAAGCCTCCTGAGTAAGTGTACTTGGCTACACCTCAAATAAAACACATTCAAAATTGAGCTCATTTGGTGTTTTACGCTCGAACCTCTCCTGTTCTATTTCTTGCCTTAGTTAATGGCACTGCTCTCCACTGGAACACCCACACTCTCTGAAACCCAGAGTCATCCCTGACTCCTGCTTCCTTCCACCTTCCTTAGGGTCCTTCCTTCTACTTCCTTAACACCTCCTGAATTTACTCCTCCACTCACGACTACGGTAATCCAGTATTATCTCACGTCTACTTGATCTCCTGGCCTCTATTCTACCCGCCACCCTCCTTCACGTTGGCCCCAGTAGATCCTCCACTTTGTGCCTGAGTGAATATTCTAAAATACAAATGTGCTCAATTTTTGCCCTTGTTCGGAACCGTCTGAATGCCCCCATTGCCTGAAGAATGAAGTTCTGGCTGCTTGAAAGGGCTTACATGGCTACGCACCCACCCCCTCTCTCCCATCATACTAAACCCTTCGTCATTACACCAACGCTTTTTTTTTTAATTTTTAAAAACTGAGGTAAAAGAGACCACATAATATAAAATTTACCTTCTTAACCACTTTTAAGAGTACAGTTGAGTAGTTGTTAACCCTATTCACATTACTGTGCAGATCTCTAGGACTTTTCATCTTATAAAATTAAAACTCTATACCCACCGAACAGTCGCTCCCCATTTCCTCCCACTCCGGCCCCATTCTAACTTCTGCTTCCTGATACTGACTACTCTAGATAGCTCATTACTTAAATTCTTCCAAGGGAAGAGTTAATATATACTCCCTCTGAGCTGGCGACAGCACTTTAAGGAATCTATCCTACAGATTTATGTATAATGATGCTCACTGCAGCACTTTTTTTTTTTTTTTAAGATTTTATTTATCTATTTGAGAGAGAGAGAATGAGAGACAGAGAGCACGAGAGGGAAGAAGGTCAGAGGGAGAAGCAGACCCCCTGCTGAGCAGGGAGCCCGATGCAGGGCTCGATCCAGGGACTCCAGGATCATGTCCTGAGCCGAAGGCAGTCGCTTAACCGACTGAGCCACCCAGGCGCCCGCAGCACTACTTTCAATAGTGAAAAAAATTGGTGTCGGTGCACATTGCTCATCAGAAGGAAAATGCTTAAGAAAACTACGATTCACCCATTCACTGCGACATTATACAATTCTTCAAAATCACAACGTACATCTATCTCCATGTAGTGGGAATACGGGACGTGGAAAGATATTTATATTAAGAGGTAACAGTGACAAGTTGCAACAAGTGTGTATGTTTTTTTTAAAGCAGCAACCCACGAGGGCACCTGGGTGGCTCAGTCGGTTGAGTGTCCGACTCTTGGTTTCACCTCAGGTCATGATCTCAGGGTCCTGGGATCGAGTCCCATGACTGGCTCCATGCTCAGCCAGGAGTCTGCTTGAGATTCTCTCTTCCTCTGCCTTTCCCACCCCCGCCCCACTGGCTCATTCACCCTCTCTCTCAAGTAAATACATCTTAAATAATAAAGCAGGAACCCACAAACTCAAATGAAAAGATCCTGAAAGGGCATACACAAAGTGGTGTGGTAAGGAAAGGTAACCAAGGCTTTCTACCTCTGTATTATTCAAACTTGCCTTACAGATAACTTTTATAAATCTTAAAAGTATTTTTAAAACTTCTTTGGGAACCACCCAACCATGTTGATGTTGGCTCCCTTCTTTATCCATGATAATTACCTCCAATAAATTCACTTTGATTGAAATATGCATGTTATAATTTCTGAAGTAACCCCTAAACAAACAGAAACTTTAAAACTAGCTGGCTTTAAAACTGGCTGACAAAAGAAAATGAGAAAAAAGTAATGAATCTAAAAGATGACAAGAAAGGAGAGAAAAATAAAGATTAAGGAGGTAAGACAAAATAAAATCTAAAGCTGAAACATAGATCCAACCATAAATAAATACACTGAATATAAAAGAATTTGATGCTCCAATTAAGAGACAAATATATAAAGGCTGAAAGTAAAGATTACAAAAATATTTGCCAGGCAAGCTCTACTTTAAGGAAAAAGCTTAAAAGAATATTTTTAAAAAGGCTGGTATAAGTCTAGTAACATTATATTATTAAGCAAAAATAGATTCTAAGGTAAAAAGCCTGAAGAGATAAAGAGAGTCAATTCATATGGATAAAACATCCAATTTACCAGGAAAGATGTAGCAATTTTAAAATTTATATGCTCTTAACAATGGCCTTAAAATGTGTAAAGCAAAAACTGACAGACTACAGGAAAAATAGAAAAATCCACAGTCAGTGAGATTTTAACAGAAAAAAAATCATTAAGGAAACAATGATTTAAATAGCACAATTACCAAACTAGACACACATACAAATAGACACATATAAAACACTTCACCCAACAACTATAAGATACATATTTTCAAGCACACATGAGACACGTAGAAAAATGGACCATATATTAGAACAGATAATAAGTATCAAAAAATTTCAAAGAATTTAAGTAACAAAAATACTATATTCTCTCATGTCTACCAGAAACTCTCCAGTGATGGGGCCAGGGACAGGGAGAGAGGGACAGGGAGGTCCAGCCCAACAGACAAACGTTGCAAAATGTCAGCTGGTGAATCCAAGCATCATTCATTACACTATTCATGCAACACTCTGTTAAGACAGAAATATTTCAAAACAAAAAGTTGTGTGGAAAACACATAAGCAATTTTTTTAAAAGACCATGCTCTCTAATTACAAAATTAAGCTGTAAATCAATAATAAAAACAGAAGTAGAGGGGTGCATGGATGGCTCAGTCAGTGAAGCATCTGCCTTCAGTTCAGGTCATGATCCCAGGGTCCTGTGATCAAGCCCCGCATCAGGCTCCCTGCTCAGCGGGAGTCGGCTTCTCTCTCTGCCCCTCCTCCGGCTTTCTCTCTCTCTCTCTCACTCTCTTAAATCTCTAAAATCTCTTCTAAGATCTAAAATCTTAAAAAAATAATAAGTAGAGGGGCACCTGGGTGGCTCAGTTGGTTAAGCAGCTGACTCTTGATTTTGGCTCAGGTCATAGTCTCAGGGTCATTTCAAACTAAACTAATTAAATAACCAAACACACACATACATACATACATACATACATATGAGAGATTTTTCCACCAAGAAAAAGATCTCACATGGGAGGTCTGAGTTCAAAGAAAGTTAGAACAACAGAGAAAATAGTAAAATATGTGGATACCTCTAAATGAATATTGGCTTTACAGAACAACATTAATAATGTCTTATGGTGGTTTTTTATTTAAAACAGAATTTACAAACAGTGATCTCATGGAAAATGGCAGGATAGAAAACTGCAGGGGTTAGTCCTTCTGCCAAAACATCCATTGAGATGTGGAAAAAATATCAAAACCCACTATTTGGGAACTCTGGAACCTGATCAGATACTTAAACGAGCAGGAGAGTGCCTGATGAAGGCAGAGGCTGCTGGGCTTTGGTACAAGAGCTGGGGATGTGAGTCTGCTTCCATCCCCCAGCCCTTGGCCCTCTGCAGCCACAGGAATGGTAGCCCGGGAAACTAGAGGGACTGGCTGAAGTGAGCGTGGTAGGTAAGGACCTTATCCTCCAAAAACGTGGGATTGGGTGTTTTGGACAGTTTGGCAATTCCCTGAGGAACCAGAGCAAACAACCACCTTTGTTTTGGGCCCCTGCAGAGGCTTCCCTGGTAGCATCAATCATAAGATTTAAAGAGACATATATACTCATTTGAGAGAAGAATTCAGACATTTAAGAAAATCTCTGTCAACTCACAGGCTAATCACAGAGGTAACAAAACAGAAATGTCAGTCACCACACACAACAAGAAATAGAGACTTTGCAAAAACAGTTTGAAAAAGTCACTATACAAATGGATGGCTGCAGGCATCAAAAAAAAAAAATCTGAGGAGAGAGAATATGATTTCCAGAATTACTACATTATAATATTTAAGATGTCTAGTTCTCAACGACAAATTACAAAACACAGAAACAGGAAAATACAACTCATTCAAAGGAAAAAGAAAATTAGGGACGCCTGGCTTGCTCAGTTGGTACAGCATGCAACTCTTGATCTCAGGGTTGTGAGTTCAAGACCCACATTGGGTGTGGAGAGTACTTAAAAATAAAATCTTAAAAAAAAAAAAAAAAAAAAAAAAGGAAAAAGATTTTTTTTTTTTTAAAGATTTTATTTATTTATTCATGAGAGACAGAGAGAGGCAGAGGGAGAAGCAGGCTCCCAAGGAGCAGGAAGCCCGATGTGGGACTCGATCCCAGGACCCTGAGATCATGACCTGAGCCGAAGGCAGACGCTTAACCATCTGAGCCACCCAGGCGCCCAAGGAAAAAGAGATTTGACAGAAATATTTCCTGTGGAAGCCCAGACATTGGGATTACTAATCAAAGACCTTAAATCAACAGTTTTAAATATGCTCAATGAACTATTTGGACAACAAACTAAATGAAATCAGAATACTGTATGAACAAATAGAAAACATCAATAGAGACATAAATTATAAAAAAGAACCAAATAGAAATTCTGAAACTATAAAGTACAATTGATGATATGAAAATTTCACTAAATACCACTACATACCCCTATTTCACTATATACCCCTATTGAAATAACCAAAATCCAGAACACTGACCACAACAAGTGTTGGAGAGAATGTGGAGCAACAGGAACGCTCATTCATTGCTGATGGGAATGCAAAATGGTGCTACAACTCTGGAAGACACTGTGGTGGTTTCTGACAAAACAAAAGGTACTCTTCCCATACGATGTAGCAACCACACTCCTTGGTATTTACCCAAAGGAGTTAAAAACTCAGGTCCATACCAAAACCTGCACATGGATGTTTACAAGCTTTATTCTCAACCACCAGAAATCAGAAGCAACCAAGATGTCCTTCAGTAAGCACACAGATATATAAACTGTGGCACATCCAGACGGTGGAATATTATTCAGCACTAAAAAGAAACAAGCTAACAAGCCATGAAAAGGTGCAGAGGGAACTTAAATGCATATTACCAAGTGAAAGAAGTGAGTCTAAAAAGGCTACGCATTGTAGGATTCCAACTATATGACATTCTGGAAAAGGCAAAACTATGGAGACAGGAAAAAGATCAGTGGTTGCCAGGGTTTAGAGGGAGGAAGGGATGAACAGGCAGTGCACAAAGGATCTTTAAGGCAGTGAAACTGAGTGTGACACTATAAAGGTGGATACATGTCATTATAAATTTGTCCAAACCCATAAAATGTACAACAGCAAGAGGGAACCCTAATGTAATCTACGGACTCTAGGTGATAATGACGTGTTGATATAGGTTCATCAATTGTAACAAACATTCATTCTACTCTGGTGGGAGATGTTGGTAATGGGGGCAGCTATGTATCTGTGGGGGTAGGGGGTATATGGGAAATCTCTGTACCTTCTGCTCACTTTTGCTCTGAACATAGGACTGCTCTAAATAATAAAAACTATTTTAAAAATTTCACCAAAGGGGCTCAATGGCAGAGTTCAGCAGGAAGAAGAAAGAGCCAACCAACTTGACGATAAGCAACAGAAATTATCTAATCCAATGAGCAACAGGAAAAAACAATCAAGAAAAATGAACAACCTGAGGGGCCTGTGAGACATCATACCAATGGATGCATTAGCAAAGTCCCAGAAGGACAAGAAAGAGAGAAAGAACAGGAAAAAAAAATCTCAAAAAACAGCCAAAAGCTTCCCAAATTTGATAAAAGACATAAATCTACCCATCCCCAAAACTCAACAATCTCTAAACAGAATAAACTCAAGGAGATCTACACTACAACACATCATAGTCATATTGTCAAAAGCCAAACACAGGGGCGCCTGGGTGGCTCAGTTGGTTAAGCGACTGCCTTCGGCTCAGGTCATGATCCTGGAGTCCCAGGATCGAGTCC
>NC_138383.1:49130935-49152565 GCF_054177405.1 Leptonychotes weddellii
TCCTGGGATCGAGTCCCACATCAGGCTCCCTGCTCTGCGGGGAGCCTGCTTCTCCCTCTCCCACTCCCCCTGCTTGTGTTCCCTCTCTCGCTGTGTCTCTCTCTGTCAAATAAATAAATAAAATCTTTAAAAAAAAAAAAAAAAAGGCAGATACACAAAACAGTACTGATAAATCTGCGTCAATAACACCACAAAAGTGGAGACACACCGATGTACAGGAACAGTGGCTGCACGCTACTGAACCTAAAGTTAGTATTATTCAAACTAGGTGACCGTTATTTTAAGATGTTAATTGTAATCTCAAGGGAATCCTTAAGAAAATAACTTTGGGCGACTGGGTGGCTCAGTCGTTAAGCGTCTGCCTTCGGCTCAGGTCGTGATCCCGGGGTCCTGGGATCGAGCCCCGCGTCGGGCTCCCTGCTCCGCGGGAAGCCTGCTTCTCCCTCTCCCACTCCCCCTGCTCGTGTTCCCTCTCTCGCTGTGTCTCTCTCTGTCAAATAAATAAAACCTTTTAAAAAAAAAAAAAAAAGAAAGAAAATAACTTTAAACATGTACAGAAAAGGAAAAATGAAGAGAATCAAAAACGGTACACAAAATATTGATGAAATACCCCAAAAAGGCAGTAATGGAGCAACTGAAAACCAGAAACAAGCAAGATGTATGGAAAACAAATAGTTAAATGGCAGAAATCAGTCCTTAGCCAGTAATTACTTTAAATGTAAATGGATTAAATTCTCCAATTAAAAGGCAGGAATTGGCAGAATGGATTAAACAACGGAACAAAACATGATCCTGTATATGTGGTCGACAAGAAACTCACTTTAGATACAAAGACACAAAAGCCTCTTAAGTGAAAGGATGAAAAGAGCCCATGCAAATACACCCAGGAGAGCTAGGGTGGGGGCTAGATTATCATTAGACAAAATAGATTTTAAGCCAAAAAAGGTTATATCAAGAAGACATAACAATATACACATCTGTGTACTTAACAGAGCCCCAAAATATATGAAGACAAAATGGACAGACTTCTTGAAGGGAGGCATGGACAGTCCTACAGTAATAACTGGAAACGGTAATAGCTGGAAACATCAACACCTCTCTTTCGATAATGGATAGAACAATAAGGAAATCGACGACTTGAATAACACTAAAGTCAGGCACTGGATCCGACAATGAACAGACAAAAATCCTTGCCTTCAAAAAATGCACAAGATTTTAAAAGGTGCAGAATGTAGTATATCAGGAGAAAAATTCAAACAGGGAAGGGGAGCGCGGATTGTCAGAGGTCGCGGATCTTACCCGGTGGGGTTGGGGAAGACCTCACTACAAAGATGACACTGAGTCGGGAGTAGTTCTCCTGTCCCTCAACTATCAACTATCACACTGCTTCAAGAATGTGTGCGCTAGACAAACCCCCCTTCTAGCTGGTCGCTCCTCGTTGGCCAGGAAGATTCCCAGCTCCCAGCACGGAGCTTCCATGGTGGGGCTGTTGAGTAGACTCCGTGAACCAACGCACACCCAGTGAGCACCAGTCCGGGGGACTAAGGCAGCTTACGTGCCGATATGGAACTGTACTAACATCTCCACCCTCGGTCCTCCACGAGGAGTTAGTTTCCATGTGGTCAGTCCGCCACTTCCGCAGGTGAGGTGAAAAGAAAAAGGAGTGTGTTCTTCCCAACACTGGCCTTGCTAACCCAGAAATGGGGTGCGTCTCCTCATGTCCCTCATTAATAAGGGAAGTCTCTCAGGCTGACTTGCTCTGGGAACTTCAACAATGTGCACCTAACACACAATTTGCACACACAGTAGTCCCCCTCTCCACGGTCCTGCTTTGCGCAGGTTCAGCTATCCGTGGTCAACCGCGGTCTGGAGGCAGGCGATCCCCCTTCTGACGTGCTGCTGGAAGGTCAGCAGCCTAACGCTGCGTCCTCGCCTCCTTCATCGCCCCCCGCGGGCACCTCCCCATCTCTCATCCTCACCAGAAGACGGGTGAGCACACAACAGTAAGACGTGCTGAGCGAGAGACTGCATTCACGTGACTTTTATTACAGCCTGTTGCTATAAGTGTTCAAGTTTAATACGAGTTATTGTCCGTCTCCTACTGTGGCTATGTCATAAATTTACCTTTACTGTAGGCGCAGACGCACAGAAAACACGCAGTACGTACGGGGTTTAGTACTACGCGCAGTTTCGGGCACTGTATCCCCCGTGGATGAGGCAGAAGCCTTTAGGGGTCAAAATTCTAGGTAAAAAATGGCAGTGTTTGCCATGACTCCCAAAAGGTCCCGGGCCTCACACCTACTTGTCCTAACGAGGAGGGCAGCCTCGGGCACATGCCGCCACCTGACCTGCACCAAGCTCATCTCCAGCTGCAGGGCGTCTCGCTCTCTCCGAGCCGTGTCCAGCTCCCCTTCCAGCCGCCGCACGTCCGACTGCACCAGCGTTAGCTGCTGCTGGGCCTCCCGCGCCGCCTGCGCCTCCCTCTGGGTGTTCCCCTGGGAAAGGAAACCAAACTCAAGTGCGCGCCTCCATTCCTGCCTCCTGGTCACGTCCATTCCCCAAGTCATCCTCCCGCGCCCTGAAACCCAAGCCGCTACTCTCCCTCTTCACACCTGACTCTCTGCTCGGCTCTGGGGAATCTCACTCTTTCAGCCTTCGAGGTACTGGCTGGCCCCGGCCACGCACCCTCCACCTTGTCCCCCCAAGACAGGTCTTCACTCTGCAGCCCAGTCCCCCCCCCCACCCCATATTCTGACCTCCCATCTCATTCCGTCATTCTGCCCTTCAGCTGTTGCCCACTCCCTGACGACGGGACGGCCGCTCTCACCTTCTCCTTTTCCAGCTGAGCGTGTACCTCCTCCTGCAGGGCCCCGTAGCGCTCCTGGAGCTCGAGCTCTCGCTGGGCCCAGGCCTGCCGCTCCTCCTCCAGGGCCAGCTTCAGCGCCTCCAGCTGTCGACGCTCACTCAGCTGCCCAGCCCGAGCCTCATCCCGCTCTTCCTGCAGGGCCCGGCCCCGCTGCTGCTCCAGCTCCAAGCTCAGGGTCAGAGCCTGCCTCTCCTCCTCCTGGAGCCCCAGGGAAAACCAGATCCTGAGCAAGCCCTCTAGAGAGCAGCAAGCGGCCCCGTCACCCCTGTACACTGCACCCGCTGAGAATTCTGTCCGCTCAAAAACAAGAGTTGACAAGCCCACAGGACTGTGACACGGTAAACAGGAGCGTCTGTTCCAGAATTCGGTCCATCTGGGCTCAAATCGGTTTGCATCCCAGCTGTCACTCACTATGTGTTCATGTCTAGGGCCTACCTTGTGAGGATTCCAGTAAAAAGCACACAGAAAGCAATCAGCACAGCGTCTAGCACATAGTAAGCACTCAATACGCAATACCAGTCACTATCATCCTCAAAAGAAGCTCCACAAAGACTAGAAAATCCAGCCTCTGATCATGAATCAGCCGACCAGCAACCATGATGGCGCTGTTGGATCAAGCCTGTGAAGGGGTGCCTGGGTGGCTCAGTCGGTTAAGCGGCTGCCTTCGGCTTGGGTCGTGATCCCGGAGTCTTGGGATCGAGCCCCGCATCAGGCTTCTTGCTCGGTGGGGAGCCTGCTTCTCCCTCTGCCTGCCTGCTGCTCCCCCTGCTTTTGCGCTCTCTCTCTCTCTCACGCTCTCTGTGTCAAATAAATAAATAAAATCTTAAAAAAAAAAAAAAAAGCCGGGTGCCTGGGTGGCTCAGTTGGTTAAGCGACTGCCTTCGGCTCAGGTCATGATCCTGGAGTCCCAGGATCGAGTCCCGCATCGGGCTCCCTGCTCAGCAGGGAGTCTGCTTCTCCCTCTGACCCTCCTCCCTCTCATGTTCTCTGTCTCTCATTCTGTCTCTCGCAAATAAATAAAATCTTAAAAAAAAAAAAAAAAAAGCCTGTGAAGATGACAAGTAACAGCACGCATGTCGCAAGCACGCATCATGCACACAACTGAGTTCCAGACCTGGCTGCTAATTCATATGAGTAATCATCTTATCATTCCAGCAATAAGAAACCCGATTAAGTCTCATCCCATACCTTTTCTGGCTCTGCCCTAGACCAGAGATCCCAAACCTGGCTGAACAAAATCACCTAGGAAACTGCTGAAAATATTTCAGCTCCCCAGCTCAATATATCTACCAAATCAAAACCCCTGGCGACGGGTCCCAGAAGTCTACATTGTAAAACAATCCCCCCGATGATTCTTTTTTTTTTTTTTTAAAGATTTTATTTATTTGATAGAGAGAGAGAGAGAGACAGCCAGAGAGGGTACACAAGCAGGGGGAGTGGGAGAGGGAGAAGCAGGCTTCCTGCTGAGCAGGGAGTCCGATGCGGGGCTCCATCCCAGGACTCCGGATCATGACCTTAATGACTGAGCCACCCAGGCGCCCCTCCCCGCCCTTCTATGATCCATGATTCTAACGAGGCAATGATTTGCAGAGTCTCTCGAGCCAACTTGGCGGCCGAGCCCCGTCTGCAGAGGATCTAGTAGAACGAGTGTTCTAAGGGACACATTTGGGGAAACACTCCCCTGGTGCGGCTCCCACAACCCACCGTTGGCCCACAGCCCCTGAATTAGTTAGCAGCCTCTAATGGAATGGACCGAGCCCGGCATTCTCACCAGTGTCTCTCTTTCCCGTTGCTGCAGTCTGGCACTTTCCTGCTCACGATTCAGGGCCTCCATGGCCTCGGAAAGGCTTTGCTCCAGGTGGGTCACTGTCTTTCAGGGACAGGGGAACACAGGACAGAGAAACAGAGGGGAATCCCTACAGGTTATACTTCAGAAAGCTTCAGTGATAACAAACTAAAAGTGAGACCTAACTCAGTGACTTGGGGGCCTAAGAGAAGACTACGTGGTGTGGGGAAATCTGGGAAGACATGGATGATGCAAGTCTGGCAGCAAAAACAGTGAAGTGTGGGGGAACGGGGAAAAGAACGGCCAGGCCGGTGACTCCTCAAGACTGAGCTCAATCTGTTAGGGACCCAGATCCGGAGCTATCTGGACTCCCTTCCCTCTATCGATCTGTGCCCTAGGCTCTCATGCCGTCCGATCCAGGCCCACCTCCTGCTGCTTGCTTCTGGTAAGTTCGGCTGCCTGGCGTTCCTCCTGGAGCCCCCGAAGCACCTCTGCCCGCTCAGCCTCGTGACGGTTCCAGCCCTCCACCACTCGGGCCAGGGTCTCAGGAGAGGAAAGTCAAATGGAATTTCAAAGTAATTTTCTTGCCCTCTTTCTGCCCGCAGGGGTGGGGTCAACAGCCACCTTCTCCCAGGAGTCGGGAACCCTCCCACCCCCAGCTCCTAGTGTGAACAAAGAACCGCTGGTTGGCCATCCCCTTTTCACTATTCCTTGGCACCCCCCACGAGAGACCCACCCGCATTCTGCTACCCTGGCACCTTGTCCAACTGTTCGATCATGATATCTTTCTTGCGGTCAGCAGTCACAGCCACAACTAACTGCTGCTGAAGCTCTAGCACCCGGGTCTGTAGGGTCTGAATATGGCGCTCACAATGCTGGGAAGGAGGAGGACAAGTCTGGGTGTTACTATCCCTAATTTGACCACAGCATCAAATTTCCCAGCGCCTCTTGGCGAAAATGGGCTGGAGACAGGGGAGCCCAGGTCCCAAGAACAGAAGAGGTCTGGAGAAGAAGGATCAGGAACTCGGGAGCAGGAATCTTGAGGCCCAAGACCTCTACCAGCTCAGGAGACAGGGGCTTAGCTTCCAGGCTATTCCATTTCCTGGATCTCCAGGGAGAAATTTCCACGAACCTTCTGGCAGGAGACCAACAGCCCACACTTCACAGAGTGGGAGGTGACTCGTGCCTAAGCAGCTCACTGGGCACAGTGAAGGTTGGCAAGGAGAACATGGCAAGGAGAAAGGAGAAAGCCTTTCATTCAGGCCCAGGCAGCTTCAAACAGACGAAGAGATGGTTCCAAAAATAACAACACAACCAATGACCATAGCCTTTCCCCTGCCTAGTCCACCTCTCTGCCCCCTTCAGATAAGCTGAGGTTTGCAGAAATAAAGTCCGGTGTATCACCAGGAGCCATAAAGCCTTCACACAAGCCAGCAAGGTGTGCTGTTCATTCACCGCACGCTTCTGGAACACTTCCTTGTGTCAGGCACGTTCTGGACAGTGATGAACAAGATAAGGTCCGACCCGCATAGAGCTTAGATTTTAGAGGGGAGAAGCAGACAGGATATATCAGACTATGATAAGCTATCACCCGAGGGGCCGGAATGCCCACCCGGAGGAGAGGTGTGCATCGTAGACGGGATGGTCAAACTCGACCTCCCTGAAGAGCCATCTGAGCAAAGTCTCAGCTTGCAGGCCCTCAACCCTCAGCCCTTCCCAGCACCCAGCCTATTTCTAATCTTTGCTGCTTTCAAACGGAAGCCTTGGTGACTCACCTTGCGACGGGTGTGTTCGGAATCCAGTGCATCTCTCAGGCCCTGGAAATCCGGGGGATTGAGGGGGGGCCCCGGCCGAAGACTGGCATAGCGGGGAAACAACTCCTCCAGGGCTTGGGCTGAGCTAGATGGAGATAAGCCTTGCAGGGGCCGGGTGCTGAACAAAGCAGGCAGAGAATGTCAGGGTGCGGAAAGCTTTCGAGACCCCCTAGTCCAACTGTGACATTTTACAAACGAGGAAACAGAAACTCAGAAGGAGCAAGAGACTTGGCCAAAGTCATAGAGCTAGATAGCACTCGGGTTCTGTGATTCACTCTACAGTGCTCCTTCCTGCCTACCACACTCCCAGCAGTAAAAGTCTTAGCAGAAACAAGCCAACTCGGGGCGCCTGGGTAGCTCAGTTGGTTGGGCGACTGCCTTCAGCTCAGGTCATGATCCTGGAGTCCCGGGATCGAGTCCCGCGTCGGGCTCCCTGCTCAGCGGGGAGCCTGCTTCTCCCTCTGACCCTCCCCCCTCTCATGTACTCTCTCTCTCTCTCTCATTCTCTCTCTCTCTCTCTCTCTCATTCTCTCAAATAAATAAATAAATAAATAAATAAATCTTTAAAAAAAAAAAAAAAGGAAACAAGCCAACTCTTCTGGGGGAAGAAGGACTAGAGGTTGGGAGAAAGCCAGGCACTAGGCAGCAGATGCCCATGGTCCCCAAGGAGTAAAGGGGATAGAAGATAGGGAAAAAAGGATGAAAACTGAAAGCTAAGGGACAAGCATCTTAGGTCCCTAGGAGATAGAAAAGCAGGAAAGACAGAACTCAGGAAGGGAACATTGCCTCTCCGAGAAGACAAGCAAGCCAGCTAGAAGAACCCCAGGGGGAACTCACTTAAGCAAGGTGGCTGTGCTATCACTGTCAAATGAGTCGTCTTCTCGTCTCTCTGAGCCAGGACCTGCAGCGATGGGATCCCCTGCAGGCAGCCAGAGGGACCCCACAGCCAGGGTCAGGGAAGGATAGGAACCCTGTCTCTTCGAAGACGAAGAGAGGAGAGGGCCTTTCCTTCCGACTTCACCCACTCCTCTAGCCCCTCTCCCAAAGAACTGGAGCCTCTCCTCCTGAACTCTCTTGTCTTGGACGCCTTCCTTTCTCCACCTTCTCCCACCCCTTAAATCTGGGTTTAACTCACGATAGGCCGTATCCCGGGAGTTTTGGAGCATGCTCTGGAGCTGACCCCGAACACTTTCCATCTCAAAAATATGCTTGGAGCCATCCTAGAAAAAAGCAGCATGGAAATCAGATGCAACCTGGATGATCTTATGTTCTATACGCTGCCAGGGTACGTGGCATCTGGTAGTCCCTAAAACCCAAGAATTTTTACTCCAGCACCTGGGACATCCAAGAAAACCGGAACTGACCCAATAAGGGTTGAAACTCAAATGTCTGCAGAAGGCAGGCACATAGTGTAAATAAATTAATTGGGCACATTAAGACAAGCCTGGTGAGGATCCTTGCCAACTAGAGAGGAAATACCTCATCAAAAGACTGTGGAGTCCGTGGCTATCAGTTTTTCAAACTCTGGAAGACCTAACCAGTCTGCAACACTAATAACCAACCTCTCTGTGACATGTGTAATCGATTAGACCGCGTTTGAATGACTGACATGCCAAACTGTAAACCACACAATCAAACTAGCTTTGAGCTGGAAGGAGCTTAGCAAATTTTGCTATCCTTAAGTGCCTAGTTCTCTCTTGAACTGAAGAAACCTTACCCTCGCTTAGTGCCCAAGTCCCAGTCAAAGCACAGCAACCTGTCCCTTGGTGCAGGTATCTTCAAAATAGGAGTTCAATCCAACAATAGGAGTTCAAATCTCAGCAAAGCAATCTTTTTTTTTTTTTTTTTACGACCACCCATTCCAAGACCCTAGAGGTACCCAAGACACACCTCTCTCACCTTTTTCTTCAGGTTGTTCTCCAAGCCAACCGACAAGCTGTGACTCAGCTCTTGGGCCAAGCCATCTAACATCTCATGGGGAGGTGGGGAGGTAGTGGGGAGATACAGCTGGGCTCGGGCAGTGGCCTCCGCCTGAC
This sequence comes from Leptonychotes weddellii, assembly GCF_054177405.1. Lineage (NCBI taxonomy): Eukaryota > Metazoa > Chordata > Mammalia > Carnivora > Phocidae > Leptonychotes > Leptonychotes weddellii. The sequence goes on from NC_138383.1 coordinate 49,139,438, forward strand.
GACTGAGGTGCAAAGAAGCATAGAGCTGGGAGGTCACCTCAGAGGATACTTGGTTCAGCCCAGGGGCTTCTGATGAATCACTCAGGAGATCCTCAGCCCGGAGAGGTGAACCGGGGCTGGTAGCTGATGTCGCCATGAGTACAAGTACCAGACAACTGCAGACAGCAGAAGTGGGAACTCCTGGTCCTGCTTTAGGAGACTCCAGGGGGGGAAGTGCACTGAGAAAGAAGATTTGGGAGAAAGGAGGAAGACTCCAAGCCAAGGATCCTTGTTGGGGGACGGTAGGGAGGCTTTCTGGTTAGATGAAAGGTTTCCAGCAGTTCCAGAGGCCATGGGAGAGGGCAAAAGCATTTCTTTCCACCGCGCCTGGGACCGGTGGAAAAGGAGGGTGCAGCAAGGAGGGGGTGGGGACAGAAGACCGAGGGGAGACAGCCCCACTGCAATTCCCCTGGAGTGCTGAAGACCAACTTCTGGCACAGGCTTTTAAATTCTCACACCCAGAACCTGCAAACTGAAATGGACCCAATCCAACAGCGGCCTGCTTTCCCTCCAGCAGTCTTATTTGGCCCTCACCTGGCCGGGGTCTCAGAGAGGCAGGACCCTCACGTTCCCCACCTCCTCACGCCCGTCGCCATGCACCTGTTCCACCCACCGTCAACCCTCCTGTATATCCCCTCCGACCGCTCCTGGCAAGAAAGCCATAGCAAGGCTCTTCTAGAATCCCCCCCTCCGTGCTATCCCAAGAGAAACTCTGTGAACCCTCGGCCACCCCCTCAAAGTCCGCCGCCCTCCAGCCTAGCCTGAGATCCTCTACCCGGACCACCCCTGGCAACTCCTCGCCACACCGCCAGACCTCAGCCCCGCTCAGTTTGCCAAGGTGCGGGCCAGGGATTGTCCTCCTCCCCTGAGCCCCGGTCCGGGAGGCCAAGGACCCCTGCACACCCACCCTCGCCCCTTCCCTACACTCAAAACCGTTGGCAGCCTCCCGCCCACCGTCCGCAGCCCCGCCTCGCTCGCCTAGATGACGTCACCAGCCCAGCGCTCTCCCTCGCAAGCGCCCAGACAGCTTCTGGAGCCCGGGAGCCCAAGACGCGCGTGCGCGGCGCCGGCGGCACGGATTGGCTGAGGGGGGCATGGGGCGGAGTTATTGTCCCACCACCGCAGTTTGAGGAGCCGGTGGGGCGGGGCTCCGAGGAAACCGGAAGTATCTGGTGACGAGCACCAGGAGCAGTTCCGGTGAGTGCGGGGGAGGGGTTGCTGCCGGGTTGGGGGAGCCAGGGGCCCGGAACTGGAGCCCCCGGAGTGTGGGCGGTCTTGGAGCGAGGCTTAACGCTCTCTGCCCTGCAGATGACTGTTCACAACCTGTACCTGTTTGACCGGAATGGAGTGTGCCTTCATTACAGCGAGTGGCACCGCAAGAAGCAAGCGGGGATCCCCAAAGAAGAGGTGACGAGAGGGCCCCGCGCAGTCCGGGTGACCTCGCATCTCAAACGCACATGGTCCCAGCCCAGCCCTTCCTATCCAAACCCCGTCTGGTTCCCACCCCTATCCCGTCTCCTTCAACAACCAAGAGCTAACTCTGTCCCTCTCCCTCCAGGAGTACAAGCTGATGTACGGGATGCTCTTCTCTATCCGCTCCTTTGTCAGCAAGATGTCCCCGCTAGACATGTACGCTGAGTCAGAAGGGATGCTGAGGAAAGGAGGGCTAGCCTTGGGAATTTGGGGGGCGGGGGAGACTTTGTGGAGTGGAAGAGACATTGGCCCCCAAGGGAGGGGTTAGGAGACGGACAGAGAGAGGCTGAGTCTGGAGCGAGAGTGCTGGGGCTGGCCTGAGCGGCGAAGGGGAAGATCTGAAGGTAGAGAGGTTGGGTGCGGGGGCTAAATTGAGGAGTGGAGGTGGGAGGTGTCTTACTAAATCAGGCTCCTGTGAACGATGTTTAGGGAGTCGACCTAGACAGGGTCGGAAGTATCTCTGTGGAAGAGATTATGCTCCCATTCCTTAATGTCCTCATCTCTGCAGGAAGGATGGCTTCCTGGCCTTCCAAACTAGCCGTTACAAACTCCATTACTACGAGACGCCCACTGGGATCAAGGTTGTCATGAATACTGACTTGGGCGTCGGACCCATCCGAGATGTGCTGCATCATATCTACAGTGCGGTCAGTGCCAGCTCCTGGGACCCTTCCCTCCCCAAAAGCCCCTCCACAGTCATGGTCACTTAGAGCCTCAAGACACCTTGAGCTTCCCTGCCCTAATCCTACTGTACCATAGCTCTGTTAAGTCAAGAGTTTTCTCAGGACTCTTTACGTCCTGAAACACCACCACTTTCTCCTCAGGGAGGCTTGCCTCCCAGCCCTTGATCCTTGTGCATTCGCACACCCCTGAGGTCACACTAGGTTTGGGGTTGAAAACAAGAAGTGTCCAAAGCCTGGCTCTAACACCCTTCCCCTCTGTAGCTGTATGTGGAGCTGGTGGTGAAGAATCCCTTGTGCCCACTGGGCCAAACTGTGCAAAGTGAGCTCTTCCGCTCCCGGCTGGACTCCTACATCCGCTCTCTGCCTTTCTTCTCTGCCCGGGCTGGCTGAAGGAAGCACCCTACCTCACCCCTCAGGAGACTCCCTGTCTGCCTGGGGCCCTTCCTAACCTGTTTCATATGAAGGCTCCCACTGCATGCCCCTCTACCCCCTCCTGTTCCCCAGCAGCCCTCCCAGGGCAACAGCCTAAAGCCCACCCTGGTGCCCTCCCCGTCCGAGGAAGGAAGCCTCCAGGAATCCCTACACCTCCAGACCAGGCCATCGCCAGTTTTATCCCCTACCTGATGCTGCAAAAGTACAGAATAAAGTTTTTGTCACCCTCTGCAGCCTAACCGTGTTAGTTTGTCAGTTTGGGTGGTCCGTCGGGGTCCTGCCCCACTCACGAAGGCATGAACCAGGGTGGCCACATCCCGTGAGCCTGTAAAGAGGCTTTGTCCATGGGCTTCTCAACAATGACAGATCTTACTCCACTCACAATGGGGTTGGGTCCAGATAAACCCATCGTCAGTTGAAAATATAAGTTGAAAATGCATTTAATTCACCTGATCTACCAACCATTATAGCTTAGCCTAGCCTACCTCAAATGTGCTCAGAATACTACATTCGTCCACGGTTGGGCAAAATCATCTAACACGAAGCCTATTTTATAATAAAGTGTTGAATATGTCATGTGATTTATTGAATACTGAGAGTAAAAAAAAAAAACAAAAAACCAGTATGGTCGTAAGTGTATTGGTGGTTTACACTCGGGATCCAGGGGCTTACTGGGGGCTGAGACTCCCTGCCACTGCCCAGCATCAGGAGGTATCATACAGTATATTGCTAGCCCAGGACAAAATTCAAAGTACGGTTTCTACTGAATGTCTATCGCTTTTGCACCATCAAAAAGATTTTAAAAATTTTAAGTCAAACCATAACTAGGGACCGTCTGCATTGACATTTTGGGGGCCGGGGGAGCTGTCCAGCGTTTTGTCCTGGCCGCCACTCACGAGCTGCTGATAGACCATCTGCATCCTCAATCCCAGTCGTGACAGTCAAAAATGTCGCCAGACCTTGCCACATGACCTCCTAGGGGACAAAATAATACCCCCATTGAAAACCACGTTACTGGAGGAAGGCCGACGTGCTGCGGGTCCCAGGGGGTATGATAATCACCCTCCCAGGTTCTGCTCTCCCGGCTTCTCCAAACACAATATTCAAGCTGCGGAGCCTTCGGGGGCGGGGCTTATGCAGATGAGCAGCGTGTTTGGCTGGGAGGCGGGCGGTGCCTGCATGTTGATGATCTGGGCCCGCTGCCGACGCTGCTGGGAGCCTAGCGGTCCCGCTGCGGTTTGGGCTGAGGTGGCATTTCTCTTCCACCACCAGCCCTGGTCCCTAGGTCCCTATCCTCCGAGGACCGCCCTCGACCTTTGCCCTCACCCATTTCTCCCTCCTCCTCCCCGCGCCAGGGACCCCGTATCCGAATCTCTGCACTCGTGCCGCCCCCCGCATTTCTCCCCTCCCGCCGCAAACCCCGCGACCTCCAGGAGCCGGTCCCCGCGGGCCCGATCCTGCCTGGCGGCTTCCGCCGCAGCCTGCTCAGCATTCCCGCTCTCCCAGGGCTCGCGCCACTGCACCCCCCCGCGGTCCGCGCCGGGGCTTCCCTGTTCCCAACTCCTCCCGCCCCCTCGAAGCCCCCTCCCCCGCCCTGGCCAGTTGGCATGCAGGTGTCTATCGCGTGTACCGAGCAGAACCTTCGCAGCCGGAGCAGTGAGGACCGTCTGTGTGGACCCCGGCCGGGCCCCGGGGGCGGTAATGGCGGGCCGGTCGGCGGGGGGCATGGGAATCCTCCGGGGGGAGGAGGGTCGGGCCCCAAGGCCCGGGCCGCACTGGTCCCCCGACCCCCAGCGCCCGCTGGGGCCCTCCGAGAGAGCACCGGCAGACGCACTGGCATGAAATACAGGTATGGGGGTGGCCAGGCAGCCCACCCCATCTGCTCCCCTTTCCTGACCCCTGAGGCTTCCTGGGATGCCGCCAGGACCCCCTCAATCTTCGCTAAGAAGGTTCTAGCTCATCCCATCTCTTCTTTCCATCACCGGGATACTCCCTTACTTAGTTCCGCTCTTTGTCTCCGTCCATACCCCTGACTAGGAGAAAATCAACTTCACCAAGGTTGACCGGTCCTGTCAGAGCCAGGTGGTGCTCCTGAGCTTCCCTCCTTATCCCCAGGAGGGCCAGGGATGCACGGATCTCCAGGCTGGGCCCCCTCTGGGATGGAGTGTCCTTGGGTCGGTGTCCTGGGAAGGGGGGGTGCAGGTGGGAAGGAAACGGCTTCTCACTCCAGCCAGCTCAGGATGCCTGACCCAGATACTGCCCTCACCTGCCCCAAGGGCCGGGTCTCCTGCAACCTTTCTTGGTGGGGAGGCGAGTGGGGCTCTTGGAAGCATGGACCACATATCTCAACCCCATGCTGAGGGACAGACAGGGGCCTGGTGGAGAAAGTAGACTGAATTGTAACCGACTTTCTCAGAGAACTGCTGGGCTCTCAGAACTTGCATAAGAGAAGGAGGGAGGGGCTCCTACTTGGGAGTGAGCAGAGGGTACTGATCGGACCTGACTCTTGTCACTTGAGAAATTTGATCTCCTCCATGTGCTGGCTCTGACTGAGAAGCTGAGCCAACTACCTGGGTGAGGAGACCTTGGGAGGAAGGGGCTCTCTGGGTCAGAGACAGACTCCACAAGCCCACAGGAGTGGAGGGAGCCTACGGAGGAAGAGGGAGAACTGGCCTTTCCTGTCATACTCCCCACTCAGGTGTCCTACCTGCGTTTTGAGGGCCCATCTGCCTCCCCTGTCCAACGACCCCTGCCTGCCTGAGTGCCTAAACCTGACTTGGTTTACCCACTCCCACCGCGGTGTCTGCCCTTCAGTATAGCATTCTTTATCTGCGGGTCTGTTTCCACAAACTCATCACCATCGGCCTGTCACATTCCTCCCGACCCCAAACTCCACACATCCCAGAGATGACTCAAACACAGATGAGACCCCACCAGGAGAAACACAAACCAGGCAGCCACAGAGGCCCTGGATGTTGTCTCCAGAGTCGCCTAGGCTCGGGGCGTAGTACTGCCCAACTCAGTAGGCCCACTGGGTCTAGTTCCTTTGGACTGAGCTACCCGAGGGCTTCTGATTCTGGAAGGAGAGGAGCTGGGGGCTGATAATCTCTGTCCTTAATGGACGCTCCACCCTTTCCTGCTGCTTCTGTATCCTGCAGGAACCTAGGAAAGTCTGGTCTTCGGGTCTCCTGTCTTGGCCTAGGTGAGTTAGAAAGCAGAGGACTTAAGGGAGGGGGCATTTGTGGCTTGCCCCCCCCCCCCACGGTGGTCACATGCCTGGTATCTCTCTCGCAGGCACCTGGGTCACGTTTGGTTCTCAAATCTCGGACAAGGTATAAATGATGGGCCCTGGAAGCAGGGTGAGGGGGTGTGAGGGAACCAGAGAAGAGGGGAGTGGACTCGGAGAGGGGTTTGGACAACAAGCACGGGGAATGGCAGGCCTGAGGCTGGAGGGTAGGGCCGGGGCCAAGGTGCAGTGGGGCTGCAGTGCAGAGGGAGGTCGCTGGGGGCCAGTGCTTGATCTTCATCTCTGTCACCTCCATAGACAGCAGAGGACGTGCTGACAGTGGCCTATGAGCACGGTGTAAACCTATTTGACACGGCTGAAGTCTACGCAGCGGGGAAGTAAGGACTGGGGTGAAAGAGCCAAGTTACATCTGGAAGGCTAAGAGAACATCAGGGCTTCTTATTTTCCCTCTAGAGAACCCTGGGCACTCTGTGAACGCTAAGTTCCAACCTTTCAGCCAATGGGCCCCCGACGCACTATGGGAATTGTAGTCCCAACATCAGTCCTTCTTCAGTGTAGAGCCCAAAGGGCATTCTAGGCAGTCCAAATAAAATAAAGCCAACAAATCTATCCTGGGCATCAGTTATGTGTCACAATGTGGGGATTACAAGGCTGAATTTTCACAGATCGCATACCCATGGCTTCACGCTGGGTCCTCCCAAACCTAGCCAAAACCTAGGATGACCTTCCCCCACCTCTTGTCCCATCTGGCAAACTCTCCTGCTCATCTTCAAGACTTGGCCCAGGGCGCCTGGGTGGCTCAGTTGTTAAGCATCTGCCTTCAGCTCAGGTCATGATCCCAGGGTCCTGGGATCGAGTCCCACATCGGGCTCCCTGCTCGGCAGGAAGCCTGCTTCTCCCTCTCCCACTCCCCCTGCTTGTGTTCCTGCTCTCGCTATCTCTCTCTCTGTCAAATAAATAAATAAAATCTTAAAAAAAAAAAAAAAAAGACTTGGCCCAATGTCAGCTCCTCCAAGAAGCCTTTGCCCAGCTCCCCAAGTTGGTCATCACCCACCTCAGCTCCCAAAGCACTTTGTACTGCCCTCCAACCCACCATCTATCAATTACCGGTTTACGTAGCCATGTTTGCTGCTCAACTGGGAGGCTCCTCCTTCCAAGGAACTTGTCCATGTCACCTAAGTACCTACACAGAGCCTAGCCCAGAGCAGGTACTGCTCATGGGATGAAAACACCCCCTCCCAAAGCTCACGGTCAAAGTGGTTAAACCGAAAACACAGGGAGATATGAAAAGTAACAGGGAAACTTCGGTAACCATCCGCCGTAACAACTTAAGACCTGTCACAGGTTAGCGCGTAATTAAGTGCCAAAGAATTGAGCCAGCGGGAGTTATGGAAGGTGACGAGAAGGGCACAGACTGTGGCAATCAGAGAACATTTTCAATAAAATGAAGCAGAATCCAAGCTAAGCTTTGGCAGATGGGTGGGATTTTGCAGAGACTCAAAGAAGGGGGAGGGCTATGCAGATGGTTGGAACCAGAGCAGACAACGGGTGTCCTCCCCACTTCACTAGTCTGTCCCTGTCCCCTCATATTCTATCCCTTCGACACCCTGAACAAAGCTTGGTACGTAGTTGATGTACAATTGATATTTGCCCGATGAATGAAAAGTGTATGACCACACCCCAAGTTCTGGGAGCCTTTCTTGATTTTGTCCAGGATGAGGCTGACAGCCTAATGGGCTCCTGGTCTGTGGTCTGCTTTACTAGAGAGGAAATGGGTTGAAGGGAAAGGTGGGGAGGAGGGGAAGGAACTGATCCACCTTGGAAGGGTCAGTGTTTTGGACATCGTCTTTCTTCCAGGGCTGAAAGAACCCTAGGCAACATACTCAAGAGCAAAGGATGGAGGTGAGACTGTGTTTGGAGGGGTTGCTGGGGAAATGGTCATCCCAAATCCCTTTTCTTGCTTCTCTTTTTCTCTTTTTCCAGGAGATCAAGCTATGTCATCACCACCAAGATTTTTTGGGGAGGACAGTAAGTGGCTGCCACACTCTATTTGGGGAGAGCTACAGAGAACGTGTGAAGGTGCATGGGAGAGGTGTGGGTATGGCTGCCACCCCAGGTCTGCAGCCTGCCCCTGAGGACCCGTGCTATCCCAGTACCTCGTGGCGCCAGGCCAGCCCTGTTCCCCTGTCTTTGTCACACCTCATCTTTGACTTCCCTTTTCCTGCAGGGCAGAAACCGAGCGAGGCTTGAGCCGCAAACACATCATCGAGGGTGAGAGGGACTGGGAACAGCGGCTGGGTACAGAAGCCAGAAGAGTTGGGAACGTCCTCTGAACCTTTGAGTTGGAGGCTCTGCATAGGGGAGCCGGGAGTTCGGCGGCCATGGCAAGGGGGTAATGTCTGAATCCCGAGCAAAGGGAAGCTGAAGTACTTACCTTCCTCCCCCCACCCGTCCCCCAGGCTTGCAAGGATCCCTGGAGCGCCTCCAGTTGGGATACGTGGACATCATCTTCGCCAATCGCTCAGACCCCAATAGTCCCATGGAGGGTAAAAGCAGCACTCCACCCCGGCCATCCTTCAAAATGGCAAATCCTCAAACTCTCAGCAGGAAGCTGGCCCCTGCTCGCGAGGCCTCCCAACCTCCACAGTGGAGGCTCAGATCCCAGGTCTTGGACGGGGAGGGAGGTGAAGGGCAGATACCAATCTCTCTGATTACACAGAGATGCCCGGGGTTCTTGGTGGGGCAGGCCGAGATCCACAGATCTGGAGCCCTGGATGTCCGGGGTCTGACAGGGAGGTTCTCTCTCTCTCCCGTGTGCCTAGAGATTGTGCGAGCCATGACCTATGTCATTAACCAGGGCCTGGCCCTCTACTGGGGGACATCCCGGTGGGGAGCTGCAGAAATCATGGTGAGTGTGCCACCCCCCTTCCTCCCGCTATCCCACGACCGGTCCCCCCTTTTCACATGGCCACCCCAAAACCCACTCTACTGGAGGAGGGGGAGTGGAAGAAAGTGGGAAGAGTGCTCTGACCCCCCACCCCCGTCTCTTCCCCGCCCCACCCAGGAGGCCTACTCCATGGCCAGACAGTTCAATCTGATTCCTCCAGTGTGTGAGCAAGCGGAGCACCATCTGTTTCAGAGAGAGAAGGGGGAGATGCAGCTGCCAGAGCTCTACCACAAGATTGGTTCGCAGCCCCCATCCCTACCTTTCCCTTGGCCAATCCGTCACCTAGATTCCTATCCCCACAACCAATCCTCTTGCCCTCAGGTGTTGGCTCAGTCACCTGGTCCCCTCTGGCCTGTGGCCTCATCACTAACAAGTATGATGGGCGAGTCCCAGATACCTGCAGGGCCACCATCAAGGTGAGATCTGGGGGCTCAGGATGGCAGCACTGGGCCATCTGGGCAGATCCGGGCGGTGCTGATTCACCTTGGCCTCCAGGGCTACCAGTGGCTCAAGGACAAAGTGCAGAGTGAGGGTGGCAGGAAGCAGCCACAAGCCAAAGTCATGGACCTTCTTCCCATGGCTCACCAGCTGGGCTGCACCGTGGCGCAGCTTGCTATTGGTGAGCCACCGCCAGCCCTGGACCCCGCAGGGGGCCCTCACCTCCTGCCCAGACACCCCCAAACCCAAGACTGGTTTGTCCCTAGGGAGGACCCTCTTCCTCAGAGACACTCCTCAAGTGTGGGCGCTGAACTGTGGGTGTTCCCCTCAGTTCTCTTTCTTCTCTCCTCTGGCCCCAGCGTGGTGTCTCCGCAGCGAGGGTGTCAGCTCGGTCTTGCTGGGGGTGTCAAGTGCAGCGCAGCTGCTGGAACACCTGGGAGCCCTGCAGGTGAGCTGGGGACTCAGAGGCAGAGCCCATCTCTGCCCCCTTCCCCAGCTGTCCCACCCGGAATGGGCTTGGGAGGTCAGCCACTACGGAGTCCTCTCACTCTGCAGAGGAGAGGTCCCGGGGCGACAAGGGGAGGCTCTTTTCCCGCCACCTGGCCCCGCTGCGCTGCTCCCCTCCCTGGCCCCCGAACCCCATGCCCTTCTTGGGTGAGCCAGCACGTACTGTCCCTTCCACCACCGCCTTCCCCGCCAGGTGCTGAGCCAGCTGACGCCGCAGACGGTGATGGAGATAGACGGGCTTCTGGGGAACAAGCCGCCTTCCAAGAAATAGTCCGTCGGGGGCGCAGGGACCCACACCGGGCCGGCCGCCCCCGCCGAGAACCGCGGCCCCGCCGCCGTCTCCCTCCCGCCCCGGATCCCTCCACGCCGCGGCCGCAGCCGGGGAGGCCCCGCCCACTAACGAGTCCCGGCTTCGAGTAGCGATGCGCATGAACAAAGCCATATATCCTCCCGCAGTGGGGCTCGAGAGGGAAAGTAGTGCGCCGCCCCTCTCCGTGCGCTCCTCCGGGCCTTCGTGCTAATCCCGGGCATGAACCACCGGGCCGGCCCCTCTCTGCCCCTTGGTCTCTCTTCCCCTAATCGCCGAGGCCCAGAGGAAAGCAAAAAAACAGGGCAGATACAGGAAACATGCACGTTACCTCAAAGGTGGCCCTTGAGATGTCATCAAGGGGTAATAACCTAATAAGAAGGGAGTAGTGACGTCATCTGGGACAAAGGCACTGGGGCTTTTATTCGGTACAAAGGAAGCCAGGCTGGTCCTGGCAGGAAGTAAATGGTAGTCTTTGAGGACCCTGCCTCCCAGCAGAAGGTGGAGGGGCGCTTAAATAAAAAAGTGTCAATACTTTGTTCTTGCAAGGAAGGGGGTGGGGGGCGCGGAGAACGCAGTGACACAGCACTGACGCGGGTAAAGGGAAGTGTGCTGGCAAAGCGGTTGGGGCGGCCTTGGGGAAAAGCTGGGCTGTGCTTTGCAGGACACGGTGACAGCCTTTAGGTCGCGGTGGAGACCTGGGGCTGGGTTGAAAATGGTTGGGGATAGACTTTTGAGCCTGGAGCAGGATCTCCTACCTAGCAGTGGAGGGCTGCAGTCTTCCTCCTGGCAATAATCTTAAAGCAATAATGCCGGCCCCTCTTCTGTAAGACGTCTCCCAGGGAACTGTAAATAAAATCTCAGCTTGATCCTCACTCCCGGTGTCTGAAATTGCAGGGGTTGGGAGGGTAGGAGCTCAGTCTCAGATACCTGGCCCTGGGTCTAGCTCCCTGCCATTAGGAAGCTCCAGCGCTAGCTTTCTCTCCACTGACCAAGGCATCGTGCTGCTAGTCACTGCCAGTCACCAGCCTCACTGAGGACCCAGGTCCCCGGATACCCCAGTTCCCGGTTTTCTTCCTTCCTTCCGTCACCGCACCCCTCAGAGCCCAGAGATCTGGCTTCATAATTTTGTTATTCCTCCCTCTGACACTCTTGCCTTTGTTTTGCTTCAAGTTACATTAGCCACACTTCTTGTTCCTGTACTTCTCATTTCCCTTTTCCTGATACCCACACGTAGACCAAAGCACTCTCTCGGTGGTTTTGTTGTGGCCGAGTGGGAGGGGCTGATGCGAGGTTGAGGCGTTGGGATTTGGGAAAGGAGAGGTAAGATGAAAACTGGCCTATGGTGGAGATGCTGCGGGGGTTGGGGGGAGGGAAAGGAGTTATCATTAAGGAAAAATGGAAGCAGAAAAGCAGACTCAAATGTGATTATGTCGGATACGATCCCTAATCTTCCCCAAAGGACTCTGATTTCCCTGGGACACAAAGTGGGTGGAAAGTTACAACCTTTAAAGATCACAAGACAGGGGAGGATGAACTCTGCCTTCCTTAAAATACAACCTCCCCATCTCCTCACCCTTCCTCGATCCTGAAGCTGAGAGAGCAGCGTAAAACCAATTTCCAAAAAGAGAAAAGTCAGCAGCTGGCTAGCAACCAACCGGATCAACTAATGAATAGTTACATCCACTCCTAACATCTCCCACTCCTTTTGCTGTGGAGGAACTGTGGAGGAAACAAGGAGGTAAAATATATGACTAAACTATGGTTAGTTATTCTGTAACAAACATACAAGACTTCATAAATTCAAAATAGTATTCTCTTTAAATGGTTACTTTGGAGGACTCCTTTATTTTAATAGAAATGTCTCCCCCCTTGCTCAAAACATTAAAAAAAAAAAAAGTCCTCTTAGGAATTATCTTCTGAGGCTGTTTGTAAAGCCCTCGTAAGAAACCTTCCTTCATTGCCACACCTCATTCATTAACTTAACAAGTATTTATTTATCGAGTCCCACTATGGTACGGGGATACAGTTGTGAACAAAACCAGACTCAGAACAACCTCTGTGGAGTTTCCAGATGAGAAAGACAAACAACCAGCAAACAAACATAAATTGCAGGTGTCCAAAGTCCAGAGACAAGGACGGGCTGCTACCAAGTCTACAGTGGTATCTGAAAGGTGAGGCTGCACTCAGCGGTGAAGGATCAGCAGGTGTTAATAAGGTGAAAGCAAGAGGGCTAGGGGGAGCGTGCAGAAGGGAACATGCAAGCCAAAGTTCTCCAAAGCTAGAGGGTCCAAAGAGAGCATGGAAGCAGAGTGGGAGACATGAGTTCAGAACATACAAGACCTTATCGGGCACTTTGGAATATTATCTTTATCCTAAGGGCAATAGGAAACCGTCCATATCTGTTGTTCAGTGATACATACACCCCCCCCTCAATTTAGTGGCTCGAAACAACTTTTTAAAATTTTATTTTTACCCCCATTATTCTGTGGTTTGGCTGGTTCCCCTGCTCTTCTCACCTGGGCTCACACGTGTGGCTGGATTGAGCGGGCAGGTCAGCTGAGCGGGAGCATCAGTGGTCTCACTGCTACATTTGGCCATTGGCTGGGACTCCTCCGTTCTCCATGTAGCCTCATCTGCTGGTAAATTCCTTTACATAATAGACTCAGGGCAGGATCCCAAGGGATGAAGGCAGAAGCTGCAAGGCCTCTGACAGACCATGCCCCAGAACTCACACAACGTCACTTCTGCCACTTTCTATTAGTCACAGGAAGTCACAAGGTGAGCCCAGATTCCAGGAATAGGGAAACAGACCCCAATTTTTGATGGGAGAAGCAGCAAAGTCCTTTGGCATAGGAATTTGGGGCTACTAAACTATCACCACATTAAAAGACTTTATTTTATTTTATTTTTTTTAAAGATTTTATTTATTTGAGAGAGAGAATGAGAGAGAGCATGAGAGGGAAGAGGGTCAGAGGGAGAAGCAGACTCCCCGCTGAGCAGGGAGCCCGATGCGGGACTCGATCCCGGGACTCCAGGATCATGACCTGAGCCG
>NC_138383.1:49153065-49168771 GCF_054177405.1 Leptonychotes weddellii
CCCCCCATCAAAAGCCCCATGACACCCGGTCTCTCCCAGCAGGTGGAACAGAAGTCGTCGGCAACTCTGCTTCTGACCTGGGGCCTGGAGGACGTGGAGCATGTGTTCTCCGAGGAGGATTACCACACACTCACCAACTACAAAGCCTTTAGCCAGTTCATGAGGTAGGACTGGCCAATGGACACTTTACTTTGGGGGGGCCAGGTGAACCCCTCTGGCACCGGATAAACGCTCAGATGCTGCTCCCCAGAGAAACGCACAGCACAGACACACCCCATCCGCACATAACTTTAGGGTTCCTGGACACCTGAGGCTCCGAGGACCCCAGTCAGGAGCTCTTCACGGAGGGGGTGGGGGGAGGTCATAATTCCAGTGCTGGGTTCAAAACCTCCAGTGACGGAAGACCGCGAGGGCTGGTGGCCCTCACCGCTCCAACCGTTCCAGCTCCCCCTGCGTGACTTCTCTCTCCACTGACGCCCAGAGAACATTGGCGTTGCCCGATTTCCTCTGCTCGGTTATCAGGTCCTCTGTGTCTCTGGCTTAGGACCCCGTGGCAACGGCGCTCGCCCTGTGGGCTGTGGAGCCTGGGCTTCAGGGACCCCCCGGTTAGAGGAGGCCTTGGCAGAGCTGCCTTTTGGGGGAGCAGGCACTTTACAGAGCAGCGGGCCTGGTACGGTCTTGGGCACGCTACTTCTCTGCTCTTCGGTTTTCGATCTGTAAAGTAGGCAGTCGTGGTGTGTCCCTCCTGGGGTCCTGTGGGGATTTGCTGGGGTGAGGGGAGCGCGGTGCGCTCGAGGCCTGGTGCCCACCCCCTCTCCGGCGAGTGTTCTGTACCCGGTACCTGTCATTGGTACCCTGTCTCTCCTGCCTCGCTGCTGAGGACCGTGGTCACCCATGTCCTCACGAGAGTTTAACGCCTGCCGTGGAGCAGAACCCGCCTGGCCTGTCAGGCTCCACGTGCCGGGACCCTTCCTCAGGGCCCGTGGAACTCACTAGAAAAACACACAGAGTCCTGGCAACTCGCGGTCTCATCTCGAGGATGAAACGAGGCCTTGCTAACGCACGTCGAAGAGTCTCACAAACTGGAAAAGGTTCAAAGCCTTTTTACCGACGCCTCGGCCTCGTCCTCTTTGACGTGCTGCGCGTGTACGTCGTCTTTCTCCTTTCCCGTCTTTCGCGGTTTGTTCCCGTCTTACGTCTCGTGTCTGTTTAGCTCTAAAGCGACGTCGTTGCTGCCGGGACGGATCCTCGCGGCCCGGGAGCGCGAGCGCGCGCAGATTTACCCACGAGGGACGCGGCAGTGTTCCCGGACCGTCCGCGAGGGTCCTGCGTCTTCTGCTCCTGTGTTTCCAGGCCCCTGATTGCGAAGAAGAATCCTAAGATCCCGATGTCGAAGATGATGACCATCCTCGGGGCCAAGTGGAGAGAGTTCAGTGCCAACAACCCCTTCAAGGGGTCGGCAGCTGCTGTCGCGGCCGCGGCCGCGGCGGCCGCGGCGGCGGTGGCCGAGCAGGTGTCAGCTGCTGAGTCATCGGCCGCCCCCGTGGCACCTTGCGGACCCCCCACCCTCCCGCCGCCGCCTCCTGCCGATGCCCAGCCCCCACCCGTCCGCAGAGCCAAAACCAAAGAGGGCAAAGGTGAGAAACCCTCTGCTTAGAGCGACCGCCGCCCCGCCCCCCAAACCACACGTTCGCAAGTCAGAGTCTAGAGCTCGTCTGTCTTCTCAGCCCCGACTGTTGTAGGGGAAACGCTTTGCGGGAGGAGGTCTGAGGGAAGCCACGGCCCACAGGAGGGTCCGGAGGCCTCTGTGACCTCCGCTATTCCAGGACGTCGTGACGCCCACCTTTTCCCCCTCACCCCACTCCTCCTTCAGGGCCGGGCCATAAACGGCGGAGTAAGAGCCCCCGAGTGCCTGATGGACGCAAGAAGCTTCGGGGAAAGAAGATGGCACCACTCAAAATCAAGCTAGGGTTGCTGGGTGGCAAGAGGAAGAAGGGAGGCTCGGTGAGCGGCCCCTCCCCGTCGGCCAAGCGCCCGGGGGGCGTCGGCGGGGGGGGGCGGGGGTCCAGATGCAGGGGTCCGTGCGGGAAGCCACAGCAGGAGTCAGGCCTGGGGAGGGGAGCGGATCGAAGCCGGCCTCCCTGACCACCACGGGGCTATGGGCAGTATGTTTTGCAGAGTGATGAGGGCCCTGAGCCGGAGGCCGAGGAGTCAGACCTGGACAGCGGCAGCGTCCACAGCGCCTCGGGCCGGCCCGATGGGCCTGTCCGCACCAAGAAGCTCAAGAGAGGCCGGCCAGGGCGGAAGAAGAGGAAGGGTAAGGGGGGCCGGCGCGACTTTGTCTGGCCTCCTCTCGTCCCTTTGGGGGCTCCTCTTGTTTCCCCCTCTGACTGCTTTATTCAGGTCTTCTGTCTCCCATCATCCCTCTCTCTCTCTCTTTTTCTCTCTCTCTTTCTCTCTCTCTCTCTGTGCCCTTTGCCTCCACTGGTGTACGTGACAGTCCTGGGCTGTCCCGCAGTGGCCGGGGAGGAGGAGGTTGACGGCTACGAGACGGATCATCAGGATTACTGCGAGGTGTGCCAGCAGGGTGGGGAAATTATTCTGTGTGACACCTGCCCTCGTGCCTACCACCTCGTCTGCCTTGATCCTGAGCTGGACCGGGCTCCCGAGGGCAAATGGAGCTGCCCCCACTGCGTGAGTACCTGCTGCGCCCCCCCGGGGACCCACCCGTCTGCGTCCTGCCCCCAGATGCCCTCCGCCTGCCCCCGGACGCCTGGCTTTCTCAGTGGCCGGCACGTGAGGATCCAGGATCCTGGCTCCTCTCCCCCGTCCTTCTGCCCTCTCATTAACGTGTTTGGAAACGGAGGTGTCCCGTCCCTTCCTTCCTGCCCACGTCCTGTGCACTTCTAGGAGTTAGGTGTCCTGTTTCTGTCCCTGGCTTCCGGTCTCACTGCCCGTCTCCTTCCTTCCATCTGTGTCTGTGTCTGGCCTTGGCCTCCCAGGAGAAGGAGGGGGTGCAGTGGGAGGCCAAGGAGGAGGAGGAGGAGTACGAAGAGGAGGGAGAGGAAGAAGGGGAGAAGGAGGAAGAAGACGACCACATGGAGTACTGTCGTGTGTGCAAGGATGGGGGCGAGCTCTTGTGCTGCGATGCGTGCATCTCCTCCTACCACATCCACTGTCTGAACCCGCCCCTGCCCGACATCCCCAACGGGGAATGGCTGTGTCCCCGATGCACGGTGAGTCGGCCCTTCCCGCCGCGTTTCCTTGCAGCCCCGGCTCCTCCCATCTCTGGGATCCCACCGTCTGGCTCCTCCTTCCTCTCCTGTCCCTTCACTTGCCTTTGATCCCCACACGGGACCCCGTCCTCCTCCTCCCGTAACAATGGCTCTTTCTGCCTCTGTTTCCTCCTTGTGCACGCCTGTCCCCAAGTGCCCTGTGCTGAAAGGCCGTGTGCAGAAGATCCTGCACTGGCGGTGGGGGGAGCCACCCGTGTCCGTGCCAGCCCCCCAGCAGGCCGACGGGAGCCCCGATGCCCCGCCGCCCCGTCCTCTTCAAGGTCGATCGGAGCGAGAGTTCTTTGTCAAGTGGGTAGGACTGTCCTACTGGCACTGCTCTTGGGCCAAGGAGCTTCAGGTACGCGGCCTCTCCTTCCCGCTCTCTGTGACCCCCTCTCCTGCTCTTCTCACCCACCCCTCCGGCTCTGCTGTTCCAGACCCTTCGCTGGCCCTTGGCTCCCGCCTCCGGCCCTCACACCCTCCCTCCGTCCTTAGTCTCCGCAGGAGGTTCTCCCGGCCTCTGTCCTCTCTCCGCCAGCCTCCCTTCGCTTTCTGCCCTCAATCTCACCATGGTCCCTGCTTCCTTTAGCCTGTTACGTGCTCGCCCGGTTCGCTTTGCGTCTCTCCTCCCCACGCCGCTCCCCCTGGGGCCTGTCCCCTGTCCCCTTCGGTCCTCTTCGGGTGCTGGGACCGTCTCGTTCCCCTCCCTCTGTGCCCCACCAGTTGGAGATCTTCCACTTGGTAATGTACCGGAACTACCAGCGGAAGAACGACATGGATGAGCCCCCGCCCCTGGACTACGGCTCTGGCGAGGACGATGGGAAGAGTGACAAGCGCAAGGTGAAGGACCCGCACTACGCGGAGATGGAGGAGAAGTACTATCGCTTTGGCATCAAGCCGGAGTGGATGACCGTCCACCGCATCATCAACCACAGGTGAGCCTCTGGCTGCACGCCAGCCGTTGGGACACGTCTCCCCAGTGGGGTGGAGAGAAACCAGGCGGAGAGTCCAGCCCTTCACCCCTGCCTCTGATCTAATGACACGCGAGGCTGGGTGTTGGGCCGTGAGGGCCAACGTGAGAAAGAGACACGGTTCAGCCAGGCCGGCGTTTGTCGTACTCCTTTCTTCGTGGTGCTTGTTACCACCGAACGTTCCTCTGCGTGTGCGTGCTCCCCTGGTCCGTCTCTGCCTTCCGCAGCCAGATGTGAGCTTCGAGGGCATGGGGTCCGTCGTGTGTTTCGTTCATCACTGCTGAATCACCCCCGCCTGGAATGGGGCCTCACGCCCAGTGGGTGTTTAGTTAAGTGTGTTTAGACAAAGCCCAGGATGTGTTCTGATCGTTGATTTCTAAGCAGCCGTCCTGGAAAGGGTAGGGGGATGCCTCGGCCATCCTAAATTCCCTCCCAGGGGCCCCCCACGGAGGAATAGGTGAAAAGGCTACGTGTTTGCTGATAATTGCGTTTATGACGACTTCTTTCTGCTTGCGGTCCACGTTATTTTTCTCCTCCTGCTCCTTCTCTCGGTCTTCTGCCCCGCAGTGTGGATAAAAAGGGGAATTACCACTACCTAGTGAAATGGAGAGACTTGCCCTACGACCAGTCCACATGGGAGGAAGATGAAATGAACATCCCCGAATATGAAGACCACAAGCAGAGCTATTGGAGACACCGGTGAGGGGGCCAGGCCATGGGGTAGAGGGAGTCTGAGGACCGGGGCATGAAAGCCACTCCTCCGGGGTAGAGGAGGTGAAGTAGGGATAGATCCAACCTGGAATCGGGGGCAGTGGGAGCCAGCGTTAGGTTATCTGGGATGGGACTGGTAAAGAAGCCACACGAGGAGCAGATGTCAGGTCCAGTCATGGGGAAAGGGGATGCTGCGGACTGGGGAGGGTTGGCCCTGGAGATGAAAATCAAGGGGTGAAGGTAAAGAGCCTGGGAGAAAGGAAATGTGAGAAAGTCAAGTTTAGGGGAGTGGGAGTTAGGTCTGGAACGGGTTCAGGAGAGAGCGAGGTCCCGAGGAGCAGGCCTCACTCAGACCCGCTCTTTTCCCAGAGAACTGATTATGGGGGAGGACCCCGCCCAGCCCCGCAAGTATAAGAAGAAGAAGAAGGAGCTGCAGGGCGACGGGCCCCCCAGTTCTCCTACTAACGACGTAAGTCCTCTCTCTCAGCCCCTCTCCTGATTCTAGAACTGGGGCGATTGCCCATTGCCCTGGGGCTACTGACAGGACTTCCCCGAGTTTCAGCAACCTCCCTAAACAGTGTCCAGCCTTGCCCCAGGCGTGGCTAGGAACTCTGGCTAAAGGGCCAGAGAGCAGCTCAGAGCAGTAGCACCCAGGGCTGCCCCCACCCCCCACCCCTGCAGCTCCCTTCCTCACGCCGTCACGGTGCCGTCGCTGTGTCTGGCTTTAAGGAGTGATGGGGAGGGACTGAAGTCTAGAACTTCCATAAGCTCAGGCCTCGTGGAGGGAACCGTGATCCAACCTGATCTCAGTGCCAGGGAGGGGGGCGAAGGAGCCCTGACCGTCCCCTTGAGCGTTCGGACTTCTTGACCCGGCAGCCGACGGTGAAATACGAGACCCAGCCGCGGTTTATCACGGCCACGGGAGGCACGCTGCACATGTACCAGCTGGAGGGCTTGAACTGGCTGCGCTTCTCGTGGGCCCAGGGCACCGACACCATCCTGGCTGACGAGATGGGGCTGGGCAAGACCATCCAGACCATCGTCTTCCTCTACTCGCTCTACAAGGAGGTACTGGATGCGGGGGCCCCTGAGGGACTGGGGAAGGTGGGAGTGATTGGAGGCTGAGGGCACGGAGGCGTGCGGCGAGGAGGGAGGCAGCCAGAGGACCGGGGCGACCGCCTCGAGCCCTGACTAACGGTGTCCCCCCCACCCTTGACTCCCAGGGCCACACAAAGGGTCCCTTTCTGGTGAGTGCTCCCCTCTCTACTATCATTAACTGGGAGCGGGAGTTCCAGATGTGGGCACCCAAGTTCTACGTGGTGACGTACACGGGTGACAAGGACAGCCGGGCCATCATCCGCGAGAACGAGTTTTCCTTCGAAGACAATGCCATCAAAGGTGGCAAGAAAGCTTTTAAGATGAAGGTAGGTTTCTCGACCTCGTCTTCTTGGAGAGCCCAGATTTGTTGTTTCGCTGCCCCCCACCGGGGTTTCAGTTCCTTTGCTCCCCTCCGAGCGTTTTCTTTCCTCCCCGCCCCTGCCCTCCTGTCCTGGAGACGTACGTTTCTGTCCGTACTGGACACGGCATAGGGGTTGGGGGCCGCGTCTAGTCATCCCCGCGTAGAGCCCACGCAGCAGGACGGGGGGTCCGGGTAAAGAACGGGGTGGAAGTCTGGGTGCCCGGGGGTCAGGTGGCATGGACCGTGGCTGTGTTGGCAGAGGGAGGCCCAGGTGAAGTTCCACGTTCTCCTGACATCGTATGAGCTGATCACCATCGATCAGGCAGCACTCGGCTCCATCCGCTGGGCCTGCCTCGTGGTGGATGAAGCCCATCGGCTCAAGAATAACCAGTCCAAGGTGAGTGAGATACCCAGACCACCGAGTCTGGCCCTGCTTCTAAGAAGGAACGTTCTGGAACGGGGAGGAGTCCAGCTTGGGGGAGAGGGAGGACTGGGGATTTGGGGCCTCTAATCCCAGAGGGAACAGGAAAAGGCGGGCGCTGTGGTCCAGCCACTTGCGACTAACGGGCCCGTTCTCCTGCCTGTCCTTGCCCCATTTTCTAGTTTTTCAGGGTCCTCAATGGCTACAAGATAGATCATAAGTTGCTGCTGACAGGGACTCCATTGCAGAATAATCTGGAGGAGCTCTTTCACCTGCTGAACTTCCTCACCCCAGAGAGGTTTAAGTAAGTGACCCACCAGGGGGGTGTGTGGAGGTGCAGCGTGGAGGGGCTGAGAACAGGAGCGGGAGGAGGAGTCCTCTAAGTGAAGAAGGGAGCCCGAGGCCAGGGACAGAGAACCCAATGGCCTGTTCGGTTCCTTGTCTCCTTCCGGCTACCAGCAACCTGGAAGGCTTCCTGGAGGAGTTTGCTGACATATCCAAAGAAGACCAGATTAAGAAACTGCACGATTTGCTGGGGCCGCACATGCTGCGGAGGCTCAAGGCTGATGTCTTCAAGAACATGCCAGCCAAGACGGAGCTTATCGTTCGGGTGGAGCTGAGCCCCATGCAGAAGTGAGGCGAGAGCCGGGCGACCTGGACTGGGGGCCAGGGGCAGCTTTCCGGGAAGCCGAGACCCAGGGCAGCCTCCTCACTGGTCCCTTTGTCTCTCCCGCGCCCCCACCCTGGTCTTCAGGAAATACTATAAGTACATCCTGACTCGGAACTTCGAGGCCTTGAATTCGCGAGGTGGCGGGAACCAGGTGTCTCTGCTCAACATCATGATGGATCTGAAGAAGTGTTGTAACCACCCCTACCTCTTCCCCGTGGCTGCTATGGTGACGCATTAGTTGGGGGCTGCCGACAGGCTGTGGTCTGAAAACGGGGTGGTGGGGGGAGCCGAGGCAGGCCTGGAGCTGGGCGGAGGGCGGGGGGCCAGGGGCAGGATTGCGCAGGGGAGCAGGAAGTTCCGAGGGGCGGAGGCTGGGTTTGGGCTCCTGGCTTTCTGGGCTCGGTGCGAACACAGGGGCCTGCTGCTCCCTGACCCACTCCTCCTTCCTGCTCCCTTCTCGGCAGGAGTCCCCCAAACTCCCCAGTGGGGCCTACGAGGGTGGGGCACTTATTAAAGCATCTGGCAAGCTCATGCTCCTGCAGAAGATGCTACGCAAGCTGAAGGAGCAGGGACACAGAGTTCTCATCTTCTCGCAGGTGACCCGCGCCCGTAGCTCTGTGTCGCCCCCCAGGCCAGTCCCCTTACTTTGTTCCCATGGCTGCCGTGGTGAGAGAGGTTAGGAGGTGGCACTCTTGAGAGGTTCCGGTCCGGTCTCTGACCCCTGTTCTTAGCTAAGGTCATTGCAAGTTGCAGGCCAGCTTCTTGGAAGCCAAATAGGGAGCAAGGGGAGGGTGAGCCCGTGTCTCCTCAGGGTCGTTTCTGGGACCTGTAATGTTTCTTAAGCAGGGGAGAGGACAGGAGAGCACGGAGCTCTTGGGAATCCGATGGAAGCCGTGGGTCTGCTCTCCAGGAAACCACCCAGTTAGACGATCCTGTACAGATTTTCAGGGCGTTCGTAGATGTCCCTGAAACCTTCTCGTGGGTCTCAGAGGAGAGCCTCTGCCTTAGGAGAAGGGATCCTCAGTCAAGCGAGTGTGACGAGAATGCGAGGCGAGGAAGGGCTGGAGCGGGGCAGCAGCACCAGGGAGTGGGCTCCAGGGCCGGCAAGACGGCCGAGGGGGGCGGCGCGGTAAAGGGGTGGTCAGGACACACCGGGCCCGGCCCGCTGCCTCGTCGTTCCAGACTCTGTCCTTCTGTGCCGCTGTAGATGACCAAGATGCTGGACCTGCTGGAGGACTTTCTAGACTACGAAGGGTACAAGTATGAGCGCATCGACGGAGGTATCACGGGCGCCCTGAGGCAGGAGGCCATCGATCGGTTCAACGGTGAGGAGGAGGTGCCGTGGTCCCCGCTGGGCGTGCGAGGCCCGAGCCACCTGTGCCTGGGTCCCCGGCACGGGAGGGTATCTGCCACCTAGCTGCCGTGTTGGCGGCATGGTGGCCTGCGGCCGGGGGGCGTCCAGGAGTCGGCCCCCCAACACGGCTGCCGACTCCCGCGCTCCCCTCCTAGCTCCCGGGGCCCAGCAGTTCTGCTTCCTGCTGTCCACCCGAGCCGGGGGCCTGGGCATCAATCTGGCCACTGCCGACACGGTCATCATCTTCGATTCCGACTGGAACCCCCATAACGACATCCAGGTGGGAGCTCTCCTCCTGGAGCCCCCGCACCTGTTAGCAGGGAGACGTGGGCTCACGGCGGAGGGGGTCGTGTCCCGGGGTCAGAGAGGAAGCTCTGCGGGGGCAGAAGACCCTTCCTTGCCGGCAGCCTTTCGCCAGCACGTGGGCCCCGTCTCCCCCGCTACTCCCCCGGTCCATCCCCGCTTCTGCTTCCTGCCCCCGCAGGCCTTCAGCCGCGCTCACCGCATCGGCCAGGCCAATAAGGTGATGATTTACCGGTTTGTGACTCGCGCGTCCGTGGAAGAGCGAATCACGCAAGTGGCCAAGAGGAAGATGATGCTGACGCACCTGGTGGTCCGGCCCGGGCTGGGCTCCAAGGCGGGCTCCATGTCCAAGCAGGAGCTGGATGACATCCTCAAATTCGGCACCGAGGAGCTGTTCAAGGATGAGAACGAGGGTGAGGACCTTCCCTGCAGCTTCCTGAAGGCAGGCCCCTGCTCTCCCGGGCGCACTCGTCTTCGGGGGCCCCCGAAGAAAAACTCTCCGGTGCGGCCCGTGGAGGAAGGGCGGCCCTATCTCCTGCGCGGAGAGCGGGAAGCCAGAACAGGTCTCCGCGGACTCCCCGGGGACGGGCCTCCGCCCCCAGTGCTCCCGTGAGAAGGGAGCAAAGTCAGAAGGCTTTCCATGGACCTTCCTCAAGTTCCAGCAGAGGCTCTGGCTGGAACTGAGTCCCCTCTTGTTCCCGGTCTCCGCCAGGGGAGAACAAGGAGGAGGACAGCAGCGTGATTCACTACGACAACGAGGCCATCGCTCGGCTCTTGGACCGGAACCAGGATGCGACGGAGGACACGGACGTGCAGAACATGAACGAGTATCTCAGCTCCTTCAAGGTGGCCCAGTACGTGGTGCGGGAGGAAGACAAGGTGAGAGGCCAGGGCCGGACGCTGTCTATCCCAGGCCACCTCTGCAGGGCAGCGTCCGTGGACTTGAAGGGCAAGGATCCCCCTTCGCTCTCGTTTTTCATCTGAGCTCTTACCGTGGCGCCCAGTGAAGGGCGACCCAGCTCCTTGGTCTGAGGGGTGAGGCCAGACCTTGGGGAGAACCTAGGCGGAGAGAGTACTGACAAACACAGAGGATGCCAGTGAGTCAGGGCGGGAGGGACGCGGAGCGTGCTAGAGGACAGGTTCGGGGGAGACGCAGGGAGCAGAGCGGAGAAGCTCGTTGCTGGTAAGAGACAAGGAAGACGTGCAGCCTCCAGATAGTTCACGCGGACTTGAGCCCGGGCGGCGGGAGGGTAGGGACGGGGTCGTGGTATGAGTGCTGGGCGGCGGCGAGGGCAGCTGCGAGCGTGTGTTGTGCTGCCCCGCAGATCGAGGAGATCGAGCGGGAGATCATCAAGCAGGAGGAGAACGTGGACCCCGACTACTGGGAGAAGCTCCTGCGGCACCACTACGAGCAGCAGCAGGAGGACCTGGCCCGCAATCTGGGCAAGGGCAAGCGGGTCCGCAAGCAGGTCAACTACAACGACGCCGCTCAGGAGGACCAGGGTGAGGATTGCCCCGGGGGCGGGACTGGGAAGGGAGGCGTGCTGATGAGGAGCCTGGAGGCCGGGGGCATTCTGAGGGAGAGAGGGAGGCGTCGGGGTCAGGGCCTCCCCTGCTGGAGGGGCAGGGGTTAGGAAGGGTCTGCGCGAGCTGCCTGGAGGCCAGGTGGGCTTGCGGGTGGTCTCAGCCAGCTGGCGGCTGCAGGGTTCTCGCCTGGCACGGGGTGCACAGGGGTGGGGAGGTGCCCGGGGACCAGGCGCATGGACCCCGTTCAGGATATGTGGCCCCAGAGTCGGACAGCATCGGGGGGCAGGGGCCCTCCAGGCAGAAAGGGCCCAGCGTGGGCTTATCCCGGGAGCCGTCCCTGACCCGGTGCCCTCTCCCCACAGATAACCAGTCTGAATACTCAGTGGGATCAGAGGAGGAAGACGAAGACTTTGATGAGCGTCCAGAAGGTGGCACTTGTTTCCCTGATTTCCTACCATAGCTCTTCCCAAATCATTCCCTGGCATCCTTTAAATCCCGCATTTCTACAAACGGGTGCTTTTCTGTTGACTAAGTAAAGGTCGCAGATAAAAAGGACGAAATGCCCGTAATTTCTCCACCGTTAAAATGGGGAGTATAGAATCACACAGACTGAGGTGCCTAGGAGGAAAATCGAGGAAATTTACAGTTGACGTTCTCACTGGTGGTTTACCTGCTAGTTCTTTAATGGGATCCATTTCTTCTAGACCTGCTCGGTGGGTAGGTCGAAAAGCGCTTGAAAGAAAATTAGAAGTGCCTCAGACGTGACCCAGGCCTTCCCTGGGTTCTGCGTCTCGGGGGCTGGGGCATAGAGAAGGACTGAGGGGTGGAGAAGGTGGGGGCCCCCCCTAACCAAACCACCCCCCCACACCCAGGACGTCGACAGTCAAAGAGGCAGCTCCGGAACGAGAAGGATAAGCCGCTGCCTCCGCTGCTGGCTCGAGTTGGGGGCAACATTGAGGTGGGAGCTGGCCCCAGGTCCCTGAGTGTTCCCTCGGGGCCAAGTCACAGAGGGGGGTCCCAGCAGTGAGACCCCCCGATGTTGATGGCCCCCGCCCTGCCCTCCGGCCCCCAGGTGCTGGGATTCAACACTCGGCAGCGGAAGGCCTTCCTCAACGCCGTCATGCGCTGGGGGATGCCGCCGCAGGATGCCTTCACCACTCAGTGGCTGGTGCGGGACCTGAGGGGCAAGACGGAGAAGGAGTTCAAGTGAGTGCGGGCGGTGCCCCCGACCCAGCTGGCTGGAAGGGTGGGAGCTCCGGGCGTTCACGTCCTCCGCTCGGCCGCCACGTGATGTGACCTTACTCAACTGACCACCACGCTCCCGGCCTTTTCCGGCTTGGTTTCCTGGGGCGTGGGCTCAGCCTGCCCCACCTCCCCTCAGCCGAGCCTAGAGCACAGAGGCCTGGCTCCCCAAACCCCACGGGAGAGGCGCCTGAGACGGGCGCCTGGCCCCGGGCTGGCCTTGCCTCACATTTACTAGCCGGGGAACTGGTGGACGGGATGACGAGCTGACTGATGGGGCCGAGGAACGAAGGACCAAGGCCAAGGAGACCGGGGAGAGACAGGGGGCAGAGGTGGGAGGGGGGATGTGGAGGGCTAGTCATGGTGAGATTGGGGGGCCCCGGGCAGTATAGGGTTCAGGGCTTCAGTAAGCCCTGTGCACCCCCTCACCACCTCGCCTCCCCTCCGAGGCCCTCCTAACCTGCATCCCACCCCACGCTTCTCAGGGCCTATGTGTCTCTGTTCATGCGCCATCTCTGTGAGCCTGGGGCGGACGGCTCGGAAACCTTTGCTGACGGCGTCCCTCGGGAGGGCCTGAGTCGCCAGCAAGTGCTGACCCGAATTGGAGTCATGTCTCTCGTCAAGAAGAAGGTACCGGCTTGTCCCTCACCCAGAGCCGAGCTGGCCACATAGGCCCCGTCCTCCTCTGCCTGGCATCCCCGAGTTCTGGATTCAGACTGGCAGGAGAGCTTCCTGTGTGTCCAGTGCCTGTAGCTGACCCGTCCCTACCGCCTCCTGCTCCTCTCAGGTACAGGAATTTGAGCACATTAATGGGCGCTGGTCGATGCCCGAGCTGATGCCCGACCCCAGTGCCGACTCTAAGCGCTCCTCCAGAGCTTCCTCTCCTACCAAAACGTCTCCCACCACCCCTGAGGCTTCTGCTACGAACAGTCCTTGTACTTCTAAGCCTGGTAACGGGGGTCAGGACGGCAGGAGAGGTGGGGATGGGGGCCGGTGCCCCGCAAGCAGGGACTGGAGTCAGGGAGGGGGTTTCCGCCTCCTCACTCTGCCTCCCCCCTGCAGCTACTCCAGCTCCAAGTGAGAAAGGAGATGGTGTGAGGACACCTCTTGAAAAGGATGAAGCGGAAAACCAAGAGGAGAAGCCCGAGAAGAACAGCAAAACCGGGGAGAAGATGGAGACCGAGGTACGTGGCTGCCGGGCTCCCGCAGAGGGGAGAGCGTGAAGGCCAGGTGCCTGGGACCTCTCTGCTTCATCCTGACTCCATCCCGACTCCTAGGCTGATGTCCCTAGCCCAGCCCCATCGCTTGGGGAGCGGCTGGAGCCAAGGAAGATTCCTCTAGAGGAGGAGGTGCCGGGAGTCCCTGGAGAAATGGACCCTGAACCTGGGTACCGGGGGGACAGAGAGAAGTCAGGTGGGTGCATGAGCTTAGGGGTGACGAGGGGGCTTAGACTCTGGGGGCTCCCTGTTCCGGGGTCAGGGGATGAGGGTGACATCCTCCCTTCCTGTACCCTACCCCCTCCCACAGCCACAGAGTCGACGCCAGGAGAGAGGGGGGAGGAGAAGCCGTTGGATGGACAGGAGCACAGGGAGAGGCCGGAGGGGGAAACAGGGGATTTGGGCAAGAGAGGTAATGGGTGGACACACTGGGGCCCCGGGTCCGAGGGAATCGGGAGGTGGAGTCCGGGGGCGCCAATGCCTGGGTCCTGGGGGGTCCTTGCTCCCGGCCAGGCCAGTGCAGGGCATGGGGGTGACCTCTGCCCCGTCTGCCCTAGCAGAAGACACGAGAGGGGAGCGGGAGCTGCGGCCGGGGCCTCCCCGGGACGAGCCGCGGCCCAACGGGCGGCGCGAGGAGAAGGCGGAGAAGCCGCGGTTCATGTTCAATATCGCAGACGGAGGCTTCACAGGTGGGGGGCCCCTCACCGGGATATGCTCGCCCTCCCGGGCCTTCTTGTGGTGTGGTGCCTCGTGCCAAGTCGCGGGTGGGGCGGGGATCCTCCTTGGCCGCACTCCTAACTTCAGAGTCCTCTTTAATCCCCCCTTTATTCCTGGTCCGAACTTGAGCTTTGTTTGTAACTGCTTTTGCTCCTCACCGCGAACCTACCTTTCTCCCTTCCTCCTAAAGAGCCCTTGGTCCTCTCCCCGCTCTCTGGTCCCTCATCTCTGCTCATCTGTTGAGTTGGCCCCGGTTCCCAAACTCCTGATGCCCCATCTCTCTCTTCGGCCCGCTTTTCAGAGCTTCACACGCTGTGGCAGAATGAGGAACGGGCAGCCATTTCCTCGGGGAAACTCAATGAGATCTGGCACCGAAGACATGACTATTGGCTCCTGGCCGGGATTGTCCTGTATCCTTAGATACAAATGCAAGAAAAAAGTGGTTTTCTCAACCTGGAGAGGGGACGAGTCCACACCCAGGGAAGGGGGGGGGGTCGTACCCCACTCTGGGGAGATGGGGCCAAGAGGAAGTGTGTGTGGATAATGCAGCGCCTCCCCGTTAAATTCCTTGACGGCCCCTCCCTGCGTTGCAGCCACGGTTACGCACGGTGGCAGGACATCCAGAATGACGCTCAGTTTGCCATCATCAACGAGCCGTTTAAAACGGAAGCCAATAAGGGGAACTTTCTGGAGATGAAAAATAAGTTCCTGGCCCGGAGATTCAAGGTGGGGATCCGGGAGAGAAGGGACAGCGTTGAAGAGGGGCTTGGGTCAGGGAGGGGACCAGGTGTGATCGGAATGTGGCGAAGGCTAACGCCTCGAGGGTGACAGCGGTGCTTGAGGCCAAGGGCGGGGTGCGTCGGGGTCAGTGCCGGGCCCACCCCCGGTATGGTGTGAGGCTGGGGTGCTGTGGGCGGGCAGGGAGGGCAGTGTGGGTCCCCCCTCCCGGCACGCCCCGTCCGCTGGCCCCGCTGCTGGCAGATGCCCACACTCCCCCTCCGCCCGGGCCCTCAGCTCCTGGAGCAGGCGCTGGTGATCGAGGAGCAGCTTCGGCGGGCGGCCTACCTGAACCTATCGCAGGAGCCGGCGCACCCCGCCATGGCCCTCCACGCCCGCTTCGCCGAGGCCGAGTGCCTGGCCGAGAGCCACCAGCACCTCTCCAAGGAGTCGCTGGCGGGGAACAAGCCGGCCAACGCCGTCCTGCACAAGGGTAAGGGCCGCGGCGGCCCCGCGCGGGGGAGGGCCCACAACGCTGCGTAAGTCTTCACCCCGCACCCCTCAAATCTTCCCACCCCTCTGATCCCTTTACCCTGTGAACCACCCCCCTCTGACCTCTGCCCCACCCCGACCCACCCGCCGGCCCTCGTCTGTGCCTGAGAGCGTTCACACCAGCGCCCAGCAGAGGGCCCTGCCCCCCTTGCCCAGACTCCGTGAGACGTGCCGCGTCCCCTCCGCAGGGCGGAGCTTCTTCGTTGACCCACAACGCCTTCCATACTGCTAATAGTGCCCTCTCCGGGGCCGTGGCCTGCGCATAGTCGCCCAGAGTCCTACCCCCCCATCCCACCAGTCACGTCCCCCCCCAGCCCGTCTCGCTCGCCCCACCAGGCAGGAACCACCCCCATCCCACCCTGTGACCCTGCCCCCCGAAACTTCCCTGTGACCTCCAGCCCTTTCTCCCAAACCCGCTTCCCCTGATGATGAGAGACTCGAACCCAGAGCCCTCTAACCATCTAATCCTGTCTGACTAGTGACTGACTCCTGGCCCCTCGGAGGCCTGTTCTAATTCCCTGAGTCTGTGATGCTGACCCTCTGATCTCCCTCCCCCTCACATGTGAAAAC
>NC_138383.1:49169271-49187067 GCF_054177405.1 Leptonychotes weddellii
AAAAAAAAAAAAGATGCTAAGAGTGGTTTCTGCTGAGTGATAGAGTAAGAGTGATTTTGTTTTGCATCTTTATGCTTGCCTACCTGGAATTTTCTGTGAAGAGCCCATGTTCTACAATGAAAAATAAGACTAAGCTTAAAAAAACTTTAAAAGACATACGGGAAGAAAGAATAGGAGGTGCCATCAAATATTTGGTCACAAAGTTCGGTAGTTTCCAAAAAATAGTTTACAGTAATGTGGCAAACAAGTCTGGAGACCACATACGTAAAGGAATCTATTTTTTTTTTAAGATTTTATTTATTTATTAGAGAGAAAGGGAGCGAGAGCATGAGCAGGGGGCGGGCAAGCAGAGGGAGAGGGAGAAGCGGGCTCCCCGCTGAGCAGGGAGCCCGATGTGGGGCTCGATCCCAGGACCCTGGGATCACGACCTGAGCCGAAGGCAGACGCTTAACGGACTGGGCCACCCAGGCGCCCCAAAGGAATCTATTTCCTCATCTCCGGGGTTGACTCCAGGTCCCCCATCCCAGGTGACAAAGCCCCGCTCTAAGCTTCTACAGCCTGGCTGGGCCCCCAGCGCCTCTCTTCCTGGCCATGTGTGCTCGCCCTGGTCCTGCCCCCTCATTCACTGAAGACGGGCACCTGACTCAGTCCTGCCCTCGACTCCCTAACCAAAGACCTTTCTCTCCATTCCACACCTGTCCCACCTCTGCACTCACCTCTTCTGAAATTCTAGTTTCAAGCCCCCTGCTTTGCCTATAACTTTCTGTCCCTCCAGCTCTCATCTCTCTGCTTTTCTTGGACCTGAAAGACACTCTAGTGCCTTCACCACCCATTATCCCCATCCAGCTTAGAGCCCATGCTCTGTCATTTCAGCCACTGTCTTGCCAGGTGTCTTGGTGTCCTGTCCTTGACCTCCTCCCACCCACCTCAAACCGTGGCCGCTTCTGCTGCCTCTTTATACCCAGCATGCACAGCGCTGCCCAAGGACCCCTCTATGCCCCTGCTGACCAGCGTCCCTGCTCAGAAATCCTTTTCCCTAGCCCGCCGCCGCCTTTCAGTTCCCCGTGGTGACTTTTCCAAACCTTCCTCGCATTCCTCAGACCTCCTCCACCTTCCTACTCCAGGAGGAAACCTTATCCTCCCCTTCCAGGAGCCAGATCATCAGATGAGAGCTCCCTGGAAGCCGTAGCACTGAGACACTCAGACACTGAGCTTGTGGATTTCCCTCCTCCCTCCTCTTGGTCCCGTCTGAAGCTGGTCCCTGCGGGCCCGGGGCTCTGCCTCCCACCCCTGCCGCCTCCTCAGGGACTAATGGTTCCCGGAGACCCCGCAGCGCTCCCTTACCTCCCCTTCTACTTGCTCCTTCTCAACCACATCTCCTTGTCTTTAAAAGAAGTCCTCTGGACTCCCGCCGCCCCCCCAGCTGCCACCCTACCTCCCTGTGCCCACCCACAGCCGCGCCTCCTGGAAGAACGACCTGCAGGCGGCCAACAGCCCCCGGGCTGCCGATACAGAGGCTATTTCTGAGTTCTTCACTTGCCACCCCCTTCTTGAAATAGTCCTTGCTCGGCTTCTGTGATCTCACATCTGCTTACACTTCTATTGCTGGCTTTTAGCGAAATCCGTTCCCTTGCTCTTCGTTGAGGAGGAAGCTCTAAGCCCCAAATCAGTGGTCTTTCTCTTCACTGTTTCTTTTAGACCCGCGCCGATTGACCATGGTCATGGAAACTGTAGGGTCCTGTACGAAATGGCCAAAAGCAACCCTTTCCTCCCTTTTGACATTGCCTTTTAACAATGTCTTACTCCTTCTCCATTGGCTGGCTAGCTAGAAATGCCCTCTAACGTCAAGCCCAGTTGTCTGAGCAGAATTGCCCTGACACCTTTCCTGGCTGATACCTGTCTCTCAGATTATAGCTTTGTCATGGTCAGTGCCAACCCCAAGCTGGCTCCGTCCTGCCCCTTGGCCTGCTCTTGGGCCTTTTAGCCATCGAGCTCTCTGGACAACGAGAGTCATTTTGTTTTTATTTATTTATTTAAGATATATTTATCTACTTTAGAGAGAGAGAGCGTGTGCGCACGTGTGCGAGCAGGGAGAGGGGCAGGAGGAGAAAGAGAAAGAATCCTCAAGCAGACTGACTCCCTGCAGAGCATGGAACCCGACACGGGGCTCGATCCCACAACCCATGAGATCATGACCTGAGCTGAAATCAAGAGTCAGACGCTCAACCCTCTGAGCCACCCAGGCACTCCAAAAGTCACTCTAATTTTAGACTAAATTAGATATGATTAGTAAACAAAAATCAACTTTTTTTTCCCCAAAAGATTCTATATTCCAAACTGCGTAACTCCTAATATGTAGTCGAGAGCCAAGTAATGAAGTCACCCACTCCCTCCGTTAGACTTTGAGCTTGGGGGTCGGGTCGCACCTGCAAACCCAGCTCTTCCACTTAGAAAGCGACCTTGGGCGAGTGACTTCTCCCTCAGGCCCAGCCCTCCGTGTGTGACACAGGGAGGTCAGGGCCTCCCTCACAGGACCGTCGGGAGCATCAGGAGAGCTAAACTTGCAGAGAGCGCGGGCTGCAAGATGCCAGACAGTTGGTAGCTCTTACCCTAAACAATCCCATATACTGTGGACCGTTTCTCACCGTAGAGAGATTCACTTAACGCAGCTGAAGGTGAGAGGATTTGCGGCCTGAGGTACGAACAGCACTTGCCCTGAAGGAGCTAAGGGCTGCCTGTAGCTTCTGCTCCCAACAGTTGGCCCCATTTCCAGGCTCTCTCCTGCTTCCTATACACAAGCCCAACCCGAGAATATAGGAAACGAGCCAGGTTCTGTTGGGCCCAGTTCTCCCAGTGGAGGCACAAACACTTTTGTTGGGTTGGAAACCAAATGTTAGTCCCAGATACAGCCTACCAGGTCTCTAACCGTGACAGATGTCACCTGGATGCTGAGTAACGCCAAATCCCAGGAAGTCCCTCAAGAAGCATGCGTGACGAAATTCTGGCTGGCACATGGAAAGGAGAAGAAAACGAAAATTTGGGGGTGCCTGTTCAAAAGGCCTTGGGCGCTGCTGGGCGTTCTCCCATACTCTAGCTCATTCAGTCTTCCCAACAACGCTGGAAGGGAGCTTCCGTGTAGCGTGACCGTGTCCTGGTTTATGCTTGTTGTCCTTTGGGAACGCTTACTTCTGTTACTCATAGCTGACAGCTAAAGAAACGGGGTCTGAAGAAAGGAAAGTATTCTGCGCGTGGTCCCAAAGCCTCTGCAGCTGGATTCCTTCTGCGACCATCCGGTCATGCCTCATCCAACGACAGCCCGCCTTCTCTGACGTACGACCATTTCGCTGTTGGCTCCGTCCGGGGACAGCCGAGTCCTGGTCTTGACCTCGATAGACCGCCTCACAGCGTTTACCACCCCCTCCTCTCTGATGCTCTCTTCGGCTTCCACCATTGTCTTCGGTCACTCTCTGCGCTCTGGCTCTTCTCCATCCTCGAGCAGGGGCTCATCCCCGCAGGTGGCAATCCTCACACCTCACACGCCGGCCCTGAGCGCTCTTCCGGGACCCCGTGCCACGGACCGCCTGTGATTTGTGTGCCCCAAAGTGACTTCACGGCCAACTCACAACACATCACCTTCTTCCCCCATCAGAGTCCCCTTCTCCGTCGGCCGACTCTTCATCCTCTCGGTCCCCCAGGGCCAGACAATGGAGTATCATCCTGGTCTCCTCCCTCTGCCCCAGACCTGCCTCCAGGAAATTATGGAGCCAGGTGATTCTGCCTTCACTTCTGGCCATCTACTTTGACCTCCGCAGCCCCGAACTTAGTCCCCACCGCCTCCATCCCTCTCCTGGATCTGTCCCCACTTTTCTCCCCTCCAGTCCGTTCTCTTGACATTGTAGGCAGGTCACCTCTTTACCATGCAAATCTGATTGTGCTATTCTCCCTAGAAAACGCTTAACCCTGAACTGTACACTTTGAAAGGGTGACTTTTATAGTGTGTGAGCTATATCTCAACAAATGAACAAACAAAAGCCAGGTTTACAAAGCCTCAGTTGACCTGGTCTGGCCTCCACACCCCTCATCGCCCACCCTCCCCAGCCACTGTCTCTTAGCTTTGCCCTCTGCTCCCCAGCTCGCCACTCTTACCCCTAAACTCTGTGCTGTTTATTCTTTGCAGGAAGCCTTCTGTCCTCTCCTGCTTATCCCTCGACTCCCTGGTCCCTTCGGGCCTCAGCTGGAGGTGATGCCTGTCCCGAAAGCCTTCACTGATCTCCCCAGGCTGGGGTTGGATGTTCCTGAGGCACCTCGTACTTAGCCTTTCACCTCTGTTCCTTTTATGAATCTTGAGTGACTGCCCTGGGCTGAGCACCGAGAGAGGGAGGTGCTGGGTACTCAGTGGCAAATATGGGCCAGCTGTCTGCCCTCCTAGAGCTTTGAGTCTAAGAAGGGAGGAAGGTGGACATTAAACTGAATTAACACTAAATACTTGCATTGCATTGAGAGGGAGGGAGGGAATGTTTGACACGGTTGGAGGGGTCAGGGAAGACTCCCCCGAGGAGATGACACTAAGCAGAGCCTCTTAAGGGGAAGGAGCTGACCAAGCCAGCAGTGAGGGGTGGGGCGTTCGGCGCAGGGGACAGCATGGGACAAGGCCCTGCCAGAAGGGAGCCTGGGGGGGTTTCAGAAGTAAGATCTGCCGCCCAGCCCGCGTTTTGTAACTTTGGCCCCTTCCCTCTGAGCCGGAGGCCTCGCTCCCTCCCCCTGGATTGGAGGCCGGCTTCCTTCTACTTGTCTGGAGCTACCTGCTCTCGGTGTCCGGCTGCCACGGTGGGGGGGTGGGGGAAGGCCACGCTGCCCCGTGGGGGGGCCACACAACGGGTGTCCACGGCCAACAGCACCTGCCAGCGGTGCCACTGAGCCACTTGCAAGTGGATCCTGCAGCTCAGGGCAGTACACCGGGCGGGGTCCCCACGGAACGCTGCCCACATCCCAGGTCTGTTAGCAAAATAAAGATCGGGGGCTGTTTGAAGGCTGGCTTTGATGTGCAGCGACAGGCAGGTCCCACAGGCAGCTGGCCCCGCGTCCTGTGTGCGTCCTGTGTCCCACAGCGGGGGGCGCGGCTACTCACCGTGTAGTTGTGTGACCTTTGGCAAGTTCGTTCATCTCTCTCTGCCTCCGGGTCCTCAGTACTTCGGTTTGTTGTGAGGCGGGTGAATGAGTAAGTGATGAATGCAGGTGCACGCAGATCTCCAGGCAACACAGACCGGCCGGCGGCAGCGTCCGGGCGAGCCCCGGAGCCGCCGACCGTCACTCTCTCCCGTGGTTGTGTGTCTGTTTTATAGTAGGTGCGCGCGTGCATCTACAGCATACAGCTTTCGGTCCCATCTGCAGCGACCCTGTCTCTGCGTGTCGGGTCCCAGTGCCTGACCCTCACTTCTGCATCCCCAGGACCCGAAACAGGGCCGCGCACAAAGCGCCTGATAACTTTGTGTGGTTAACGAATGGACGAGCAGCCCGCGCGCGTGAGTCGCGGAAGCCGTCGCGGAAGCCCTCGCAGGTCCCGACCTGGTCCCGACCCGGTGTCCGGACGGTCCCTCCGCAGCAGCCGTCCCTGCTCTTGTTGTGGACGTCATCCCACATCCCTCGCAGCCAAGGGTCCTGTGCCACCCACGTCCCACCAGTGAGATGTGCTCAGAAGTCTTCGAAGGACTGCTGGCAAAATGAGTGCTTGCATCTAGGCCCCGCCCTTGCCGCCTCCCCCCTTCCCCCCTTCCCCCCTTCCTGCCCACGGCGCGGGCCCGAAGTAGAGAAGCGAGACCAGCGACAAACGTGAGGCCCAGAGCTGCCCTGTGGAATGATGGCACCACAGACTCTTATTTGAGAAAAACGAACTCTTGGTAGTTAGGTCCGAGCACTGAGCCTTCTGTTCTTTGCACGGGATCCGTTCTCAGTGACCCGCTGGGGTGGAGGAAGGTCTGCCCGGAGGGGCTGTCCGCTAAGGGCAGGGGGACATTTCATCTTGCTCACTGCTCCAGAGGAGGGCCGGCAGGACTCACCAGCACAGATGTGACTCTCCACCTCTCTGCAGCTCTCTTCAAATGGCCAGGGCGGGCAAGCGGCAAGACCTTCACGTGTTCTGCGTCGTATGGCCCGAGTTCCAACATTTCAAAGAGCAGGGCTTACGTGGACCGTTCATTCCTGGATGATGAATACAGGTGTGTCTTTATTGCCACTCCACGCCGGGCATTCGGGGGCTGTTGCGGGCGCAGAGATGACTGAGTCAGATGGTGGAGGCCGTCCCGATAGCAACAATGTCCATGGGGTTTACCCAAACTCGGCTGTGCGGGGCTGGGCCCGTCAACCTTAACCTGCCGCCGGTGTCTGGGCATTGGGGTCAAGACTAAATGAGAGATCCCCTCCCTCTGCTCCAGTGTGCATCCAGATCGGAATCGGGGGCAGTACTAAAAGGTTTCAGACTAGTCCTAAACTTCGCCCCCAGGGTTAAAGCTTTAGGAATTGCTGCCACGGGAACACAGGTGTAAGAGTCGAGGTAGAGCACTGAGACGGGTGCTCAGAGTCCCGGGACTACATATATTAGCACCTTTCACACGTCACTTTAAATGACCCGTTTGTGTGTGTGTACTATGTCGGGGCAGAGGATTGGGCCATTTTGAGACTCATGGAAATGATAGCACCTTTCTCCAAAATAATACGTATCTGAGCTTGCGCACACGTGCAAACACACACACAGACACACGATTTAGAAACCACCTCAGCACTTCTGGAGATCCAGGTGAAGAATCCACTTGCGACTTGCCCTGAGGGTGGAAACGTTTTCTGGACCATAATTTGGTCCTTTATTGGGTACTGTCTTCACTTACCTTTTCATGTGTGTATGTTTTATCCCATTGAGAAGGCGGCCCCTGCGAGGACATACGGGCCTTTGCTCTCCTCAGTGATCTGTGCTCACAGGGACGGCAGCTCAAGGGAAATCCGCCAGTTGAGTCCTTTGAAGTCGCTATGGTTTCCTGAGGATGGGCAGCGTTCAGTATTCCAACTGTCACCCCACCCCGCTCCAAAACGGAAGAGGTCACCGCAAGAGGACTTGGACCCCACGCTCATGTGCTATGTACTTTCTAGATTTTTGGCCGAGGCAATATTTACATACTCCTCATGCAAACAGCCAGCCTTGGATTTGTAGAGAACAACAAGGTAGTGCCTCGGGAAAAGCTTTACACACACGCACACACGTCGGTAAGTGTTACTAAGGGAATGTACTGTATTCTCTTTGAAATGCGTGCTCTTTATTCCGTCCGCAGCTCTGCACTTGGCCCTGAACACACCCACACCTGTAATCAGAGCCCCTACCTGCGCCATCCCATGGGTTTTATTCCTCAAACTTTACTCCTGGTGGACAAAATACAGACCAGAATGTAGCCAAATGCTAAAAAAACAGGAGCCATGTGGTGTTTCCTTTTTCAGATCCTTCCTCCCACCTGTACATTCCAGGGAGCCCCCTTTGATTGTAACCTCTTTAGAACTTGGGCGGGTTTTCCCCCCCTTGTCCCCCCTCCCCCCGCCCCCGCCCCCGACTCTGTGGGCGACGACCGCCACCTGATGGCCATATGGGGGAATGGCAGGTGGATTTCCCCCCAAATCTGGGCAGAGGAAGGCCTCTAGGGTTTGGTCTCGTTCTGAGGGGAACCAGGACAGAGAAGCTGCCACAGCTGCCCGACGTCCTACTTCTTGGTCTCGCCTTGCCTCCCAGGTCACAGCGTCCCATCCACACTAGTTACTATGGACAGATGAGTTCACTCAACATTGGAGGTCATCCCATCAACATTTATTGAGCAGCGACTGTGCGCCCAACACTGGGAACCCGGCGGTGACCCAGATGGCCGTCTCACATCCATAATCTTAAAACCAACACTGGAATAAGTACTCTGGAATAAGTGTGATGCTGAGAGACGATCTAATGGAAAATCTTGCTTTCTACACCAAGAAATCAGAAAAGCTCCTGAGGAAGAAACATTTAGGGTCAGCTAGGTGGGGGACGGGAGGAAGAGTGTGGAGGCAGAGGGAACGGTGTGTTAGGGCTCTGGGTCACGGAGACAGCCCCAGCGGCTGGGACACAGGGAACAGAGGTGAGGCACGCAAGGGGGGCACCGGCCGGTTCGTGCAGCGTCTTCAGATGGACAGGACCTTATTCCCAAAGCACCCGGAAGCCACTGAAGACTCCGAAGGAAGGCAAGTCAGATGCTGGGTTTGGTTCTCAGCGCTCACTCGGACTACTGCGTGGGGGGTCGGGGGCGGACGCGGAAGTGGGGGGCTGGTGAGGACGTCTGCACAGCGGTCTGGACAAGCAGTGAGGAAGAGGATGCATCCCAGAGGCATTTAGGAGCTAGGATCTCCTTGGAGAGTGACGGGGGTGCGAGGAGAGGGGGGCGTTTCTGGCAGGAGGTGCTGCGGGTAGGAGACTCCGCGGGTGGGGGTGCTGCCTGTCATCCTCATTCCCCTCCCCTGCCGGGGTTAAAGGAGACAAATCTGGCCACCACCCCCCATGGCGGCTGTCTTTGGGACGAGCCTAGGACAGTGAGATCCTCTCTCTACCCTGAAAGAACACGAACTTTGGATTTAGACTTGAGTTTGCATCCTGGCCACTAACCAGTGTGCCTTCCTGCTACTAAATCTTGCCGAGCTTAGGGAGCTCCCCTCTACTTGCTGGATGGGATGCTGCCCGGGGTCATCGATCGCTTACGGAAGCCAAATAGGAAAAAAAATCTTTCTTAGCTTCAAAAAGACTTCTGTGTAAGATCGTGGTGACGGCACCCACCTTAGAGAGTAGCTGCATTAAAAAGGGTATACAAAGCACATAGCATAAGGTCTAGCCTGAACTACCGACTAACCCTTCACTTCCTTTCTTCCCTTTGGGGTTCCAACTAGCAAGTACTCTTCAGAAGGCAGATCAGCCAGCTTTGTATGGCCAGCAATAGACACTTCCTGTTCCTGTCTGTGGAAATCCCATCCTCTCGCAGCCGTCCCCGTTCCCATCACTGCCATACAAGTTCTCCCATCCCTCATCCCTGTGTAGGGCTTCTTCTCCGACTGTCAAAAAGTTCTGCCTGAGCTCTGGCTGTCTCCCTAACCCAAGATACTTTATCTTCTCATGTCACTCCTGAGAATTAATGAACGTGCTTCTAGCATTCTCCCTAACTTTGAACAAATCACAGCGGGACTGGGAAATAGGACCTGTACACTTCAGAAGGACGCGGGAACCACAGGCCAGTTCCCAGATCGGAGTGGAGGTCTATGTCCAGCCCTCCGCCCCCTCCCCCACCTACAGGACACAGATACGGCCAAACTCAAAATACATCTTGAGTCCACACAAGCCTTCGTCTCCAACCCTATAGCTCTGTGAGGTCATCGTCGAAGTAGAGCAGTATTGCAGGTGTGTAGAGTGTACCGTCCATGTTGAGATAGTCAAATTCTTCATCCTCATCCCGGATCCCATTCTCTTCCAGGGTATAATCCATGTTCAGTTTCTTCCCCTCATATTTCCATGTATAGCTGGCAGCATGTGCATTAAAGGGGAGACAGCGGTGCAGGATTTCCCACATTGATTCCTGGGCCCCCACCTGCAGAACATGAAAGCGCCCCACCCCCCAGGATTCTGGATGGGACACACACACACACACACACACACACACAGACCCGCGCCCCAAGCCAAGGCCCGGAGCGCAGATGATCGTGCTGGGCTCAGAGTGCCTCCCTTGGCAGATAATATTTTTAGGCACTTCCCAGTCCCCCAAACGAAGCTGGAGCTCCAGCATACGGCGGAGGGCCCTAAAGGGTCAGAGTCACTGCCCCCTCCCTTCATCCCTTCCACAGAGAACATTAATAAGAGAGTCCGGTTGCAACTACTATCCAAAACACAGCATGGGAGTGCTTCCGAGGACCACCATCACTAGGGTGCATGAACTGCTGACCCGGGGCTTATGAGGGCCTCTCTTGTACCCTGTGATCCGGCCACTCCTCCATTCCCAACCCCGCAGACCTAGGTGGTCTGCTCTCCTCGGTTACCCCTAAAGAGGGGGAAAATACTGCTCCCACTGGCTCTGGAGAGCCAACGGCCTGAAGATCTCCTGGGAGAGTTGCTGGGATTCCCAGTTTCCTCTGACCTGCCCGCAGGCACCAGTTCTCACCTCCAGCGCGTGCTCCTGCGACGTGAGCGTGTTAATGATGCGGATGTTGCGGGTCTTGGCAGACAGCCGCCCCACCTCATAACGCACCCCCTGCCACCAGGGCTTCCCGAAATCATTGGCCCAGTCCGAACGCGGCAGCTGAGGCGGGACGTGCAGAAAGCGGCCCCGGGGGGTGCGGTATCTCAGGGTACCGGTCAGCGGATCGACGTGCTTGCGGATCTTTAACGCAGGGATCGGGAGAGGGGCCTCGGGGCAGTCACGACCTCCGACTCCGGCCAGCTCCCGCCTTTCCTCCCCACCCCGCGGTCCCGCGGTCCCGCGGTCCCATTCCACCCCCCCACCCCCACCCCGGGTTCCGGCAGAACTCACGTCTCTGGTCTTCGGATCGAACCAGTGGCTGATGTCCTGGCCGGCAACTTCCACGATGGGTTTTAGCAGCAGGTCTCCTGGGAAGGAGCAGCCGCCGTCAGCGCCCGCCGCGCACGAACCAGGCACCTGCCCCGCGACGCACACCCTGACCCTGGCCCAGAGCGCGGCCCTTACCCTTGTACTTGCGAGCCAACGGCGTCAGATCGTACACGGAGCCCAGGTAGGACACCCACAGGTCTTCCGGCGCGTTGTGTTGGGCCACCTCGGCCGGCGTGAAATAGCGACGCCGGAAAAACTCGAAGTCTGGCCCCCCCACGAGGCCCCGGCGCGGCACGGCTCTTGCACCGTCGGCCACCTGCGTCTCTGGTTGCTTCATCGCCCCTCAGCACGCACGCACTCACTCACTGACTCACTGACTCACTGACTCACTCACTGCATCTTCCCCCTCGCGAGCGCGTTGGTCCGCTGACATGGAAACCATTGTCCCTTTCCGGCCACCGTCTACCGAGATCAAACACTGGGCGGGGGCTGTGCGCGCTCACGGGAAATGTAGTCTGAGTCTGGCTTTCAAGGAATTGAGTTGCGTCCTCCAGAGGTCCGGGGGAAAGCGAACGCCCTCCGTCTTCAGAGTGGTCTGGACGGGAGGGGATATTTAGGACTGACTGGCGAAGCAGAGAAGCAAGGGAGTATGGGGTGGAGTGTGATTACGAGAAAAAGTGTCTCGCTAAATTCCCGGCTTC
The DNA here is from genome assembly GCF_054177405.1 of Leptonychotes weddellii. Taxonomy (NCBI): domain Eukaryota; kingdom Metazoa; phylum Chordata; class Mammalia; order Carnivora; family Phocidae; genus Leptonychotes; species Leptonychotes weddellii. The sequence goes on from NC_138383.1 coordinate 49,180,583, forward strand.
CTGAAGGGTCTGTATGAAACTAAAGCGGTGAAACTTCTCGCGATATCTTAAGACATCCGGCGCCGGAGAAGTAGGAGGAGCTCGCGAGATCTCTGCAGTTGCCCAGGAGACGACGAGGGGGAGGAGAGGTGATCTCGCGAAAGAAAAGAGGTCGGGAGCGCTCGCGAGATCTCAGACCGCCGGACCCGAAAGCTTCTTAGGAAGTTGAAGGGCCCAGAGGAGGCCCCGGGGCAAATGGCCGGAGCTGGACCAACCATGCTGCTACGAGAGGAGAATGGCTGTTGCAGCCGGCGTCAGAGCAGCTCCAGCGCCGGGGTTAGCGCGGGTTGGGGTTCTGGGATCGAGGGGCAGCCTGGGAGCAAGATGGGAGTGGGGGGCCGGAGGGGGAACTGCGGCTCCCGGCAGCCTCTGGGCTCGGTGGGAGCGCCCCGCGGGCTGTCGGGAGCTGTGGTTCCGCGGGTGGGCGGCCGCCGGGGCGGTGCCGTCTCAGCGCGTGTCGCGCCCCGCGCAGGACTCGGACGGGGAGCGCGAGGACTCGCCGGCCGCGCGGGCCCGGCAGCAGCTGGAGGCGCTGCTCAACAAGACTATGCGCATTCGCATGACAGATGGACGGACCCTGGTCGGCTGCTTCCTCTGCACCGACCGCGACTGCAATGTCATCCTGGGCTCGGCGCAGGAGTTCCTCAAGCCGTCGGGTCAGTGCCCGGGGGATGCACGGCCCCCTGGGAATGCGGCGGAGCCTCCCCGCAAGGCGCTGTCCCCTCAGTGTCTGGCTGCACCCCTGTGTTCTGGGGCTAGAAGGGGCGGGACCGGCGCTGGCCTGCCTCCCTGATGCTCTGACCCTTCTTTCCAGATTCCTTCTCGGCGGGGGAACCCCGTGTACTGGGCCTGGCCATGGTACCCGGCCACCACATCGTTTCTATTGAGGTGCAGAGGGAGAGCCTGGCAGGGCTTCCCTATCTCTGACCTCGATCGCGCATGCTTTGCGGACCATTAAACCTGGAACGACGTGCCTAGTGTCCGAGTGTCGCTGGGATGTCGGGAGCACTCTCAACCCTCCTTCCCCAACCTGGACGTGCAGGGGAGCCAGAGGTTCCCTCTGGCTCGGGGGTGGGGGTGAACTAAGGACCAGCAGGGCCCAGGGTGGGCCCCTCCATCTTCCCTCCCACGCTGCTGCTCCAGCATTGTGGCCGGAGGGGGTGTCATCCTGCTCCGGAAGGCCCATTGTTTCCCTCCCCGGCCTGGCAACACCGAGTTCCTCCAAGCTGGGGTCAGAGAACGGGCTCGGGTCCCCAAGGGGAGCAGGGCAGGCGACGGAGGCCGGGCCCTCTCCACTCTGTTGAGGGGGGAGGTGACTTCAGCGTCAGGGACAGAGCTCTGGGGTCTGGCCAGGAAGAACGGGCTACCGCGATAAGGGAAGGCCCCCGGGCGGCCGAAGGATGCGGTCTTGCGCCCCCGCCCCTCTGCCCCGGCTTGTTTCCTGCTCCTGGGCACAGGACGGGGGTGACAGGAATTGTGCCATCTCTGTGCTCACAGGATCCCAGGAACGCGTTCAGTTCGTTCTTTATTGATGTGTGCTCACTCCTTCCCCTCCAACCTGCCTCCCCCACCCCCAGCCCGTAAATACTAGAAGAGCTGCACCAGGCAAGGAGGACACGCGGTTCCGTCGTCCTGAGGGAGGAGGAGGGGAGGGCGGAGTGATGGGGGGTGTGCAGCGTCCAGCCCAGATGTCCAGGATTCAGATCTAGGTAGGAGGAGGAGAGGGGGTTTCCCGGGGTGTGGCGGCCTTCCGCCAGCTCTCGTCCACGGATGCTCCGGTTCCCCGAGGCGGTGCTGGACCCCGGCTTAGGCAGGGTGGGGGCGGGGCAGGTCGGGAGACCCCCGGGCTTCAAGTCCTCGGGCCGCCTGGGAGTGGGGGCAGTCGTCAGGGTGGTTCTTGACTCGAGGGTCCTCAGACCCAGACCTTCCCTGACGTGGGAGCGGCCTGGGGCCCCGGGGAGGCCCGGGTCTGCCGCGGCTGCGGGGCGCGCCGGCGCCGGTAGAGGGCCCGGCTGTAGGGCACGAGGCAGTCGGCCAGGCGGAGGCGCAGGCAGAGGCGGCGGTAGCTGGCCAGGGCCAGCACGAGCAGCGGCACGAGGAGCAGGAATCCGGTGACCAGCAGGGCCGTGAAGCCCGGGTCCCGCAGGTGCGCAGTGCAAGGGGGCGCCTGGGAGCGCAGGAACTGCGGGAGGAGAGCAGGCGTCAGGCCCCACCAGGCCCGACAGCCCGGGCGGGCAGCCGTGGCCCGCAGACCCCCACCGCCACCGTCCCCGCGAAGGGCCGCGCTCACCTGGGAGTGGCAGAGGAAGCCGAAGCCTAGCATGGTGACAGCGGGTAGCAGGATGGTCCCCAGCACCAGCGCCAGCAGCAGGAGGTTGAAGGCAGCCACCAGCAGGTTCTGGGCCGTGACCAGCACAGCGCAGGCCCAGCAGTCCAGGGGGTCCCGGGGCTCCGGGCCGCCGCCGGGAGCCGGTCGCTGCGCCCCGGGGACATCCGCCATGGCCTGCCTGGCTCCCGCCCGCCTGGGCCGCGGCCCTTATAGCCCTCTTTCCTGCCCCTCCCCCGGCCCAGCCTCTCCCCACCCCCCCTTATCCTGGAATGCGGCTCCAGGATTAGGCACCCCCCCATCCCGAGGAGCGGACCAGCGCTCTGGACATTCCACAGGCGCCTCGGGGAGGGGCTCGCCCCGCCGGGGTCTGCGCAGCCGGGGCAGCCCTCCTCCCCGCGCGCGCCCCGCGAGCCCCAGCACGTTAGCGAAGCCGGATGTTTTTCTCTGATTTTATTTTTCATATTAATATTCTCACACAAAAATCACCGAAAATAGGGGTAGGGTTGGGAAGACCCCTCTGCCCCTGGGGCAGAGAGACAGTGCAGTGCGAGGGGGCGGGGCTGTAAACCCCCCAGCCCTCCGCAGCCCCAGCGTGGGAGAGAAAATCCACCGACGAAACAAAAATAAAGCCCCAGAGAAACTCATCCCGGGGTGTCCCTGCCCCAGTGAGGCCCTGGCCCTGGGCTGGTTCACGCTTGAAAAGAAAAGGGGAGGCGGTGGGGTGGGGAGGGGGGGGTGAGGGGAAGGTCCGTGTTTTTAAAATTGGCCGGGGCTGGGAAGGACGGGGTTCCTTTTCCTCATAGTTCTTTCTTTAAAACTTTAAATTTTTTTTATTTATTTATTATTATTATTATTTTATTTTTTTACAAAATACCATTTCAGTTCCCACTTCTTCCCCTACAGTACAGGAGTCGCTCACCCTCAGGCGGGGTTGGGGTCGGGTCGGGAGTGGGGGCCTGGTCCGAGAAAGTGCAGGACGTCGGGGAGGGGAGCGGGTTTGAGCACCATGAGAACCCGGCTGGAGCCGCGGGCGGACGGGCGGAGACGGACGGGGCCGGCCCCGGACACACACTGGGGCGCAGGGAGAGCCCGGCGGCGGGGCGGTCCCCGGAGGGGCGGGCGGGATGGCTTCGGGGAGGGGGGATGCGGGAGGTCGGGTTTTCGCAAAAATGAATAAATAGAGGTGAGTGGGACTGTTATAAATTAAAAACCAAAAAACAACAAAACAAAAAAAAACAGAAAATACAAATCATAACCAAGTGAAGAAACAGAGACATGTACAAGGGTCACAGCTAGCGCTGGAAGTAAAAAAGGAGGTTCGGGGGGGGGGGTAAAGCCCATAGAAGAATCTCATGAAAACCTCGGCTGCCGTAACGTCTATGTACATACACGAGCCGCGTGCATCTGCGCCGGGCGGGCGGGCGGCTGGCAGGCGTGAGGGAACCCGTATGTGACCCCCGCCGCCGCCGGAGCCTGGTCGTTGTGTCTGTTGCTAGAAGGCCAAAGTCGGTGAGGGGAGGCGCTGGTGGGCGAGGGGCTGCCAGCCCCCTCCCCCGTCTCCCATTTTTTTTCCTTTTTTCCTCTTATTTGTTAAAAAAAAATTTTTTTTTTTCTTAATAAATTAAGTGAAGGGGAGCTGCCAATGGGGTGGAAGGGCTGGGCCCGACCCCCTTCCCGGCCAGAGGCGGGACCTAGGTCCAGCCCAGGCGTGTGCTGGTGGCCCCGCGGCGCCCGGCGGGCGGGCGGGCGGGGCGTCCGGCCTCATCGCGACGTGCCGGCGGGGGCCTGCGGGGAGAAAGCGGGCGCCGGGGCTCAGCGGCGGGCTCGGCGGCGGGGGCGCCCCGGGGGACCCCCCCCGCCCCGCCCGCCGGGCCTCACCAGCGTGAAGGCGTCGTAGGCCTGCGCCAGCTCCTCGGTGCGGTATTGCTCCAGCACCACGACGCCCTGCAGGCCCGCGCTCCGCCGCCGCGCGCACGCCTCGCAGTGCACCAGGTACGTGTTGCGGCTGCCGTTCTCGCTCGTCACGAACAGGATGTTGAACACCTCCACCTGGGGCCCAGAGCAGGGGCCGTCAGCGGGAGGGCAGTCCCAGGGCCGGGGGGGGGGGGGGCCGGGGGGCGGGCGGGCCCACTCACGTCGCACTCGTTGCAGTAGTAGGCGGGCTCGTCCTTGACCCGGCCCTGGTAGGCGATCTTCTTGCCGGCGCGCACCAGGCTCTCGCGCTGCACCTGGCAGTGCTTCATCGACTGCAGGAGGCAGAACCTGCGCGCGGGGGGCGCGAGGGGCCGGTGAGGCCGGGCGGCGCGGGGGGAGTGGGGGGGCCCTCCCCGCTCCAGGCCGGGTCACAGTCCCTGACCTGGGCATCTGTCACAGCTGACATTTCATGTGGCTCTTGTCTACTTGGACCAGAGGAAAAGAAAGCGCCTGGGAGCGGGGCCCCTGTCGGGCGCCCCAGCGCACCGATAGCGCGGGGGCCCCCGGGGGGGGGGGGGGCAAGCGGGCAGAAGCAGGTGGAAAACTGGGTGGAATCAAACAGGAAGCACAAGAGCGGGGCCAGGTCGGGTGGAGATGGGCTGCTTCCCAAATGGGGCCCTCACTTGATCATCTTGAACAAGTCCGGGTCGCTGATTTTGACCGTGCGAGCCACGTTCCAGGACACGTGAATCATGGGCACGATGGATTTGACGTTCTTCACCTCGTTCCACTCGTATCGTTCCAGGGCCAGCTGGTACTGATAGGCTGCGGGCCAGAGGGGGGCACTGAGGATGCCCGGCCATCCCGGACCACGGCGGGGGGGGGGGGAGGGAGATGGGGGGGGATGGCCCTTCCCGCCCGGCGCCCCCCTCCCCGCAGGGCTCACTCGCCGCGGGCCCCACCCTCTCACCGGTGAGGGGCCCCACGTTCCAGGCGATGTTGTTGCACCAGCCGGTGGCCTGCACCCAGTGCACGGTGCCCGCGTTAATCCACACGAGGTCTCCGGGGCGCTGCACGAAGCGGTACACAGGGATATTGGAAGCATAGAGATCGTCCAGGATTGGCCACCAGGAACCAGTCAGGTAGTCCACGCCGTGCCTGCGGGGTGGCCACAGGGTCAGGGCGAAGTCTGAGGACCCGGGGCCGGGCCGGGCCTGCGGGGGAGGGGCACTGGGGCGGGGGGGCGCCAGGGCGGCGCGCACCGGTCGCAGAAGGCGCTGATGGTCTCCCAGTAGTGCTCGTGCACCGCGAACCACTCGCAGTCGCCAGGGCCAATGTTGATGTTGACGGAGCAGAAGTTGTTGTTCTCCTGGTGGCCTGCAGGGGGCGACAGAGAACGGCGTGGCTGGCCTGGGCCGAGCCGGCGCTCGGCGCCCGGCCCGCCCTCGCGCCCTCATTGGCTGGCGGAGGAGCGCCGGCCGCAGCCCCGCCCCCCACGCGCGCCCGGGCCAGGAGCGCACCTGGCGTTCGGCTGCCGGGGACCTTCATGTACAGCTGCACCGTGTTCATGCCCAGGATGGTGTGGCCCACGTGGCTCAGCATGTTGCCCGTGGATGTGACCCGCATGAAGGCGGGCAGCTTCAGCAGCTCCTGCAGCTGGGGCTTCCACCTGCGGGGGCGAGGGTGCAGCAGAAGTGAGCGGCTCCCCCCCAACTCTGCCCGCCCAGCGGCACTCCGGCCCCGCCCCGCAGACCTCTTGGCGTCAGACAGGTCGATGTTGGTGCCAAACTTGATGATGTGATGGTTCTTCGGGTCCGGGGCGCTGCTGGCGAGGCAAAGAGCGCGGGTTGGTGGAGAAGCACCGAGAAAGCAAGGAGTCAGGAAGGGGAGGGCCAAACAAGACGTACCTGGGAGGAGTTCCTGTGGTGCTGTCGGGCTCCTCGGACTCCTCGTCCTCGCTCTCCTTCTCCTCCTGCTTGGCCACAGCGCGGGGAGGAGGGGCAGGCCTGGGTCAGCGCCCGCCCCGCAGCGCGCCTCCCCCCGGCCCCATCCCCGGCACAGCCCGCGGATCCCGACCCCCTGCGCCTGCCCAGGGGCGCGCCTCTCACCTGCAGGGACTCCTGGAAGGACGAGGCCTGGTACTGCGCGTACTTGGCAATGGTGGTGTGGGAACGGGAGCTCTCGCAGGGCCAGATCTGCCGCG
>NC_138383.1:49187167-49227502 GCF_054177405.1 Leptonychotes weddellii
AGAGACAGGTGACAAGCCCGGCCCCACAGGCAGCTGGCAAGGTCCCAGGGCCCGGCCTCAGCGGGGACGCCCCCAACCCCGTCTCCCACTGCTGCTCTGAGCCAGGGCCCCTCCACCAACGTCCTCGCGTGCGCATGGGGCCACAGGTGCACAGCACGGATGGAAGTTTCCGAACGCGATCATGGGATCCAAGGAGATTTAGTAATGTGAAAGCCTAGAATGTGCTTCAAGAACTCACTGGCGAGAAGGGAGGCTATGTGGGGACAGAGGATGCTTGGGTATAGAGGAAACATTGGTTGAGTTTTATGTTTCTAAGTGGCGTCCCTTCCGATGTGTGTCCTTTTGTCTGAAATTCTGCACAATAAAGGGCTGGAAAAGGGAAAGCCCCAGACCACGGGCTGGCTGAGGCCGTGTGTAATCTGTACCCTCATCCTAATGAACCGAGAAAAGCCAACGTGACTCTAGCTGGGTCCTGAGATACCTCCCTTCCCCTGTGCCCACTGCTGGGGACACACAGATGGGAGAAAAGCCCGAGGCCGGCGGACCCATCACTCAGAGCGCTCCTCAAATACGGCCTACGTGTGACTGAGGAGAGCTCGTGGGAGCCACTGCCCGGGGTCCCCAAGTCGGGGGCCCTCAGAGGCCTCCTCCCCACACACCCCTGCCCTCCGCACTCACTGAGCCGCAGGGAGCCCGCCAGGCCCCGGATCACGGTGATGGGATTTCGAGGGTCTGTACAGAACTGCAGCAGCACTGGCGAGAAGGCGTCCCGTTTGCTCTCCAGCTGCGGGAGGAGCAGGAGCGGGTGAAAGCGCCGTCCCAGGCTCAGGGCAACCCCGCCAGCCCCCCGCTGGGTCTGAGCAGCCGATGGCGGGCTGGCACACATACATAGATGCTGGGGGTGGGCGGGTTGAGTTTTTCCCGGGGCAGCTTCTCCTCAGTGTTGATCTTCGGTTTCACAGACTGGGCTGGGGAAAGGTAGGACTCCCGAAACTTCCCTTTCACCTTGGCGTTCCTGTGGGGAGGGCAGAGAGGCAAGGGCAGGGCTAGCAGGGCGACGGGCGGGCGGTGGGGGGTGGGAAGGGTGGAGGCCTCCGGGGCGCCTGCCCCCGACCTACTTGCTGGCACGCACGACATCGGCGGCGCAGTGGCTGATGGTGAGGTCCGCCATGCGCAGCCTCCGCTCTTCCACCTCAGAGGCGATAAAGGTCTCCTTGTCACCACTCTCTACCTTGATGAGCCGGATCTTCAGCTCCTTGGGCGGCCCTTCACTAAGTGAGCGCAGCTTCAGCATGTCAGCCCGGCTGACACCTGGTGGCCCTGGCGCTTCCTCCCGGACCTTCTTCCCAGGCCCGGGAGCTGAGGGGGGCGTGGGCTGGGCAGAGGGCGCAGGAGCTGGTGGGGGGGCCGGAGCGGCGGGCGGCTTGGCCTTGGAGGCCCCGCCGAGATCGGGCCGGGCCTTCTCGCGCCCCTGGATCTCCTCGCTCTGCAGGTCCAGGTTGCCCAGCACCCGGCGGCTCTTTTCTTTGGGGGCCTTGGCCTTGGTCTTTGCCCTGCCCTCTCGGGGCCGCCGACCCACGCTGTCCTTACAGGCCCTCCTGTGCCGTCGGTGCTCCTTCTGGTGCTCCTTCTGGTGCTCCTTCTGCCGCCGCTTGCCGCTGCCTGGTCCTGCTGCCGCCCCCGCCCCGCCGCTCTCCTCCCGGGCCTGGGCCGGAGGCAGCAGGCGCTCGGTCCCACTGTCCACCAAGCCTGCCGTGTCCACCGGGCCTGCCGTGTCCACTGGGCCCGCCGGGTCTGTGGCGCTCCGGCCCACCCGCTCCACGAGGGTCTCACAAGCCCGACTGATCTCTTCTAGCACCTCAGACTCAGACCGAGCGGGGGGCAGAGGCAGGGGTGGGGGCGGCGGGGCGGGGGTCATGGGGCCCGGGGCTGGCTCTTCGCCCGCCCTGCGCTCCCGGGCCCAGGGCCCGCCTGAGGTAGAGAACTGAGATGACGAGGAAGCGGAGGGCTGCGGGGAGCCCTGGGCGCTGGGGGCCGCTGGGGCGGTAGCACCTGACGGGGGACCGGGGGAATACTGAGTGGCGGCCAAGGGCCCGGGCCGGGTGGCAACAGCCGTTCCAGTGCCCCGGTAACAGTACTTCTGTCCCTCCAGCACGGAGGCCAAGGATTTGAGCAGGCTGGCCGGACTGGCTGCCGGGGGGAGCGGCGGCGGGGGCGGCGGGGGCGGCGGGGGCGGCGGCGGGAACTTGGCCAGAGGCGGCGGGGGCGGAAGGGCTGGTGGTGGCTTCTTCTCCTCTCCCTGGGCGGCGGTGGCGGTTGTGGCCGTGGCCGTGGCGGCGGCCGGGGCTGTGTCACCGGGAAACGGAGGCTGCAGAGATGGGAAGGGCTCCTTCAGGGGGGGCGGGGGGCCCACGCCTGCCCCCTGTTGCTGCTGCTCCTCCTCCTTGCGAATGGATTCGTCCAGCATCTTCATGATGTTGGCCAGCCCGTCGGGGAGGATCTTGAATTCAGCTGGCTCCTCAAACTGGTCCTCCAGCGGGGTAGGGGGAAAATCGAAGAGCCGCGGGCCTCGGGCGGGCAGCTCCCCCGCCCTGAGCGGCGCAGGCTGGGGGGCTTTATTCAGGGGGCCTGGGGTCGGCCCCGGCCCCACCTCGGGGGTCTTTGGGAAGGAGACCCTGGGCCGAGGGCTCTCCGGGCGCCTGAAGCTTCCTGAGGTATTTTGGTGGCAGGAGGAGGGAGGAGCTGGAGGCAGGGCAAGAGTCAAGGGGGCAAGAGGTGGGTCCTGGGGGCTCAGAGTGGGGCTGGGGGGCCGGGGAAGGGGATCCAAACTTCTGGCCAGATAGGGAGGCGGGGGGAAGGACACAGGCCCCGTGGGGCTGCTGCTGTGGCTGCCATGGTTGCTGCTGCTGGTGGCTGGGGGGGCGGGAGGGGTGTGCGAATCCTGAGTGCCCACAGAAAAGCGGGGAGCCGGAGGCCCCAAGAAGCCCTCGCGGTGGGGGAGGGGTGGCGGGGGAGGGCGGGGGCGTCCCTCAGCCCCCAAGAAGAGCTCCTCTAAGATCTCCCCGTCCTCGCGGGCTGCCCGGCAGGCCGGGCCCTTCAGCCAGGCAGGGGGCGGTGGGGGGCGCAGGAGGCGGGGACAGGGCGGTGGAGGAGGTGAGGGGGGGCGGGGCGGCAGGGACAAGTGAGAAGTGGCAGCGGGAGCCGCCAGGAACGGTTTCCGACTGCTGTGTGCCGAGGGCCCCAGGCGGCCTTGGTGAGAGGAGACGTCCAGCGCGGGAGTTTGGTAATGGTCAGCGCCGGGCTGCAGGCGGAGGATGGGGGGGGGCGGTGAGAGGGCTGCTGGGCGCAACCCCGCCCAGCGCCCCCCGCTCCGCCCACCGCCGGCACGCACGATGCCTGGGCTCGGCTCCGCGCCCCGGAGACCGGTGTTGCTGCTGCTACTGCTGCTGGTGGTGCCGGGGAGGCCGGGGGGCCGGGAAGGGGCATAAGGCACGCAGGCGGTGGTTGCTGCTGGTGAAACGCTGGAGTCCATCCGCGACCTCTGAACTCTGCTCTCTCTAAGGTCACTTCCGGGGGGACGGGTGGCAGGCGGGCAGCCATGGCTCTCTGCTCCTGGGGGGCGGGGGCCGGGGCCTGGGGGTGCGGCCGGGACCAGCCGGTGGCCAGGGGGGTGCGCGGTGTAGGCCGGAGCCGGGTGCGAATACGGATGGGGCAGTGGGTGCCGCTGCTCCTGTGCAGAGGGAGGAGGCCGCGAGTCAGGGACGCGGGAGGCCCGGGAGTCGGGGACGCGAGAGGACGTGGCCTCGCCCCCCGGACGGCAGGGGCAACGGACAGGAGCTCACCTGGCGCTCCGGGGGTGCTGAACCCTTGCGCTCGGGGCCCCAGACATCTCCGTGCAGGGTACTCCACAGCCCTGGCTTGCTCAGCTGAAATGGAGGGCTGGTGGCTAGGCCAGGCAGGGGTGGGGGGGGCGGCGGGGGCGGCGGCGGCGGCAGTGGGGGGGGCGGCAGCGGCAGCCCTGGAGGAAGGCCGGTCTAGAAGGAAAGAGAGCGTGAGACCCCGCTCTGCGCCCCAGTCCTGCCCTCGGGCCGCGTGCCTGCCCACAAGCGACCATACCTGCTCGGAGCTGCAGCCTCTCCTGCGCTTGCCTCCAGGGCTCAGGCCCTCATCCCCCGAGGGGCCCGACAGCGCGGCCGGGGGCACGGCCTGCACCACTGGGGGTTCAGCGGCTCGCTTCACTGGGGGACCTCCCCGCTTGGCCCCGTAGTTCCGCTTGTGCTGAAGACAAAGAGGGGAGAGGGGATGACACAGCTGCAGAGCTGGCCCGGGCCAGCCTCCCTAGCCCAGCCGGCCCTGGTCTCACCTCGAGGTGCAGCAAGTTCCACACTTGCTCCAGGGGGGGCAGGACCTTGGCTCGGTGCTGGCAGGAGCCGGCATGAAAGTTCCAGAACTGGGCCTGGGGGCAGAGGCAGACATTAGGATGAGGATACTGAGCCAGGAGGCACAATCCCGGCCCCCCAGGGCCTGCCTCATCCCACCTGCTGTAGTCGCCCGATGCGGGGTCCCAACTCAGCCAAGCTTCCTCCGTATCGAAGGGCGCTGTGGTAGCAGCGAATGGCCTCCTCACTGTCGTGCTCTGACTCGTACAGCTGCCCAAGCTGCTCCCACAGCCCGGGCTGGGCCGGCTCTCGGAGCAATGCCTGCACACAGCCATGCAGGGATTCCAGCTTCCCATGGAGGGGTCTCGGGGTGGGGGTCCTACAGAGCAGAAGGGGTTGCGGGGGTTGGGGGTCACGCTTGGGGGAACCCTTCCCAGGCCCCAGACTTACCTCCCATCCCCAGCACCTCTGAATCCTTACTCACCCTGGAGCATAATACGGTTTGTTAGGGTGCCCAGAGCTACTGCCATGTGAAGGGGGCAGGGGAGCGGAGAGTGGGGGCTGGCCGACGCTGGCAGAGCACCTAGTGAAAGAAGGGCTCTGTTAACACAGAGCAACATAAGCAGTCCTGTCCCTACCTAGGAAGGAAGGGACGGAGAGGCTAGGAGAGCAGCGAGGACTGCACTGAGGTCCACAGAATGGCAGAAACCCAGAAAGTGACACAGAGATTGAGGAGTCAAGGGGATGGGAAGAGGGTTGCCTGGAGACAGAGAGAGAGGCCCCAAGTTCTCACCTGCCTCCAGGCAGCCATGCGCTACGAGGAGGGGGATGGGGCGGGCAGGAGCTCCAGGCCCCAGCACAGCTCAAGCCCCCAAGGGCAAAGGCTTCCCGTGCAGCGCGGGCCCCTGGAGGGTCCACTGCCCGATGCATCCAGCCTGAGCCAGGGAGAAGAGATTACGGTCTCAGTGGGGGCACAGCCCGAGCCAGCAGTGTGCACACCGCCAACCCGGCCCCGGCCTTTCCCTTACCAGGTCAGCAGTGGCCCCAGGAGCCCTGGAGATCGGGCACGGCCCCCTGCCCCAGCTCTCTGGGGCGACGGTCCCGCTCCAGCCGCTCTGACAGGAGTGCCCACTGCCCCCAGATGGCCACCCGGGGCCCTTCACAGCCAACTCTACAGAGGGAAGGAGCAGAAGGAGTGAGGTGAGCTGGCCAGCACACAGCTGAGGCCCAGGGGCCGGGCCGGGCGGGCATCTGCACTGGGCGCCCAGCCCCGGCTTTCCCTGAGCGGAGGCCCAGGAGGGCGGCGAGGCGCCGGGACGCGCGGCAGGGAGCGGGCCGGCAGCTCGCGCTCGGGAGCCACTGGGGCGGACGCGCAGCGCGGCGGCGGCTTACCCGGCCTCCGTGGGAGCGTCCTCTCACTGCGTCGGCGAGCTCCTGAGATCTGGCCAATCACAGCACTTCCTCTCTGCCCAGAAAGCCAATCATCACCCGTGTCTCCGCCTCAGTAACAGCCTGGCCGGGACCAATGAGAGCGGGGTGAGCCCGGCCGGCAGCGGCCGGGGGAGGAGGGGCGGCGGAGCCGGTCAGACGGGCTCGGCCTGGGGTGACCCCGGTGTGACCCCGTGGCTCCCACCGAGGGTCTCCATCTCGGAGCCGGCGCTCGGGCCGGCGGCGCCGGCGGGGCCCGGGACCCCGGCGGGTGAAGGCGGCGAGCCGCACGCTCGGGCCGGCCTGGGGGATGGCGCCACCCGCAAGTCCCACGCACCCACAGAGCCACCGGTAGTCCCGGCAGGACGGCCCGAGGCGCCCCCCGCCCCGCCGCTGTGAGACCGACTGACGGCAACCGGGCGCGCCCCGCAGACAAAGGCGTCGCTCCCCTTCCTCACTTCACCTCCCACCCCGAGTGCCCCCTGGAACTGCTGGGCGCCGGCGGGTCACGGCGACTTCTCCGGTACCCAAACCCGCCCGCGCCGCCGGACCCCATCCCAAAGCACGGTCAAGCCCCCGGACTCATACCTAGTTCCTTGAGCTCCTCCACTTCTCCCGCCTCTCTCTAGATCTTCAATACCAACCGGCCCCCCAAACCAAAATCTCCCTTCAATCCCCCCAACTTCTGAGAAGTCGCGCACCGCGGTCCCGAGTGGCCCCTCTCGCGTGGCTCGTATCCTCTATGCCCTTCCCCGTCGGGGCCACGCGGTTCCCCACGGCCCACGTGGCCCCCGCCCCCCAAGGGAGGGGGGATTTCGGGGGTTGCCCGTGACGTGGCTACTTGCGCAGCGGAAGCGGCGTGTGTAAGTGTAAGGGGGGGGGGTCCTTCGGGAGGGAGGAGGGCGGGGCCCGACAGGCGGTGACATCACCCTTGTCCCACTCTCACCGCCCACTCCCTTAAAGAACCCAGAACCCGTTTCACTTCCTCCTTCAGCCCCCCCCCCTCCGCCCCTTCCCGTCTGTGCTGCCTCGACCCACGACGGGCGCCGCGCTCCCTTTCTGGGAACCTTCCCTTTGGCCCCAGTTCTTCCCCCTCGCCTCTCTGAGCCCAGGATCCCCGTCCCCGCGCCTCTTCCTCGCCTACCCCGCGTCCCCGCAGGTAGGGAGCCGGCTCCGCTCCCGGGATCGGTCCATTGAGAGTCTAGAGTACAAAGAGCTGCGAGAGGCGAGCGTAGAGTACAAAGCGGCGGGGGCGGGGCCAGCGCTCCAGCTGGAGCGAGCGCCGGGCAGGAAGCCGGGGGAGAGCGCGCGGCGAGGGGCTGGGGGCGGCTGGAAAGTTCGCCTTCGCCGAGAGAAGTCTGCGCTGTGGGGAAATTTCCACCCAGCCCGCAAGGGCAGGCGGGTTTCTGGTGAAAACAGTCCTCCCTCCGCAGGGCAAGGTCGTCTGTTTACATGCACGCGCTTGGACCCTACAGGTCCCGGCGCGCCACTCCCCGCCGAGCCCGGCTCACGCCGGGGCTCTGCGGACCCTCTCCGCGGCTTCCGCGGAGTTTCTGCCCCGAACTCTCTCTTCTCACTACACAGACTTTCTCTCAGTTCCCAAGCCCTGGCAAGAGTAGAGCGCTTAACGGCGGTCCAGTGTAGCCCCGGCCAGATTCCCCCACCCAAGTCCCGGACCACGCATGGGAAGACGGGGGGAGCCGGGGGTCCGGGCATCAGAGGAACAGATCCCCGCTTGCGAAGGGGTGCCCAGGGCGCCGCCAGTTACCAGGAAATGCAGCTTCCCCTAGTGCGATGATGACACTTCCCCTCCACCACTTCCCCTTTCCCACGGGGAACTGACTCAGCTTTCCCTGAAGCACTGAGCCCCGTCGCTCCAGCCCCTTTCCACCTTTGTCCACAAACCCCCACACCGGCACTCAGAATACAGCAGCCCTCATTGGAGAACAAAAACTTCCTGTGACCTAAACACACGCTCACTCTCGCCAACCACCTCGGATCCCTGTCCCCACCCGGGACCCAGGCGCCTGACTACCCCCTACACACCATCCGCCTCCCGTACAAAGCCCTCCCTCGGGGTCTGATTCAGGCTCCGGGTGTGTGTGTGGGGGGAAGCATGAGTCACCCAGAAAACCTTACCCTATTCCCACTGACTCAGTCCCCGCCTCCCTGAACACACACAGACACACAGAGGCAGACACAACTCAGCCCACACACCGCTCACCACCGGTCCCGCGGAATTTCCCCTCTCGTCTTCCCCCACGACGGCCCCTCCCTGCGCCCACCAGCCTCGACGCCCCGCTCACACCTGTTCCCCAGGCGCCGGCAGGCGGCTCGCGGTCCACTCTCACCTCCACTCTCGCTTTAGGGCAGGAATAGCCCTCCCCGACTCCCGGTGTCCGTACCAACCGAGGGGAGGGGACAACCACGGGCCGGCACAAAGACAGACACCCGCAGACTCCTCGAAGGCAGATGAGAGGAAGACGCACGCGGCCAGAGCCAGGCTGGGAGGACGGTATACTTCTGGGGCAGACATTCTATTCCAGCCTCTCCCGCCCGCCCCACAGGCCGCTCCCGGGGGCCAGCCGCCCAGAAAGGGTTAATTCTCCTCCTGCCGAGGCCACGCCCCCTCCATCCGGGCACTCCCGGCTGAGCCCAGTTCCGCCCCTTCCATCCGGGCCCTGGACTCCGGGACTTTAACCGACCCCCTCCCCCGGAGCCCCGAGAGAGACCCACTCCATCAATCACACCCACTTAACCCTCTCCCGGCTTGAGCCCGAGAAGCCCCTCCGCGCGCAGCGCTCGAGCCGCGCGGGACGCACGGTAAGGGGCCAGCCGTGCGCACGCACACTCACATGCCGGCCACAGACAAGCCCCCGCAGATACGGCTTTCCCCAGCAGGCGGTGGGCAGACGCGCGCGGCACGCGCGCCGAGGTGGGGCCGGTCCCGGAACCCCGCCGCATCCCGCCCCCCGCCAGGCCTCATTCTGCCCGGTGGAAGCGAGGGGTTACAGGCTCGCTTCTTACCTGGGGGAGGGGGGAGGCGGAGGGGAGGGCCGCCGGCTGGGGCGCCGCGGTGACTCAGCCACCCGGGCAGGCCGCCCGCTCGGGATTCCCTTCCCCAGCCTTCCCCCGCTGCTGGCCCCTCCCCGCCCCCCACCGAGGAGTGACAGTGCCGGCCCCGGCCCGCTGTGTGTCACTGCGAGCCTTGTGTCTGCCTCGGACCGGACCGCTGTGTTCGCCAGTGTGTCAGACAAGGTCGGCTGCGTGTGGGTCCCGGTGTCTGTCTGTGTGTGCACCTGCGTATCTGCTCATCTTGTCTCCTTCAGTGCCTGCGTCGGACGCGTTCCTGTCATTATGCCTGTCTACAGGACTCTGAGGGGCTGTCTCTGTCTGTGTGTCTGCCTGGCTCCTGTCTCGGTCTTTTGTCTGGGTCTGCCTCTGCATCACTTGCGTGATCACGTGTGTCTCTGCACATGCCCTTCTGTGTTTGCCTTCATGTTCCTGAACAGAGTCTGGGAAACACTGGAGCAGGCTGACCTGCTGACTCCTCGCCTCACTCCCCGCAATCCTGACGGCTTGCTGGATCAGTGATCCTTCTGTTTGAGTCAAATATTTGGGCGTCTGTCTGCCTTCAATCAAGTTCTGTCCTATTCCTCAAGGTCCTTGCTTATCCTCACAGCTCCCTGCGGCTCCCATTATGATGATAATTGCTAGCATTTAGTGAATACTTATTACATGCCTGGCACTGTGTTAAGCACTTCACATATATTTTTAAAACTCTCCCCACCACCACCACCCCAAACCTGAGGTAGGAGGTACTTTTTTTTTTTTTTACCCCATTTTACAGATGAGGAAATTGAGGCTCTGAGAGGTTAGGTAACTTGGTCAAGTCCACTCTGCAAGAGAGTGGAAGAGCTGGGCTTCTTCCCAGGGCCTCAATTCCTTCCACTCTTCTAGAAGGCCTCTGTCCTATTCTCCCTCCCTTGGTTTTATCCTCACAGGCCATCTCCTGGGTCAGCCTGCCCCCAGGGTTCCACGCCAGGCATCTCTACCATCCCAAATGTCTCACGTCCTCTAGAGCAGGTGTGGGTAGGAGACTGTGTAGCAGATCTCAGAAGCCATTGCTTTCTTGGCAAGAAAGCTCATTCAGTTAACACGTTCATTCAGCACAATTCCACTGAGGCACCCCAACGTGCAAACCATCTTGCCAAATAGAGACACAGAGACGAAAACAGTCCCACTCTAAAATTCAGGGAGTAGTGAAGAAGAGCAACACACAGAGAACTCAAGGCCCTGGCTTAGGTAGCATCTTTTCTCCTAGAGAATGAGGGATGGAGGCTCTGTCCTACAGAGCGTCAGGCAGAGAACTGGCAGAAAGAGAAAGGCAAGGAGAAGAGGAGTAAGACTTAGGGTGTTGGGGGGCGGGCAAATGCTATAGTGCAGTGGGAACAGAATGGAAAAGAAAGGGACCTGGAAGGGAAGGTGAGATGCCACGATTTCCACGGCAACGGCAGGCCCTTGTGGCAGGGGCCTCCACTACCTCGCCGAGTCAATTTCCAATCACCATCCTTAAACCAGACTGTTCAACAACTCTTCTAGGGCACCCCGCCCCAGGAAAAACCCCTCCAGGGTAGCTCACCTCTACCTTGCAGCTTGCAAACTCTAGCTCAAGTCAATTCAATAAGCAACTGAGTTGTAGCACTGGGGGGTGGGGGGGAAAGATTTTTTGGTGGTAGTGGAGAGGCTGCTCAAGTACAGGGCTGAACCATTCATAGGCAACAGAGGGGAGCTCCATAAACCAGGAAGGCTGAACCACTCAAGCACCACATGGTGGGGGTATGGATGCTCAGAGTTGGACTGGACCATTCTGAGGAGTGGGCATGATCCAGATCGTACCACTCTTCTTCAAGCCTGTGGTGCAGAGTTGGACTGTCGCGGGTGGGGAGAGGTGTTGCTCAGGGGCAGGACTTACCAGATGGAATCTGATGTGCCCTGTCTCATTGGAACCAGTGCCCCAGCAGTGGGGTGCAGCAGACCACAGTGGGTGGGGTGGGTGGTACTACGGGGCTGGCATGGTGCCTGGGGGGAACCTAAAAGAAAAAAAAACAGTTATAAGTGGGGTCCCCCAGGCTGGAGAAATTTTCCTGTGCTCCCTGTCTTCTTATTGAGGAGAAACCAGGCTCTGGTGGTCAGATGGGATGGGAGAACCTGTTTCCATGGCAACCGGAAAAAGCCATCCCCAAAGTGGTCCTCCTGCCTTTCCCCTTAGGAAGCAGCCCAGAGCAGGGGGTAAAAGAGGCCCTCGCGATGGTATCTGTGTAGGTCCATGGTGGACACCCAATCCACGATCCCTCTTCTGATTGAACCCTCCTCTTGAGAGTCCCTGGTCCCAGAGTAGCCCTCATTGCCCCTGACCTCTGCACCCAAGTCAGCCTCAATCCTGGCCCCAGGCCTGTAGATCCTCTGCCTTCAGCTCAGCCTCCTCCCTAACCTTATCAAGACACCAGTCAACCCCACCCTCTGGACTCTGCTCCCTTCCCTTCCCCCAGGCGGGCGCAGGCAGGTCTTGGCGAGCAGCGCAGGTGGCCAGACTAGATGAACGGGCCCAGCAGGGAGGAGCCTTCCTCCTGAACAAGGACTGACTCTGGGCCTGGGTCTGGAAGTGGCCTCTGCTGCGAGCCTCCCTTCCATCCCACCCCTCAAGGCCATATCCTGTTTCTCCATCACCTCCTTCCTCTATGTGGCCCAAGAAGGTGACAGAGGCCCACTCCCTCCCTCCCGTCACAGACAAAAAGCTAGGTCTTTTAACAGAAGTCCAGGGTCAAGAATCAGGTGTCCATCTAGGGTCAGACCTAACTCTTGCCCTCTCCTCAGACGCACTCCTCAGGGACCTATGGTTTCGGCTTCCTCAGTCACACTGGTCGGCCCTTAAGGTCCCAGACACTTGGGCTCCCAGGCTAGTCTCTCCATTCCCTGGCCTTCCCGCCCACATCCTTCCCCCCTGCCCCAGAGACTCGGGCCTCCAGCCCCCAGGCTCCATGATGCAATGTGCTGCAAGCCGCCTGGGCCGCTGATGACACAGCCCCCAGGGAGGAGCTACTCGGGACCCAGGCAGGGCCCCTCAGTGCTCCAGGTAGTGGCCAGCTGCAGGCCGGGGAGGCCAGGCAGGCAAAGTTCTTCTGCTGCAGAAGGAACCTTCCAGGACAGGGACGCGGAGAATGTGGGCCGAGTGAGTGTGAGTGTGAGTGTGAATGTAGTCTGTAGCATTTGTGTTTGTGGTTGTGTTGTGTTGGAGGAGAAGGGGAAGCTGGGGAAGGTCTAGCCTAGAGAGAGGGGAGTGGCAGGCCTTAGGACACACCAAAGAAGGAGTGAGGGGCAGCCAAGGGGGTCACAGGGGTGTGTATGGGGTGTCTGGACACCAGAGTGGGGGAGGGGCCAACAGCCATTTAAAGGGCCAACCCCAGAGCTTTAATCCCTCACCAGCCCTGGCCCCAAGCCGGAGGCTGTAATTCATCTGTCCAACAGCTGGGGTGGGTGTGTGTGTGTTGGGGGGGGGGGGCATGTGGACGGGAAGGGGGAGCTGGGGGAGGGGCTGGGGCTTTCTTGTGCACAGAGCCAAACAACAAAAGGGGAAGCTGAAGGGCCAGCTCCAATGTGCCCAGGCCAGGCTGCTGACCTGCAGACTCACCGGCTGTCCCCACCTGATGGCCCACAGACTCCAGAGTTTGGACTCAAGGACTCTTGGCCAAGGAGTCCGAGCACCCAAAGGTGGGGCCCAGGAGAAGGCCCAGGCGGAGTGCCTCCCCTTCCCCGCAAGCTGTCACCCCTCCTTGCAGGTCCCAGCCGCAGCACCATCCTAGACCTGGCAGGCCCCAGACAGATTCAGCCTCAAATGCCCTGCTCACCAGCCAAGCCTCCCCAGACTCGGCCTGCCGGCTCCCCCTCCCGCCGGCCCGGGGTGGCAGCAGCGGCCACACCGAGGCTGTCCCTTTAAATCATTACCACCCCTGATTGTGTGGACAAACCAAGGGCCCTGCCCCCCAGGCAGGCGGCTTGCCACCTCCCCCCCAAGAGTCCCCAGAAATGTGAGGGCCATTTAAAGGGACAACAGAGAGGCAGCTGGGTCTCTAGCTGCCCCCACCCCCACCCCGCACACACAGCCCCTCTCCCCAGCGACATACAGCCCCTTGCCCCTCCAGAGGGCCCCCCAAATTCCGGTTCTCTCCCCACCCGTAGAGACTGCTAGAAGGAGAAAGGGGGCCAGAGTTGGGGGGGCGGGGAACAGGGGGAGCGAGAAAAGGACAGGGACTGCCTC
This sequence comes from Leptonychotes weddellii, assembly GCF_054177405.1. Taxonomy (NCBI): domain Eukaryota; kingdom Metazoa; phylum Chordata; class Mammalia; order Carnivora; family Phocidae; genus Leptonychotes; species Leptonychotes weddellii. The sequence continues at coordinate 49,200,293 of NC_138383.1, forward strand.
CTTACTCAGAGCCCCAGGGGACAGGTCGGAAGGAAAGCAAAGCCCAGAGAAGCAGCGAAGACAGAGCCCCGAAAGGTGCCGCCGGCAGACCTGGGGCGCAGAGGCTGTCGGGCGAGGGGAAGGGAGTCGGGCTGCACGAGACAGCGGCGCGGCCAGCAGGCGACAAGCCCAAGTGGGGGAGATGGAGCAAGGAGGGCCAGGGAAAGGAGGCAAGGCCGGGGGGAAAACGGGGAGACAGAATCGGGGAAAGGGGTCATCCGGGAGGGTGTGGAGGAAAATCCGAGAAGGGAGGGCAAGCCAGGCCGGGGTTACCTGCTGGGTGTCTGTCCCCCGGCGGTGCCCCCGGAGTCCGGGCAGGGAGGGGGGGAGCAGCAGGGGGGGGAGTGGGGGCTGGGGGGGCGGGGGAGACGGTCCCTCCTCTGCCTCCTGGGCCTGCCCCGGCGCTTGCAGCCTCTGCCTCCCTCCCTCCTCCTCCCCGTCCCTGAGTCCCGGAGTCAAACAAAGAACTGTAGCAGGCTCTCCCCAACCCCCTCCCTCCTCCTCCTCCTCCTCCTCCTCCTCCTCCTCCTCCTCCTCCACCTCCTCCTCCCCTCCCTCCCTCCCTCCCCACCAGCAGGCTCCCTCCTCCTCCCTTCCGGTCTCTTCCTTTAACTACCCGCCCCCCCCCCCAGCCCCCAGCACTATTCTCTCTCCACCCACCCACCCAACCTTTTACACACCCCTCAGCCAAGCCTGGTCCCTGCAAAGAAAACTGTGGAGTCCCTTTGCTAAACTGAAAGGCTCCAGAGAACAACATGGGAGGGGACTGGGGTCTGGCTTAAAAATCAAGAACCACAATACAATTATTTTATTTTCACGGCCAGAGGAATAATCTGAGCTATTTCTTCTCCAAGAGGGGGGAAAAATAATCCTAAAGAAAGCAATACAAATCTGACTAAAGCCCTCATCAAATAAAGTGCACAGCTCAGTGGAAGCTAATCCCTAGCCCCCTCCCTCCCACCCGCCAAATTAACACCAACTCTCCACTCCTCCCTAACCAACTCCTGAGGTCCTGGCCAGGCTGAAGCCGGCAGAACAACTATCATTGTAAAAAAAAATAAAATAAAATAACTATCACAATTTAACCAGAATGATCATTTCATAACAAGCATTCATTCGTTCAGTATTTATTCTGTGCGGGGCACTGTGCTAAGTGCTTTGCATAAATTATCTCATCCCGCCCCCCCCCCCAAGCCCAGAAGGTATGTATTGATATTTAAATTTTCCAGATTAAGACTATGAGGCTCTGGGAGGTGGTGACCTTTCCAAGTCCCTATAGCCACTAAGTGGCAGAGCTGGGAACGGAATCCAGGTCTGATCGGACAGCCCGAGCTCTAAGGTGCGTTAGAAGAAAAACGAATTTTTTCCACTATCATAAGCAAACCCCAGGACTTAACTCAATAGGGAAAGGCACTCGCAGGTATCAACGGAGTCCTCCTCCCTCAGGAAAGTGATCCACCCATCCACACAGAATAAAGACCCTGACTTTTCAGTCTAATACTGTTTCCTGACCCTTTTCCTCACTGTTGGGGTGTCACTGATTAAGATCAGAGGTGAGCTGCTGTCCAGTGACCCCTCCCACACCACACACAGCTCTCCCAAGAGTAGCTCTCTTGCAACCACTCCCACTTCAACTCAAAATGGGGAGGGGGCAATAGGACACTTGGCAATGCAGCAGGTGGGAAAGTAGAAAGACTGCTGGGAGGCTCTGCCAAGGGGAGGAGGGGGCTGGGAAGGAAAGCTCTCCGTACCAATTTGGGGCAAAGTGCCCCAGGGTTCCCGTAGCCCAGAAAAGGGGCAAAGTCTTTGGGCCACACCACACCCGGGCCCCTCCCCCTCACAAAACTCCAGGCCAGGGTTTCCCACCTGCAGGCTGCTAAGGCCAAGGGAAGGGCGAGGGGGAAAAGATGGCACGGGGTTGGAACTGGACTCGGGGCAGAGGTTGGGGTGGGGGGGCGGGATGGAAAGGGGAGGAGGCCTCCGGCCTGGCAACCGTCCCAGGGCACGTGCACTGGTGACATCATCCCAGGCCACCTCTAACACAGACCTTTGACCCCTAGGGGCGGAAAGGGGCCTTTGGCTAAGCTTCCTGGGAAATAGCCTTAGGAATTCTGGGAACCCAAAAAGGAGGAGAGGGAAGGGACCCGGGCGGCTTGCCTTTATCTCTTCTACCCCAATACGGCTCCAGTCCCCGGGGCTCGGGCTTCCTAAGGCTCCTCCTCCCCGCCTCCAGCCCTGACCTCCCAACCCACATTTCTGACGGAGTCCCGACACGCCTCTCGCAGATACTGTGCCTTCTCCCTCCGGGGCGAGAGCTCGGGTGGGGGGCGAAGGGTGGGGGGCGGGGGCACCGGGTCCCGCGGGGCTCCGTCTCCCATCCGCGGGATCCCCCGTAGCCCGGGCGGCCGCCAGCCGGAACCTGTCTGGGTCCCCAACTCTCCTGCCCCTCCCCGCGCTGCTCCAGGGCGGAGTCTGTGGAGTTGAAACCAGGACACGGCGAGAGGAAGAGTTATATAACCGGGAGAAGCCGAGAAGGACGAGTGGAGACCGGGACAGACAGCCCGAAGGGAGCCCGGAGACGTGCAAAGAGCACGAGGGCGAGCGGGGAAGACACGTTAGGGACGGGAAGGATTTGGGTGTGCCATCAAAGAGGAGGAATTCACGCCAAGAAGGGGCGTCACGGCCCGGCAAGTCACCTGGGCCGTCCGGGGCTTCCCCGCAGCGCCCTCCCCCGCCGCCCACAGCAGCTGAGCCCGAGCGAGTGACGCCTCGGGAAGGGGCGCGGACACCCGCTCCGTTCCCCTGGGGGAGCCAACCTAAGCCAGAGCCCGGGAAGGCGGCAGCGGAGCCTAAGGGGCCGGAAACCACAGCTCCGCCCAGCCCACCTGGGAGACTGGGGCGGCAGCTGGGGGTCGGTGGGAAACAGGTAGCCGGCCCCTCCCGCGCAAGGCTGGGCAGTACTGGTTCGAGACCCAGCGGAAGAGTACGGGCGCGTCCAGACGCCGGGGTCCCGGGGGCTGGGGAGCGCAGCCCGGGACTAGTTTGCAAACACAGACGCAAATGGGGAGGGGGGGACGACGGTGGGCGGCGAGCGCCGACTCGCCGCGCAGGCGCAGGGGGGCACCAGGGCGCGTGCGGAGGAGGGAGGAGGGTGGGCGCGAGCGTGTGGGAGTGCACGTGCGGGTCCCGAGCAGCTTCTCCCTCCCTTCTTCCCCTCTCCCCCACCCCTCTCCCCTTTCCTGTCGCTCTGTGAAGCCTCCTCCACATTGGCTGCCAGGGCCCTGATGTCAGGGACGTCCGCCGGAGCGGATTGGCCGGACGCGAGAGTTCGGGAATCCGGCTCCCGAGTCTGGCTCCCCAGTTACTCCGGCAACGGGGCAAGCAACCCCCGGGAGGGCTCGCCCGGGTTCCGCCTCCCTCCGGACGACCGCCGCGCCCTCCTCTGCGGCAGCGCCGCTCGCCGCCTCCCCTCGGTCTTTCCCGGGCTCTGCGGGTCCTGGGGAGCAAGGCGTCCTGCCCTCGACCTTCCCCGAGGTCGCCCCGCCCCCCACTCGCCACACCCCCTCCCCCCCGCCCGTCCCCGGGTCACAGCCACCAGCGGCTGCAGACAGGAAGCGAATCTGCGTTGCTTAGTAACCAAGCCGCGTGCCCCCTCCCCACTATTTACCCCGGCGCGGGGAGGCGGAGACTGAGCCCCAGCCCCCTCCCCATCCTCTGCCCTTCGCCCTCCCGCCCACAATTTCCTGTGAGGGGCCCAGATGACGGGAAGTCAAACGCGCACCTCGGCCCACCTTTCTCTCGGGCCGGGCGGGGGGGCTTCGGCCGCCCTCCCGGCCACAGCGCCCACCCGGCTCCCGCGGCTCGGGCTGCGCGTCTCGCCCTCGCCATCTCGTGGCTGCGCTGGGAAGGTCCGCACGGAGCCGGGCCCCGGCCGGGCGAGGGCGACGAGCGGCCGAGCGGGGTCGGAGCCGGGATGGACGGGCTAGCGGGGTGCGGCGGAGTGGACGGGAGGAGAAGGCTGCCGCGGGGAGGCTGGCTGCCGGCGCTACCGGCCTGAGGGGCCAGGCTGAGGCGACACACACGGCTTGCGGAGCACTGGAGGGACACCCGAAGGGGCCCCCGGGCCCGGAGACCCTTGCCTGCCCGGCCAAGCCGACCTCAGGGGGCCGGCGCACTGGCCCAGCCGCGGACTCTGACCTTCAGTCCTGTCCTTCTGTCAGGGGCCGCCGCGCCCCGCCCCGCCCCCGGGTCGGGGAGGGGAATCCCAGCCCAAGGGGGACTGGGAGCCCTTTCAGGCCCCTCTTGACATCCGAGCCCCCAAGTCTTCTGCCTCCCCGCTCTTCCCCCACCCCGCCCCGCCCCGCACTCTTCTAGGGAACCCTGGCGTCCTGCGCCCCAGTCTTCTTTCCAGTGCCTTTGCCGAGACCCAGACGTCCATCCCCAGCTCTACCGGTCCGGAGACTCAGGCGTCCCGCCCCCCTGCGCGGAGATGGGTTTCCCTCTTTCAGACGCCCTCGCAGCTCCCCGTTACCTGGTTCTGGGGTGTCCCAGGTGCTCAGGCTCCCCGAGGTCTCCCAGGGGGTCGAGCGGGCCCCCCCTCTCCCAGGCCAGGGCCGGGGGGGCCGCTCCGCCCCGTGGCGCAGTTGGATTTTCCAACACAAACACCGCCCCCCCTGCGCCCCAGCCCCGCCCCCTTCCCCATGGTCCCGCCCCTCCTCGCGCCGAGAGTCCCTCTCTCGGGCCCCGCCCCGCCTTCTGCCGGTCCCACTCGCCTCAGCGCAGGTGCCGAGTTTAGGATGCCGGATGCGGGGTGCCGGGTTCGGGGTACAACGTACCGGGTCCAGCCCCGATCCCTGCCTGACAAACCCTTATTCCGTTCGGATCACGCGCCTTTCCAAAGTAAGCCCCGCCCCACCCGCTCAGGCCCAGCCCCGAAATTTAGCCTCTCGCGTTCTAGGTCCCACCGCCCTGCCTCTCGTTCAAGGCCACGCCCCCTTCCTCTCCCGGCCTCCCACTTCCCCAGACCCCCAGCACCCCATTGAGAGGCTCCGTCAGGGCTTACGGTTGAGGGTGTTTTATTGCTCTAGCACACCTAGCTGTCTCCAGGCCCCCATTATGTGGTCCCAGTTAAGGCCAGCCTCGGTCCCTAGAGTGCCCGACCCTCCCTCAAGCGGGGAGGAAGAGGCGGCCTTCTCAGCTGTCCAGGCTCATGAGTAGAGCAGTGCCCCTCTTGATCCAGTGATCAGGTGTCATGGTCCCGGACCGCAGGTCGATGCTGATGACAAAGGAGGCTCGGTCTGCGCTGCCCGCCCGGTCGGGATAGTAATAGCAGGGGCAGGAGTACATGCCTGGGGGAAGGAGAGGAGGAGTCAGGGCCGGGAGCCTCTGGGAGAGCAGGTCAGGAGCAGGTGTGGGGGACGCGTGGAGCCCGGGATGGGTGAGGATCCAAACTAAGGATGGGGACGGCAGGGCGGAGGGAGCCAGCCCACCCTTGGCGCTCTTCTTGCGACTCTCCGTAGGCCTGAAGTGGATCGTGGGCATGAGGCAGACAAGCTGCATGGGCTCCGCCTCCGCCAAGCAGGAGTTCTTCCTGTCCCAGCCGGCGCCCTCCAGGTACAGGCCACGGACCCAGACGCCGTCCTGGGAAGACACAGGGGCAGGGTGGGGGGGACGTGGAGACGTGCCGCTGCCGGCACCCCTGACCTCCCCCACCAGACCCGCCTGTGCTCCCACCTTGGGTGGATACACTAGGTTGCTGTCGTCCACGGTGGAAACAATGAACTCCCAAGAGAGGTTGTCCACTGGAATCTGGGGGTTCAAGGGGAGCGTAAGGGAGGACCCCCAAAGAGGAGAGCACACCCATGCCCCCAGCACTCACGTTGTTTTGGCGAGCTGAGGACTGCAGCAGAGCAGTGAGGAAGCCCGTGGGAAAGGTGAAGCCGGACAGCCAGAAGATCACAGGAGGCCGGGCACGTTTGGCCCACAGCTCAAACTGCTCCACGCGCATGGCCAGGTCCCGGGTCCACGAAGCCAGTGGCTTTTGTGAGGGATAAGCCTGGAGGAGGAGGAGGCAGGCTGTGTTTATGCTCTCATTGATTCATGCATTCAAATCTCCGTTTTGAGCCCCTGGAGCAGCCATGGGATCTAGAATCTCTGTGGTGCCAGCCCGTTCCCCAGCTGCAGTTGGGCCAAGCTCTCCGAAGGCCAGCTCCCAGGAAAGAAGCATGAAACGACAGCTATTTAACAACCAGGGCAACAGCAATATTAACCAGTTACCATTAATGAAGCACCCACTAAGAGTTACGCACAGTACTGAGAATCCTTGAAACGTCCTTGGCGGAGGTTAGGAACTTGCCCTAAGGTCCTAGGTTAATCGGTGCAAAGCCAGTCTGTGAATAGCAGAGCCAGATCTCTGCCTTGACTCTATCTGGCTCCAAAGCCCCAGGCTCACTGCATTTTGCCATATGCCTCCCAGAACCAGGAGATGGAGGGCACAGGGGTTCAAGAGCGATGCAAGCTTGCCTTTCCCCAGAGTGGAGGGACATGGGCATCGAAGATGCAATTGAAAATCTCTTCCAGGCTCGTAGACATGACGATGAGGCCCTGAATGCCTTTTTCGAGGTCTGTCAGTGAGGACCTGAGCAGGGTAAGGTGGGAGCTTAGAGACGGGAGGGGCTTGGCAGAGCCATCCCCGGGGGGCAGGGGGGGTGGCGGGGGGGAAGCCCTTTCCTCTTGCCCCCACCCCATGAGACACAGAGCCCCTCTCCATCTTACAGGATGGTCTCCATAAGCTTGTTGTATCTCTGAATCTCCTGCAGAAGGACCACGTTGAGGGGGGAGGGGTCCATGGCCAGCAGTTTTCGGGTCCCCTCATAGTCGATCATTTCAGGGATCTTCTGTTTCACGTCAGCAGCCAACTCGAGGACCTGGCGCGGCGGGAGCTCTGAGGGGCGGCCTCTCGGCCTCCTTGCTGGCCCTCCCCCAGCCGCCGGCCTGCTCTTACCTTCTCTTCCCGGCTCTGGCCTCCAGCCCTGGTGGGTGTAATCTGGGGTTGCAGGGAAAGCAGAGTCTCAAAGAGAGTTCGTGCCTCAGTGATCTGGGAGGCCACATCCGCATTGGGGTGCTGGCCAAAGGCCTCAGGGGGGTCCATGCTGGGCAACATGCTGATGTACTCCTTGTAAGAGGCCAGGCTGCCATCTTTGGGGATGAAATAAGCCTCCAGTACTGACAACCTGGAGCCCACAGCGTAATTATCACCACGCTGTGGGCCTCCGGGGCCTCAGGGCCAGGCCGAGACCCCAGTCACTATGCGTGGCCCCTTCATCCCGCTCCCTGCTCCTCTCCCTTCCCCGACCCCACAGGCTCTGCCTCCTGCCAGTCTCCTCGCCTCTCCTCAAACACTCCCACTGCCCCCTGGTCTGCCGGTGTCCTCTGGCCCCCTGTTCAGCGCCCCCTCCCCCTCACCGGTAAAAGGGGGTCGACAGAGACTGGTCACAGAAATAGTCGTTGATGTAGGTGCTGAGCAGGCGCCGGTCCCAGTCGTCCGTGACGTGCCCACCGTAGTTGACACCGGCAATGAGGTACTTGAGTGCGTCCCACGGCGTCTCCTCGTACTCATCCAGATAGAGACTCAGCAAGTTCTCGGACACCTGTGCACGGTGCCGGCCCCGCCCCCACACACAGTTAGGGCAGGGAGTCCTCCCACGGGGCTTCCTGTCAGCGGCTCTTCCCGCAGGGGAGCCCACGGGGCAGGCGGTGTAAGGAGAGAGGGCTGGGCTGACGGACCCCCGTTGGTACAAACCTCAAAGTCGGAGTCATTGAAGCCATAGATAATGTTCCAGCCAAGCTGCAGGAACTTTTTGCGTTCCAGCAACACAGAATGGAAGAAGCAGAGTGCAAACAGCAGCTTCTTATACTTGGCGGGTTTGGAGCAGCGGGAAAACTGTGCTTCCGTCATCAGCTGGTAAAGACGTGTCATGTTGGCCTTCAGGCCCTGGGGACAAGGCAGTACAGAGGTGGGGTGACATGCATCGTGCTAAGCCCTGCCCCTAGCACCACCACATATGGTTGTGGAGGTTGCTCACTGCACAAACGGGGGGTGAAGGCTGAAATCCAGCCCTTGATCTGCATGCCAAGATGGGCACCGATTCACAGGACGGGTGGGTGCCTTTCTTTAATTTGCACACAGGTGCTGAGGGGGTAGCAGTAGCTCTACCTTTTTGTCCCCCCACTTTTGATCCTCTCAGCCACGATGTTCTCAATGGCAGGTGGGCCAACTCAATTTGGGAGAACCAGAAGATATGACCAAAGATGAAGACAGATACATGCAACTATTAGCGGACAGAAAGGTACACACTACCATATGCAAAGGTCCAGGGCAGAGTAAGGGGCCACGGTATACCATCAAGGAGGGACAGTCTATGCGACAGATTTTTCAGGCTTCGTGAACACCCTTGTGGGTCAAGGTGGACAGAGTCTCACCAATGGGAAGGAGATAACTAGGCTGACAGGAGGGCGTTGGTTTCCTGGAGATGGAAAGAATGGCAGGGATAGAGGCACAAAGGAGAGAATAAGTGAGAAGATGAGTCTAAGGGCAAGGACTCAGGTGGGGTCAGAAGGGCCATGAACAGATGGAGCCATTTGGACTTGATTCACCAGGAGTCACAGGGCCACTTTCTGTCTTGAGTAGGACAGCAATATGTTGAAACAGGGCTTTTAGGAAGACGCATCCACAATGGACAGAATGGAGTAGTGAAAAAATTGGAGTAAGAATATTGCCATTTAGGGCGCCTGGGTGGCTCAGATGGTTAAGCGTCTGCCTTCGGCTCAGGTCATGATCCCAGGGTCCTGGGATCGAGTCCCACATCGGGCTCCCTGCTCCTTGGGAGCCTGCTTCTCCCTCTGCCTCTCTCTCTCTCTCTGTCTCTCATGAATAAATAAATAAAATCTTTAAAAAAAAAAAAAGAATATTGCCATTTATAACATCAAAATATGTAGGGTTTCTAGGAATAAATAAAAATGCACAAATCTTTATAGAGAAAATGACAAAACTTGATTGAAATAAAGACTACATGGAGAGACCTACTATAATCATGGATGGGGAGGCCCGATATTACTAAAGATGTTGATTTCCTCCAAACTGATCAAGGGATTTTTTTTTTTTTTTGTAGAACTTGACAAGCTAATTCCAGCATTTATGTCGGAGAATAAAAGGCCATGAGTAGCCTGAAGAAGAATACGGCAAAAAGGCTTGTCTTACCAGCCATCAAGGATTATTACAGAGCTATAGGGTAAATGAGACAGTGTATATTGACCCCAATATTAACAACTTGACCAATGAACAGAATAAAGGGCCCAGAAACCTATATCTATATAAACGTGACTGAAGGCTTCGAGGCCCTGCAGATCAGAAGGGTAATTGTGGGCTATTTGACGATGGTACTAGGAGAACTGGTTATTTTTGTGGATAGGAAAAAAAAGAAAAATATTGGACCCCTACTCATTCCACACTTGCGAGAATCAACTTCAAGTGATTAAAACACCAAAATGGGAAAGTCAAATTATAAATGCTTCTGGAGATAAACATAAGAGAGTGCCTTTACCACCTTGGAGTAAGCAGAGATTTCTTGAACAACACCTAGGCGCACAAGCCATAAAGAGAAAAGAGCTAAATTCCACCTCCTAAACATTAAGGATCTCTATTCACCAAAAAAAATAACTAAAATGGAAAAGACAACCCGTAAAACACATAACTGACGACGGATATTTGGATGTGGGATGCAACGAGGAACCATGAAACACGAACGTGAATGAAGGTCAAGTAGGTAGCGCTGAGTGGGAAAGGTGAGTTGCAGATTACTGGGATTACTGGGTGCATGCAGCTGCTTGGTCCCTGCAGCCAGATGCACCTTGAGAAGAGCAGCGTCTGCCCAGCGGGGAGGGAAGGCGACTGGGAAGGAGAGTCCTCGTTCCACCACAGGAAGGTGGGCACACAGGTATGTATGGAATTGGGATCCCTTATGTCTTGCATACGTTTTATACTCTTTTGTGTCTGCGTAATATTTAGTTGAAAGGAAAAGACCAGAGAGCAGGCAGCGATCCAAGAATACACTCCAGAGCCATCCCCCGACTGGCAACTGGGGGCTGTGGTTCTGCAGGGGAATTTTATAAAGGACATGATTGGGTCATTGAAGAAAATTGGACATATATAATAGATTTAGGTTAAAACGTTATCAGGGGCGCCCGGGTGGCTCAGTCGGGTAAGCATCCAACCCTTGATTTCCGCTGGGGTCATGATCTCAGGGTCGTGAGATCAAGCCCGGCATCAGACTCCACACTGAGCATGGACACTGCTTAAGATTCTCTCTCTCTCCTCCCCTCTGCGCACCCCCCGCCCCCTGCTCACTCGCTTGCTCTCTCAAAAAATAAAAAATGAAAATGAAAAAATGAAAAAAAATTAGAGGCACCATGAACAGAGATGGGATGAGGAGGCTCTCTCTGGTGGCGGGCTGGCAACTTGCTTTGAGAGCGGGGGATTTAGGGAGCCGGCTCGCCAGGAAGAAATGCCTTGTAGCCATGTGGAATCCAGGCCTGGGACTGAGCGACTGGCGCCAGGAGATAAGGATTGGAGTTGAAATCAGGAAAAGGACAATTTCTCTGTCGGGTTGCCAAAGGAGGAAATATAGAATGGGCATAGCTGGAGGTCAAGGACCAAGTCCGGAGCTACGACCACAGAACAAGAGGACCAAGAAACGCGGACGGGGTAAGTGACATCAGGGGACCCAGGGGAGGGCCAGTCCGCTGAGTCCGCGGCCCCAAGGCGGTCAAGGAGGATTGAAATGATGAGACGTGGGTTCACACAGTATTCATTTGTGAAGCCCCTAGTCCGTAGGGGTCCCGGTGCTAGTCACGAGATGAGCAAGACCTTGAGAGAAAAACAAAAAGTCTAGAGAAGACGGGTCTCAGTCAGAACCACACCAACACGTGTCCAATGTCGCAGCGGTGGGGGGGGAGGGGAGTGCAGCAGGAGCGGGAAGGTTTTATGAGCGGGTATCACTGGGGTGTTGGCCTGGACCTGGAGGGCAGAGCCTTCCTGAGGAAGTGATGATGGGCCCAGGCCTGAAGGGGCAGAGGAGAGGGTGGGGAGGACGCAGGGGCCAGGAGCAGGGGCTTCTAGAAGCCTTGGGCAGGGGGAATAGTACAGAGTCTGGAGGAAGAAGAACAAGACATTTTAAGAATTCACGGTGTAGGTGGAGCCAAGAAAGCAAAGGGGAACAGGGCAATGGGTGCAGCCAGGAGGCCCCCGGGGGCACACGGGCCATGTCATTGCGGGTTTTGGTCTTGGCTAAAAGCAATGGAAAGCTACTAAAATAGTTTACGCAGAGGTAAACAGGTGGGATGCAGGAACATGAGGAGATCTTGCAGGATCAGGATGGTTGCATTTAATGGTGACTTTTTAATCCTGGAGGTAACATTTTCAAGAGTGGGGGGGGATGCTGGGGCCCAGCCAGTGGGGCATTAGGGAGAGATGAAAGGAAATGCTGGGAGGCAGGAAGGTTCTATGGACAAGTTATTTACTCTTCTGTGCCTTGGTTTCCTCTCTGTAAAATGGGGGGAACAGTACTTACCTGACAGGGAGTGTGCGTTTTAAATGAATTAATAAATGAACAATGCTTGGCCCATGATCGTGCTCAGAAATGTTTAGATATTGTGGCGCTTGGGTGGCTCAGTAGGTGAAGCGTCTGCCTTCGGCTCAGGTCGTGATCCCAGGGTGCTGGGATCGAGCCCCACATCGGGCTCCCTGCTCAGCGGGAAGCCTGCTTCTCCCTCTCCCTCTGCCCTTTCCCCCGCTCGTGCGCTCTCTCTCAAAGAAATACAAATCTTTAAAAAAAAAAAAAAAAGAAGAAGAAGAAAAAGAAGAAAGAAAGAAATGTGTAGCTATTCCTATTAGGTTCTGAGAGTTTGGTGCTTAGAGGAAAGAAATGAGGTGGAATTTTCTAGAAGGCAGCAGAATCAAAAAGCCGTGTTGTCGTTCCGGTCGGGCCTCTCGTGGACGCTCGCAGGAAGAAAGCGGGGCCAGATGGCGCAGTTGGCGCCGGCTGTCTGCGGGCACCATACCTTTGGTGGCTCTGTGGTCATCTTGATGCTGGCTTGCAAGATGGAGATAGGGAAGTCCGGGTGGGGGCTGGAGCTGAGCCAGAGGCGGAAGGAAGGGTGAGGGTCTTCCACCTGCAGCTGCTCCACCAGTTTGTCCAGATTAGGCATCCACGACAGTGACAGGTGGCAGTTCGCTAGGAACACCCAGTGTCCTGCAAGAAGATGCTGGACTCAGCGGGAACCACTCCCTGAGCCCCATCTGTCCCGCACTCTGCGCCTGCTTGCGTGGATGTGAGGGGCCGGGGATCCAAACCCAGCTCCGCCATTCCTGGGGCCTTCTGGGGAAGTGGGGGCTGACGTTACCGTCCAGGGACTGAGGCTGGAGGCTCCGAGGCTGGGGGTGGAGGAGCCAGACGGATACTGACCCTGAATCACGCCCTCCCGGAGGAGCCGAGCAGCAATGGGGGCCTGGCCCTGGCCCAGGGACAGGACGTGGAAGCGCTGGGCCATGCCCGTGTGCTCTGCCAGCTGGAGCAGGGCACTGGTGGGGTCCACGCCGGGGGACAGGATGAAGACCAGCGGGGTTCGCGGGGTCGAATCCTCCATCACCTGCCAGAAGCCCAGGGTGCGGCTTCAGGCAGGAGGCCCCGGAGCACCAGTGGGAAAGAGAGACCGCGGAGAAGGCCCCGGGGCAGTGGGGGCCAGGAAACCATGCCACTGACCAGCTTCATGTTTAGCACGGGCGGCTCGACGAAGCGGGAGCCCAGGTTGGACACGATGAACGAGGTGACGCAGAAAGCCACGCGGTCCTGGCGCAGGGAGCGGACGATCAGCATCCGCTGCATCTCATTGCAGGCGTTCTCCCACTCACCTGGGGGCGGGGGCGAGCTGCAGGCCCAGAGCGTCTGGGAGAGCAGGGGTCTGACTGCGGGAGCCAGGGGCAGCAGGGCGGCTGCGGGGCGGGAAGCCAGGCCGCGGGGGCGGGGGGGGGGGGGAATGCGGGGGGGGGGCGGGTACCTGGCAGCATGGCCTTCTCTGGGGTGGCATTCGTGTACCACAGGTACCAGTCACGAGGGTACTGTTCAAAGGAGTTCATGATCCCGTGGAAGTTGGTCAGTTTGTCCAGCTCTGTGATGTTATCCCAGTAGGCATCCGCCAGCCAGCTGGTACACGGGTTATCCATTTGGCCCTCCCGATCCAGCACCTGGGCCAGGAGAGGAGGAAGGGAGTGACCGGGGACACCTCCGAAGAATTACTTTTTTTTTTTAATGATGGCAAAGCCCAGATGAAGGAAGGAGGACAGGCATCCGAGATGGATTGGGATCCACCCTGCCTGGGGAAGTCAATGTGGGGGTCTAGGTCTCGCTGTGCAGGGACCGCACTGTGCAAAAGGTAGGAAGCTGGCGCCCTCTGGTGGTCTCCTGGTATTACTGTCCCTCACCCTAACGCTTCCCGTCCGCAGCCTCACCTCTCAGAAGCGGTTTGTTTGGTCCCTTCTTCAACAAATATCTATTGCTCACTGACTATGTGTTTCCAGCACTTGGGACACATCACTGAGCAAAAAGGACAGACACCTCAGCCCTTGAGGAGCTTATTTTCCAACATGGGAGGGAGGATGATGAGCCAAAACACAGAACAGATCGTGAAATGATCTAGCACGTTAAAGATGGCAAGGTCATGCAAAAACAGAGGAGGCTGAGGACAAAAAAGACTGGAAGTTCTTGGGGGGGGAGCTGAAGTATTAAATAAGAAGGGGCGCCCGGGTGGCTCAGTCGGTTGAGCATCCAACTCTTGGCCTCGGCGCAGGTCCTGACCTCAGGGTCGTGGGATCGAGCCCCGTGTGGGGCTCAGCGCTCAGCTGCCCTTCCCCCCACCTCAAATAGATAAATACAATCTTAAAAAGAGAGAGTCAAGGAGGTCTCAGTGAGTGAGGTGAGATTTGAATCAAGTCTTGGAGAAGGTGAGGGAGGGCCACGCGCCCACCTGTGGCAGGAGAACAGGCGATTCAGGGGCGCTAAGGTGGGACAGGCCGGCGGCCACAAGGAGGTCTCTGTGGCTGGGGCGGGTGGAGGGAGGAGCGGGGTGGGTGGGGGCGACACCAGCGATGTTTTAGAAGAGTCTCTGGCCGCCAGGCTGAGAGGTTGGGGGTGGGGAGCGTCTGGAGGCTATTGCTAAAATCCAGACGAGAGGTGAAGTGCGGGCAGCAAAAGGAATGAACCGGTTGCCCCTGAGGTTGGAGAACGACCGGCCAGGGGAACATGGAGGGGAACGAGGTGCTGCCGTCTGGCGGTTTTAAGGAAGCAAAGGATTTAAAGCAAGTCCATCCAGCGTGGGCGTTCTTCGCTGCCCGGGCCACCCAGGAGCAGGAGAGCCGGATCCAACCAGAGCGGCGGTTTTGCCAAGCAAACGCAATATGGGGGCGGGCGGTGAGGGTGCTTGCGAGGGCGAGAGCACAGTGTGACCGTGGCAGCCCGGGGGAGGGGTGCGGTGTGACTTGAGCAGCAGCGAGAGAGGCAAGATCACGCCAATCAGTGGGTCCCGGGGAAGAGGGGCCCCAAAGCTCTGCCCGTAACGCGAAGCCCATGGTAGGTCACGGCCGCGTCCCCGGGGAGCTGGGCGTGCACCTGCTCCTGGCGCTTTTCCTTAGCTCACTCGCTACAGCCGTGGGCCTTAAGGGCCGGCCAGGGTCCTCGTCACGCGTGCCCCCGGCCCGACCTCGATGCCTCTGCCCTGCTCACCACGCCCCCGCGCAGGAAGAAGTTGTACTCATCCATGTTGAGCTTGCCAGAGGTCTCCAGGATTTTGGCGCACATCTGGAAGCTGAACAGCAGCTTGTGGCGTTCAAAAAGCGTGCGGCAGGTGTACCTGGGGGACAGGCGGGGGGGTGGAGGAGGCGGGAAACCAATATGGAAGCTGACTGACGAGGGTCGTACGATCACAGAGCCTGACACACAACAAGGACCCCAATCAGCATCTAAGCCGAGCCCCCCATAATCAGCCAAGCGCACGGGGACCTGGGGGGTTGGCTGGTGACATCAGTCATTCGTTTCCATCAAACAACCCACAACGTTGGTGGGACCCCTGCTCTGTGCCAGGCGCTCTGCCAGGTCCCAGGGACACAAAGGTGAATAAGCCACAGTCTCTGTCCTGGAGGCAGTCAGGTCGAGACGGAGGACAGGCGGACAGCCCGGGGATTCTCATGTGACCTGACGGGTCCTGTGCGGGGTGGCCAAGCCGAGGGGGGTGGCCGGGCAGGGGCGCCCCGGGGCAGTCTGTGAGAGGAGCTCCCCGGGAGCAGCAGAGCAATGAGGAAGAGCAGAGAGGACCCCAGGGAGAGCCAGGAGCCGAGGCAAACGGCTGGGCTGTTTACAGGGCTGTGGTGGGAGACCCGGGCAGGGGCCTCTGCAGAAAGACTCATGAGCAAACCCTGGTGCCTGATCCCGGGGTCGGGGGGAGAGGAAGGGTCAGGGAGAACTTCCGATTTCTGGCCTGGGTGGCGCGGAGGTGGGCGTTGGAGCCGCCCAGGGTGAGAACCCTGAAGGAAGCGGGGGATGAGGGGTTTCATGTGAAACGAGCTGAACTCGGGGGGCCTGTGGGCCGTCCAGGTGGAGGTCAAGTTCGCCGCCGCTCAGAGGGTGGCCCCCAGACCTGCCATAGCAGCACCCCCTGGGAGCCAGCGAGAGCCGTGCCCCAGACCCGCTGAATCCGAATCTGGATTTTACCAAGATCCCTAGCGCTTTTGGGGCACACCGCCCCTCCAGAAGTGCTGGGGGAGCGGACACTCGTAGGTAGGGGTGCAGGGCTCACTGACAGCTCAGCTTTGAACCTGGTGGGCCAGACCCCCGGTGGGCGCGCTGCCCAGGGACGGTGCAGGGAGAGGGGAGCGGGGCACCAGGAGCCGGGCGGCGGGAGGGTCAGCGCCTCGGGGGATGCTCGGCCGCACGGTGCGGGGCACCGACCTGTAGACTGCGTAGGTGTGGTACTCGTTCAGGTAGTCGATGCGGTCCTCCAGCTTGTGGCTGCGGTGGCTCTTGTCGATGCTGAGGACGAAGAGGCCGATGTAGGCGTCCAGCGAGAACTGGTACATGGGGTCGATGCGGCCCATGTCGTTGAGCACGAAGAACAGCACCGAGGCCCGCTGGGCGCAGGGGCGGTAAGCCTGCGGAGGGGCGGAGTCAGGGCCCGCGGGACCACGGAGGGGCCCCCCCCAGTCTCTACTGCTGGAGCCCACCTCGCGGGCCAAGTCGATGTTGATCTCCGTGGTCTCGCTGGTCTCCAGCTGCTCCGTCACCTCGGTGGCCGTCACTTTGGAGGTCTGGAGGGTGTTCACCAGCTGCACATCCTCGAGCAGGGAGCCTGTGGCCTCATTCAGCAGCCTGAAAGGAGGCCCCGGGGGCGTGGGTCCAGAGCGGAGGAGTGCTTGCTGGGCCTGCGGGTGGGCCGGTGGGGGGGTCGCGGGGGGGGGGGCAGAGGGCAGCTCTCACCGAAGGATCTCGTCCTCCAGCTCCTTGAGCTTCCTCTTGCCGGCAGCAATATTGATGACCAGTGAATCCTTCTGCTCCTCCAGCTCCGGCCGCTCCTTCCGGACCACGATGCCCAGCAGCTGAGCCTCCAGGCCCTGAGGGTGCAGGATGCATGGTGACGCTCTCACTCCGGGGACCTCACCCTTGTCACCCCATTACATCTCCAGACCCCTCATCCCCTGCTGCCCGACCCCATGGGCCTGTCTCCATCTACCGACTCAGTGGCACTTCCTGCCCCACCCGAGTTCAGTCCGGGTGCCAGCCCCCACCCACCTGTTCTTTGACAGCAAAGTTGACAATGGTGGTCTTGGCCGAGGTCTCTGGGCTGTAGTGGGGGTTGGAGAGCTTGGTGGTGATGTAGAACCGGAAATTTGTATTGTACTCCACCTCCTTGTCTCCAATGCGCATCAGCAGCCGACCGCCTGTAGCCACAGGGGGGTCAAGGGCAAGGACCCACGTGGTCAGCGGCCGTGACTCAGCCGGCCACCGTGGCCCCAGCCCAGGGCTGGCTGAATGGAGGCCCACAGCCCCAGGGCCAGCCCCTTCCTCCCCAGGGTCCTGCAGCTGGCCTCCCGGATGTGTCCCACAGTCGAAGCCCACAGTCAGCCTGGGCCCTAACCGATTCGAGCTACAGATTTGTTGAGCACAGGGTTGAGTGTGGGGTCCAGATACTCCTGCACGTTCTGGAGCAGCACTGGATATCCAAACTGGATGGCGTTTTCTAGAATTCGAAGGTAATCGCTCATCTGCAGGTCAATAATCTGGAGGCCCTAGAGAGCAAGGGCAACAGTGGGAGACGGACAAGGGACCAAAGGAAAACCTGGCTCATGGGTAGGGCCTCGGGAAGAGACAGGCTTGGGGAGAGCAGACCCCCCCCCACCCCGCCCTGTACCTGGTTTCCTTCCATGTTCTTGATCCACTTTAGGGCCTGGGCCTGAGGGTCAATCATCAGCGCCCACCTGCGGGAGGATGGCCAGTCAGACCACGGGCTCTGCCCTACCCCCCCCCGCCCCCAGCAGCATCCTCACCTGTTACCACGGGTGACAATGATGCCATTCTCAGTAGAAAAGGCATCCGAGGGCAATCCTTGGATGTTCCAGTCTCGAACTTTGGTAGGATTGGACAGGAAGTTATCAAAAGTGAAGCGAGGCGAGCAAGGGACCTGAAGCTCCCAGATCTGGGTGGGGAAGAACCCCGAATTTCAGCCTGGAGACCTGAGCCCGGCCCCCCGGCCCCTGCCGGAGATCCCTTGGTTCCTCCCAGAGGCCGTGGTCTCACAGCCCAAGAGCTCACTCGCACCTGAGCCCCGCCTCACCTTCTTCATCCAGATCTGGTTGACGATCTCGTCCCGGTAGTTGGTCAGGAAGGGGCCCATGTAGGACAGGAAGGCAGCGGCCAGGAGACAGTCACCTACCAGGTAGCCCAGATCCTCCTCCAGGCCCTGGGGGCCGGCAGGGGGTGTAAGCCAGTAGGGGGGCGAGGGGGGACACACTGGGAGTGCTCTGAAGGCACTCTCCTCGGGACACTATCTAGATCAAAGAGGTGCTTCCCATCTCCTAAACCTTTGGCCCTGAGAGCTCTAACCTGGTTCTAATTACTTCTGAATTCCCCGTCTTTAACAGCAGTTCTGTTTACACTCCGGTGATAAGGCCCAAGCCTTTCCTGAAGCCAGGAGCTCAATCAAGGCAGAAACAAGATGCCCCAGGACGGTTTCTACCAGGCCTGCGGCCCCATCAGGGACCCTGGCGTGAGCTTCCCAGGCCTCCATAAACATGGCAGCAGTTCCCTGATGGCACAAAGTCCTTCCTTCCGCTCTTCTCAAGTGGGGGGGGGGGTCCCATCCCCCATCCTCGGAGGGGCCTACACCCCGGGGTCCCTCAGCCGGAAGGGGGCGGCACTCTGGCAGGAAGGGGCGCCAGGCCGTGGGGCTGATCTCACCTGCACCGTCTCTTCCCACCGTGCCTTCTCGCCAGCCAGCCCGGACACCAGCAGCCCCGCACGCTCCAGCTTCACCTCCATCTCCTCAGACTTCTTGCGAAGCTCCTCCTTCTGGGCCAGCTTCTCGTCGTACTGTTTCTTCAGCGTCTCCAGTTTCTCAGCCACCTAGGAGGGACCAGAGCACAGGGATCGCAACACAGTGCGTGGGGCCAGACCGCCCTGGCTTCCCATCGCCAGTCTGCCGTGTGGCCTCGGGTGAATTCATCTCCGTGTGCCTCAGTTTCCTGGTGTGCAAAATAACCATACCAACGCCTTCCCTACAGGGCTGCTGTGGGGAGAAAACGAGATCAAGTGTGCACGATGAGGTGAATTTTCTTTCCCTTCCCTCCGCCACGCTTTCCTCAAGCCTCGAAACTGCTTGTAATGAAACCCGAGGCTGGATTAGAGACAGATCTCTCGCAGCAGAACAAGCCACACGAGATACGTTGTTGGCAAGAAAGAATCAGGTAGCGCAGAAAGGGCTGCCAGCCCATGCCAGAGGGGCACGGACCTCAGGCAGGACCTGGAGGGAGAAAGGAAAATCTAGAAACGAGCTCAGGAACCGTTGGGAGTAAAGGCCCAGGTCCAAGGACCCACACGGGGATGGGGACCCGGGAAGGGCTCTCCCTCCTAGAGAAGGTCCCCGGGCCCCGCGGAGCCTGGGATGTGCCGCTCAGATCCGGAGCACGGGACTGGGGAGCCTCGTCCAGGCCCCCTACGTGTGCCTGACCGGCCAGCAGTGACCATGTCGGGCGCACGCCGTCGCCGTCCTCTTCACGAGGAGCACGGGGCCGGCCTGACGGGAAGCGCCTGGCACGAAGCGTGCGCTTGACAGACGTCGATCCCCTTCCTGCCGCCACCGCCAGGGGAGGCGGCCGGCGACCCTGCGGCGCTCACGTCCTCGCCTGCCTCTCTGACGGGCCTCATCCGGGTTGTCAGAAGAGCACAGGGCCTGGCAGAGGGCACGCGAGCGGCACCGGGGCCCAAGCCCTGAGGCGGACCTTCGGGATCCTGGAAATGTGACATGTGACCCCCCCCAAGTTACTGTCCTTAAAGCAAAGTGGAGGTTCCAAATGTCACCTTCGGGGGACAGCGCGGCTTCTAGATCAAACCTCGGGAGCAATCTGTTAAAAGGCACTAACATCAAAAAAAAAAAAAGGCACTAACATCTAAAGAAAGAAGGGGTGCGGGCGCCTGGGTGGCTCAGTTGTTAAGCATCTGCCTTCGGCTCAGGTCATGATCCTGGAGTCCCAGGATCGAGCCCCGCATCGGGCTTCCTGCTCAGCAGGAAGCCTGCTTCTCCCTCTCCCACTCCCCCTGCTGTGTTCCCTCTCTTGCTGTGTCTCTCTCTCTGTCAAATAAATAAATAAAATCTTTAAAATAATAAAAAATAAATAAAAATATATTAAAAATTAAATAAAATCCTGATGTCCAAATCAGGGGTGCCTGGCTGGCTCAGTCAGAAGAGCATGAGACTCTCGATCGTGGGGTTATGAGTTCAAGCCGTACATTGGCGGTAGAGATTACTTAAAAATAAAATCTTAGGGGCGCCTGGGTGTCTCAGTTGGTTGAGCGACTGCCTTCGGCTCGGGTCGTGATCCTGGAGTCCCAGGATCGAGCCCCGCATCGGGTTCCCTGCTCGGCGGGAAGCCTGCTTCTCCCTCTCCCACTCCCCCTGCTTGTGTTCCCTCTCTCGCTGTCTCTCTCTCTGTCAAATAAATAAATAAAATCTTAAATTAAAAAAAAAAGGGGTGAAGTGAGCTGGGCCACGCAGAGGGCGAAACACGGCTGGGGGCCCAGAGGGAAAGGAGCGCCCTGTCCCTCCCCCGCTCCGCACGCGTGGGCTTCACCCCGGTGGAGGTGCACGTGACCGCCTCCCCGCGCTGGGTCCACGCTCGTCAGCAACGCTGATTATAATTGGGCTTCCCGCGGAGATGTGTCTGTGGGGAGGCGGCCAGCCCACGACCATTCTGTATTTCATGACTGGTTTTGCACGTGGTGTTGTCTTCACAGTTTCTATTTTTTATACAGGAAATGTGTGCATGAGGTTAAAGGCCTAAATTATGTGACAGAAGCGGTTAGAATGACAAGCAAGAGTCCTCTAGCCGCCTCTTCAATCCACTCCCGGTCCCTCTCTGCTGTGGAAAATAATTTTTTAACTATTCTCTTCTTATTTCTTCTCTATATTTTTGAATATTATACTTAGGCTGGTATTTTTCTTTTCTTTTCTTTTTTTTTAAGTAGGCCACACGCCTAGTGCGGAGCCCGACGCAGGGCTCGAACTCACGACCCTGAGGTCAAGACCTGAGCTGAGATCAACAGTCGGTCGTCTAACCAACCGAGCCATCCACAAGCCACCGTAAGCTACTATTTTTAAAATACATACATATACATATGTATTAATCTGTTTGCAGATTTAAAATTTTTGCAGTTTTAATCTTTTTAGTTCAAAAATTATGAAAAATTGCAAACCTAGGAAAAAGAATCGTATGATGAACACCTCTATACCCGTCACATTTAACAGTTGTTCACGTTTCGCTATTTTTAATCTCATCTCCTTGTGTTTTGCCGAAGTATCTTAAAGGAAGTTACGATCTCGTGAAACTTGCAGCCTCAAGACATCATAATGCCTCTCGAGAACAAAACAAGGACATTTCCCACACGACCGTAACCCTATTATCGCACCAGCCACAACCTTGTCTTTTTTAAAAATAATAATAATAATAATTTTCCTCTTTTAGGTCTTTTTGTAAAGAGTGAATCCACGTCAAAAGGAAGGAAGGGCACACACACCGTGGAGGATCGGCTTCCTCTCCCGGTCCTGAGCCAGCCCCCCGCACCTGCACTCGCTCAGAAACCTTTCCAGACAGAGTCCAGTTGGGCAGGTTGGGCGCAGAGCCCGCCCATAATAAAGTAAATGCAAGCACCGTGAAAGCAGGGCCTTGCTCGCCGGCTCGATCCTTATACTTAAAACAGTGCCCGGCGCTCAGGAAACAGTTCTTGACTGGGTGAATCTTTTCATGAGGATAAATGCTAGCATACGACTGCGTGTTACTATTTTTTCCTTGTCTCCAAGTCGGCTCTCGTCAAGCTGCCTCATTCTCTTTACCAGCTGCAAAATAATCTTGTGAATGACTGAGCCATAATTTATATAACAAGTCTTCTGATAGATGTGTGTGTCTTTCCCGCACTTTCTATTCTTAACCGCGCTGGGACCAACGTCCTCGTCCGTACGTAAGCACATCTTGACACAGCTGTTTCTTTTTTGTTTACTTGGTGAATAAGTCACTTAAAAATTCAGAAGGCACCAGGGCCTGGAAAGTGTCCCAACCCTGCCCCCGGTCTGCCCCGCTCCCTCCTCGAGGTGACCTGCTTCTTGAATATTCATCCCTCCAGAGGCATTTCGTGTTCCACGCAGCGGTGTCCTGGTTTCGTAACTATTTCTATGACGTCCGTCTACGAGGGAGGCAGGTGTCTCCCCTGGCCCTCCACACCACCACCTCTTTCTCCCTGCTCCTACCAGTTTGTTTTGAGGTCATCTTGACACCCAACGTGGGGCTCGAACCCACGACCTAAGACCAAGAGTCGCACGCTTCACTGACTGAGCCCAGCCAGGCGCCCCCTCCTACCGGTTTTAATGCTGCTACTCATTACCTTCATAATGCCAAATAACATCTTCAAACCCTGTTTTATCTGATCTCCTACAAAAGCATTGCCCAATCCTTCCCCCACCCACCTCCACCGCCCACCTAGTTAGCCGCACTTTTATTTTTATGGGGTCGAGCTCGATAACGACGTTCCCACTCAGCAGTCACTGTCTTCCCCGAGGCCGATCATGGTGGCCGGATGCCGCATGAAGCACCACGGGACTGTGCCCAGGGCTGGTGTTGTGTGCGCCTGGTGGCTGGCCAGGGCCCATTCCGACAGGGTCACCGAGCACGCTGCCCCGCTTGTGAAATGTTTTCCTGTCGCCCCGACGATGTGCTTTTCTCTTGCGGAAATTCTCATCGGTTGGATTGGATCTCGGATCTCTCTCGTGGGGTTGGGTTTGTGGTCGCTCCTCATGGTCCTCGACTCTGTCTTCCCGCCCTCCTGCTGACCGTCAGGCTTTGAGCATTTTTACTTTTCCCAGACTCTTTGTCTCTATTTGCGATTTTTTTCTCTCAACGTCCTCTTTTTGCTCTCCGGGTATCAGGTCTTCCTTCATCACCCTCTGACGATAGCAGTGTTTACCTTGGGTTTGCTTTTCAAGTGCTTCTCCCTAACCTAGTTATCTCTGGGTTTATTTTTTCTTCTGGGGTCATGTTCTGTTACAATTTCTTATCTTGGCCATCGTTCCCTCGTTCTGTTGGAAGACTTTCTCCAAGTCCTCACACACCCCTGCTCCGGGGGAGGTGTGCGGCTGATCTGACTGGTGCAATCAGCTGGAATGCTCAGCTGAGCTCAGGCCCCTTCCACTCTGCACCCCCCCCCCCAGCAACACAGGCACCCCAGGCAAGTCTGATGACGGGGTCACGTCGAGTGGGACCGCTCGCCCACGCATCAGCCACATCCTCCCACCTAGTCTCTAATGGCGGTATTTTGGCCAAACCCCTTTTGTTTTATTTTTCAATGTGTTTAGAAGCCCAGGAATAGGAGGAGGCTGCTCGTCCTCAGATTCCTCGAGAGTGTATGTGCAGACTGGGAGACCCACTGAGAAGCTGGGGGCGGGGGCGGGGCGTCACACACAGACTTCGGGGGCGTGGACGCGTGTTTCGACTCAGAGCATCTGTCCGGGCTCCTGGGTTTTTGCACTGGTGCGCTTGATTTCTAGTGGCTGTCGCCGGTGGGGGGGAGGGGGTGTTCACGCCAACGCTGCGATACTCTGACCTTGGCAGATGACCGCGGCTTTGTCCACGGGTGGGTGGCCGTTTCTGGAGAGGCAGGACTGCTTGAAGCAGTGGGAACCGGGCAAAGGAGAGACGTGGGCTCTGAGGGTGGGCGGCTTCACCATGAAGGCTGCCTGGCCACCAAAGGGCCTGCCACGCTGCCTAGCGGGAAGCGGGGGCGGACAGCGCGTGACATCTGCGGGGTTTCAACGGCAAGACGGTAGGTCCTGCGTAGCCTGCAGGTGCCGGTTTTCAGTGGTGACTGCCAGGCCGACGTGGCCCTG
This sequence comes from Leptonychotes weddellii, assembly GCF_054177405.1. Classification (NCBI taxonomy): domain Eukaryota; kingdom Metazoa; phylum Chordata; class Mammalia; order Carnivora; family Phocidae; genus Leptonychotes; species Leptonychotes weddellii. The sequence goes on from NC_138383.1 coordinate 49,224,080, forward strand.
GACCAGCCGTCTCTGCTTCAATGTCTGACACCCAGGGCCAAGGAGGCAATGGTGATGGGGTGAACCTGAATCCGCGCAGTCTGGCCACAGGCTGCTGGGCCGCAGGGATTCCACCTTGGCTGAGCTTCTAGGCGATGTGGTTAGGGTACGTGGCATGCGGCTGTGACCCGTGCATTAAGGGAGCATGCCCGAACAACTTGGGGGGCTCCGGAGGGGAGGACGGCAGCGGACTGGTTTCCTGCCAGGCCCCCGGCCTCAGCAGCACCACCAGCAGCTCACAGCTCGGGAGTCTGCGGAAGGCCGCTTTCCAGCTCAGATAAGTACAGGGCCAGATGAAAGGCCTCCCTGGGAGGCAGCCCTGGTAGGCCTCAGCCAGCCCACAGAGAGCCGGCCGTGAGCCCCTGCGGGACGGGGAGACCGCGCCTGACCAAGACACAGAGCGGGAACCTGAACTTGAACGGACGTGGCCCGGGTTTCCGTGTGGGCGAGACGCTGGCGGGGGCTGCAGAACATGGCAGACGTCTCAGTGCCCCCGACGGGCGACGGTGGATCTGAGGTGGTGAATCTCGTATTTTAACCATGATAACTGCCCGCTCCAAAAAATACGTATCGTATGTGGCTTTCCGGCCTGCCCCCGATTCAGGAAATGCTTTTCGGTGGGATCACATCTCATATTGATCCGCTGTGGGAGGCTCCCCCATGACCTGTGGCTTCCGGACACGCAACGTTCTGGTGAAGCTAAAACCAGGATTTTCTCCGAGCCTCCTCCCTCCGGCAGGCACCGCTCAATTTTTACTGCAGTCTCTGGCGCCACGAGAAGGGCCGGTTCCCAGGAACGTAATTTTATCTGGAAGTCGTGTGTGCCTCATTAACTCCTCTGATTTTTTTTATTTTCAAACGCTGCTCACAAGAGACATGATTTGGAGCCGCTACAGTGGTGAGTGACCACCCCGGCCGCGGCCGGAGGACACGAGTTCTCCCCCGATGCTGAGGGCGCCTCGGCTGAGACTGAGCAGAAGAAGAAACTGGAGGGTTTAGGGACTTTAACTCGACAAGGTTGGCTTCTCGATTTTTAATTCTCAAAAGCAAGATTATTTGATTTCGGATTTTTATTTGGGCTCCAGTTCACACGGGGACTTAATCTTTGAAATGTAGGGACCCCCTCCTGAGGGTTATATTCAAATGGGTGGAATTTCTGTGTGTTATTAATACTAGGATAGCATTTGATGCTGCTGGGCCGTGTCCCCACACTGCCTGGGACATGCTGTGTTGGACTGGGATGGGCAATGGAAGCAAGGCGGATGTTCAGCCCTGGGTACACAGCTGCTTGCCTTGAAGTAGATGAGGATTCTGTTCTGACCCATTTCAGAGCCTTCTGGGGCAATTTTGAAACCAGTGGTTTGTAACCCCGGCTGCGTATGTCAGAATCGGCCCAGCAGAAAAGGTATTCTCAGGGTCCCCAAGCAAGGGAGTCAAGCTTAAAACTATTTACTCAAGATTTGAATGGACAAGCCCTATAGTTGAGCTCTGGGCCTCCTTCCAGACCCCTGGGCCGTGCTGAATTCAGGCTCTCCCGCCCCCGGCTGGCTCTGACAGGGAAGTTTTCAAAATGCTCATTTCCAGGCTGTCCCAGAGATGGGTCCCAGCCAGTCTGGGCTGCGACCTCAGCTCGGTGTCCACAAGTGGGCTGCGAGTCAGGCCGGACATTTGGCTCAGAGCCTTTCAGTAACGGAGGGGAAATGTGGGGTCCTTGTCTGCTTCCTCTTGTCCGTGAGGGGCTCTCAAGAGACCTGACACCGGGTGTCCTAAGGATGCTTGTCCAGTGCATGACACTTTTGGCAGCTGATGCCGCGGGCCCCACTTGTCACGCATCAAGGGAACAGTTCCTAATTATTCATCCCAGGATATGAATCATGCAGGGGTGAGAAACCTTTCCAAATAAACCGCCATGCCTGTGATTATTCACTCTCCCTAGAGAGAGGAAAAGAACGGATGCTGCGAGAGGGGCCGGGGAGGAGCGCGGGCAGGCCGAAGCTGCTCGCCCAGCCTGCTTGGCTCTGCTTGGAGGGAATCCGAAGAGGCCCCAGGAGAAGCTGCACTTCAGGCGAGAACAGTGAGGCTTAGGGTCAGAAGCGTGGGCCCCAGCCCCCCTCTGTGGGTAACTAGGAAGTCACTTCGTCTCACTAAACCTCAGGGTCCTCATCCCAATTCCAGAGTTAGACCCGCATGTTCTCCATTGGTGGTTTCGGGGGAAACATTCTGGAATGCTCTGACCAGCTTTGGCTCCATAAAAACGTAAAACCTCACTGTGGGTAAAGTTAGTGTCAACGATGTTGGAGGACATGCAAAGATTAAAAGCTCGGAAAGGATGAGTATCTCCATCAGAAAGGGAAACAGGTAAGTAAACGGGCCCGGGTGGGTGAGGGTGAGAGAGAAGCTCAACCTCGACGTACCCACCTGGAGGGGGCTTCCAGGTATGGCTACACAAGACCGGATGGCGCAGAACAGTGTGTATAACGTGGAAAAAATGACCAAAACGTGCTTGTACAACCAGAGAACAGCCCTGGACGGCTACGCAAGAAGCCGTAAGCGAGGCTGCTTTCCAGGAAGGGGTGCGGGGAGGCGCAAGGTTTCTCACTGGATTCTCTCTGGACCTTTAGAATTTCACCCCATGTGGATATTAAAGGCTATTGAACCAGGGATAGGAAACATGCATGATCGGGGGGAAGAACTCGGGACTCTCGATGCTAATGCTCCCTGCGGGGCCTGGTGGGAGATGCTTGTCCCCAGTCCGCTCGAAGGCACCTCTCGGAATCTCCCTCTCCCTCCAGCCAGCTAGCCGTGCTCCCACTCCCACTCCTCTGGGCCGCGGCCGCCATGCCCCACTCATGCCCCATCCCCCCCCACACCGGGCCACGCGGGGTCACCGCTCTGTGTCTCTGAGCCCACCTCCAAGGCCGTGAGAGAGCCCGCCAGCCCCCAGATCAGCGTCTGGAGGGGCTCGTCAGGGCAGCGGCCCCGTGCCTTTGCGACCCCTGCCGCCCCTCTGAAGGGGCACAGCGGGCGGGGCTCACAGGACCGTAAGGGAGGAACAATGGCCGCAAGCACCCCAGAAATCAGGGACAGGGTCCGCGTGGAACACACGGGCCGAGGCTCACCTCCCGCAGCTTCTCCTGGGCCTCGGCCAGTGCTGCCTGCTTCTCCTGAAGCTGGGCCAAGGCAGCGTTCATCCGAATCCGCTTGGGCTCCACCACGCGGTACAGACGCCCATACAGCTGTGGGGGGACACAGGTGTGGGGGGACGGCCTGGCTGGGTGGCCGCCCACCCGCTCCCCCTCCCCGGCCCTCCCCGGCCCGCCCCGCCCCGCCCTGCGTGCACCCCACTCACGTCCACAGCCCGCACCCCGCTCACCTCCACGGCAT
>NC_138383.1:49227602-49278403 GCF_054177405.1 Leptonychotes weddellii
CCACGGCCCGCGCCCCGCTCACCTCCACGGCATGCACCCCGCTCACCTCCACAGCCCACACCCCGCTCACCTCCCCGGCCCGCACCCCACTCCCCACTCCCCGGCCTGCGCCCCCCTCACCTCCACGGCATGCACCCCACTCACCTCCACGGCCCTCGCCCCGCTCACCTCCACGGCCCACGCCCCGCTCACCTCCACGGCATGCACCCCGCTCACCTCCACGGCCCTCGCCCCCCTCACCTCCATGGCCCGCACCCCGCTCACGTCCACGGCCCGCACCCCCCTCACCTCCACGGCCTGCACCCCGCTCCCCACTCCCCGGCCCGCCCCGCCCTGCATGCACCCCGCTCACGTCCACAGCCCACACCCTGCTCACCTCCATGGCCCGCACCCCGCTCACCTCCACGGCCCGCACCCCACCCACGTCCACAGCCCGCACCCCACTCACCTCCACGGCCCGCACCCCGCCCACGTCCACGGCCCGCACCCTGCTCACCTCCATGGCCCGCACCCACATGCACAGGGACTTGGCAGCGAGTGAGACTCTGCCGATGATGTCAGGCTGGAAGTCTGGCTGCGCACAGTAGGCCCCAATTTTCTTCAGAACCTTATCTGAGATATTGTCTTTATCAAAGTGGATCAGGGATTTGATGAAGTTCTGCTCCCCTGAGGGATGAAACGGCGGGGGCGGGGGGGCCCTCAGCCAGAGGGCCTCACCCTCCTTATCCAGCCTTCGCCTCCACCGCGCAGGCGCAGCCGTATTTTTCCTGGGCTGGGCTGATCCGGCCTCATCCCAAGTTCCCCACTGACCTTGCTTCCATCCCTGGAAACTCCAAGCCGCCAGGACCCTCCCCAGTCTTCCTAGCCCCCTCTGCCACCACTTTCCTTGGACACTCGCAGCCAATCCCCCCGGCCACCGGAACGCGCATGCAAACACGTACACACACACACACACACACACACACACGCGCACAGACACACCATCACTTCTGTATGCTTCGCACTGACTTTTCAGGGCAGGGGTCCCCCACCCACAGCTTGCAGGCTTTATTCTACCAAGCCTCTGGTTTCACATTTTCCGATTCTTGTCCTTTTGGGGGGCCAAAGGCATTCCTGCCCTTGGATTCTGAGATATATTCCTGTATCTTTTTTTTTAAAGATTTTATTTATTTATTTGAGAGAGAGAGAACGAGAGACAGAGAGCACAAGAGGGAAGAGGGCAGAGGGAGAAGCAGACTCCCTGCTGAGCAGGGAGCCCGATGCGGGACTCGATCCCGGGACTCCAGGATCATGACCTGAGCCGAAGGCAGTCGCTTAACCAACTGAGCCACCCAGGCACCCTATTCCTGTATCTTTATGACGATTTCCTTTTGTTTCTTTTAAATTAAGAGGAGTTGTTTTCTGTTACTTACGACCAAAAAATCTTAACTGCTAGTTACGTCCATTCCTTCCTATTAGGCTCTACCCGCTCTTGAGGGTGGAAGGCACACCTCACTCGTCTCTGTCTCCCCAAGTGCCTGGCGCACAGCAGACAGTTAGTAAGCACGGGGTGAACGGGCATTGGTCACGCCGTGGCTCTCCAGCTTACCTAGCTGCCGCTTGGCCTCTGCCCACGTGGGCTCGTTGCCTCGAAGAATCATGACGGCCTGCATCACGATTTCCACTTGGGCGGGGGGCCGGCCGTAAGACTTGATCTCTCCTATGTCCTTCTTGTTCAGGGACTCCAGGGCCTGGGCAAAGCAACTCACTTAGGGAGTAGGGCCCGAGGGGACTCGGGGTAGGACAGGTCCCAGCCGAGGCCCGCCTGCCTCTTCCCACTTCCCCGGGGACTGGGAGGACGAAGCAGGCTGGTCCCATCCCCTTCCCTGGGCCTCCCCGCTCTGATACCCTCATGGCTTCCTCCAGGGCTGGCAAGGCCTCTTCTAGATCCTTCTGGGCGTTGTCAGCCAGGGCCTGGCACTTGACTTCCTCGATGGCAATCTTCTCACTATTGGCCGTGACCGCCTAGGGACCAAGAGGACTCGTCTTGGCCTCGGGCGAAGGTGGGGGGCAGTGTTGGCAGGAAGGATGAAAGTTTGAGGAGCGGCCTGGGCAGTCCCTCACATGGTCGCTGAGGGCGACCGGGAAGCCCCTGTCGGTGAGCACTGGTAGGGCTGGGGGTGGGGCGCGGGGCGGGGCACGGGGCGGGACCGGGGGCGCGCGCGGGGTGGGGAGCACCTTCTGCTGCTCGTCTGCTTCTCGCTTCTGCTGCACGATGATGACCAGGTATTCCTCGCACTGCTTCTGGAACTCAGCCACCTTCTTCTTGGCGTCCTCCAGCTCCAGGGACATCACTTCCACCTTCTCTCTGGTTTCGTCGATCTTAAACAGTCCCGTCCGCAACTTGTTGGCCTGGTCCAGCAGCTCCTGCCGCTTCTCTCCCAGCAACCTGGGGCGTACAGGAGGGGACAGCGCCTGGGAAGGCTGGGCCCCCGGAAAGGGGAGCACCCCAGATGGGTCCCCGTCTCCCTTTCTGTTGCCGCCGTCACCACCACTGTGAGGTTTCTATCACTTCCTGCCTGGATCACTGCTAACAGGTCCCCAGCCGGTCTTCCTGCTTCCAGACTCTGATCCCTCTGGTTTATTCCGCACACCACCGTCAAAGCACCTGTTACGTGCTGTTGTCCTCACGCCCACTCCCCACGAGGAGCTCCCACTGCTCCCCACTGTGCAGCGAGCAGGGGCGGCCTTGAACCAGCAAACACCAGCCTCTCCCCAGGGGGTGGCCACCCCTCATCTCCACCCCGTTTCTCCCACGTGGGAAGGAATGTGGGCTCCGTGTTGACACGATTTCTGAGTTTTAAAGAAAAGCTGGGAATCTGGACTTTTCTAAGCCTCCGGTGTTCAATGTTAGCAACTTACTCAAAAAGTTTTCAACACTGTACAGGCCAAAAAAAAAAAAAAAATCTATGCAGGATTATTTTCTGGGCTAAGTGAGAAAATGTGCATGAAGGGCTCAGCACAGTGACTGGACCCAGGTACCCAGGGAAGGCAGGGGCTTTCTTTGGCTAACTGCGGAACTGCAAGCCCCTAGAAGAGTGCACAGCACATAGTAGATGCTCAGAAAGTACGGTAAGCGGATGAGTAAGTGCGGGTGATCATTACTGTTACAAGTGGCTTTTTCTTCGCCTTGATCAAAATACCGAATCCAATCAATGAGGTGGGTTGCTTCTTTTTTTTTACATTTGTCTTAGATCTTTCAAAGCAAAATATTATGTTGTGCACATGAAAAGGCACTCAGTGCAACTTTAGAAATGAATATATGATTCTTGAGAAGGGTGTAAAGTCTAGAAGAGGGTGGACTTAAGGGTGGAGAGGAGAGGACTGGTCTCTGTCTCGTGAGCATTTACAGCACCATCACCATTATACTGTGCTTGGGAAAGAAACGTCATCCCAGAAAATAAGGACAGAACAGAGAGGGTGTAGGGAGGAGTCCTGGCCTGAGGGCTCTAGAGATGCGAACCCCAGCTCTCTCTCTCACCGCCCCCCCCCCGCACCTCAGCCTCTGCCCCAGGGCGCCTGGCTCCTTGACCCCCCGGGCCGGCTCTGGATGTTTCCCAGCCCATCGTTGCAGCGAGCTCCCTGGGCCTCCCCGTGCTCCACGCCTCTGCACACCTCTTGTACCCAGACACGAGCTCCAGGTAGTTGGTAGGTGTGACATGGTTGTATCTCCGGAGCTCCAGCAGCATCTTCTGGGAGTACTGCACCACTGACCAGTGCATGGTGACAAAGATCTTGGCCACCTTCCTGTGGACCTGAGCCCCGTGGGAAAGGACGGAAGACCGGGAGTGAGGGCGGGTGGAGAAGGGACGCGGGAGGGGGCCTGGGGCTGGGCGTGCGGGGGAGCACTCACGTTCTCCTGCGTCCCCAGGTCCACCCCCATGAGGTACTTCTCAGCCACCTCCAGCAGGGCCTCATGGGGCCACTCGGAGAACCAGTTGATGGTTGTGCAGTTCACCAAGGCTGGGTATTGGCGGATCCAGTTCCTGGGGAAGGGTTTTGAGAGGCATTCAAGCCCCTTTGTGGAGGCAGGCAGCCTCCACTCCTGGCCTCCTCACAGGTCCATCCACTTTCCAGGGACCTAAGTGTCCCATCCCCTTGCTCCTGTGTTTCCTTGTCCTCCCAGTCCCACTCCCCTGAGAGCTAGCTCAGTGTAGCATTTAGGAACAGGTTCTGGTTCTAGCTGTGGATCTCAGGCAGGTGTGCTAACCCTTCCAACATCAGTTTCCTCATCTCTAAAATGAGAGTAACGTGGGGCACCCGGGGGGCTCAGTGGGTGGAGCGTCCGGCTCTTGATTTCAGCTCTTGGGGTCGTGGGATCGAGCCCCGCCTCGGGGTTCACGTTCAATGTGGAGTCTGCTTGAGATTCTCTCTCTCCCTCTCTCTCTCCCCCCACTCGCTCTCTCTCTCTCTCTCTCAAAAATAAATAAAATCTTTAAAAAAAATAAAATGGGAATAACAGGAATACGAATCCGGGTTGTTACTGGATTCAGTGAGGTGACACACGTAAAGTGCGTAGTGTAGCTCCCGGTGCGTGGTAAATACACCGTACCACAAACACGAAAACAAACAACATGGGAGCCCAAATCGCCTCTCCCTGCAATTCTCTGTCTCCCTCCTCCTTTCTGCTGCCCTTAAAAATCAAGTCACAGCAAGAACGGGTCGACAAAACATGATATATACATATAATGGACTATTATTCAGCCTTAAAAAGGAAATTTTGGGACTTTGAGGCGTGTGACCACACAGATGAACCTTGAGGACACGAACCGAGTGAGCTAAGCCAGACACAAAGACAAATACGGTATGATTCCACTTATATGAGATATCTAGGGTAGTCACTCGCAGAAACAGAAAGGGGCCAGTGGTTGCCGGGGGCTGGGGGGTGGAGGAAATGGGGAATTATTCAGTGGGTATAGAGTTTCAATTTTGCAAGATGAGAAAGTTCTAGAAATCTGTTGCACAATCTGTTGTGAATATATGCTTAACTATACCGAGCTGGACACTTGCAACATGGTTACGATGGTAAATTTTGGTTATTTTGTTTTTGTAAAATCACAACTAAAAATTTAAGAACAAAACGCAAAGCCACAACAAGACACTCCAGTCATACTGAAAGGGAGGGGACGCGTCCTCTGTAAGCAGCAGAACTGGGGAAAGAAGGCGAGGTCTAGGGAAAGGGGGGCGCCGTGCAGGGGCTGGGGAGCCGGGGCTGTTGAGGAGATCTCCCCCACCCCGGGAAGACAGGGGGGCCGAGAGAGGAGCGGGGAGGGGGGGAGTGGGGGCCAGGACAGAGGGAGGGAGAGGCGGTCACAGGGGTCACCTGAAGGGGTCGCCCACGGGGCTGAGGCAGAGAATGATGTGCAGGTTGTCCCGCACGCGCTCAATGAGGTAGGCAAAGAGGCTGTCGGAGGACTGGGACACCTGCTCGGCCTTGGCCTGCTCCACGATGTGTGCCTGGATCTGCACGGAAGCGACACGGGCTCGCAGGGCTGCACGGTGGCACTCGGTTTGGGGGAGGGAGGCACAGAGGGGACGCAGCAGCTGGTGGAGGGCGTGGGAGGGCGTGGGAGGGCTCGTACCTCTTCGAATTCATCAGTCTTGTAGAGATTGGGGACCTCGCCTGAGCTCAGGATGTTGTTGATGTCCTCCAGGAACGACTCGTCAGCGATCTGGGTGTCCACGAAAAGGAAGGACGTTGCCTTGAGCTCTACTCCCGCCTGGCGGTACAGACGCTTGATATCTGGGCCGGAGGAGGGGAGGAGGAAGACGGGACAGGCGGACGTCAGATGCGCCATCCTGTCCCTTGTCCCCTTCCCGCCGCCCCCAGCCTGCAACCCGCGCACCGCCCCGCCCTCCGCCCACTGGGCCTGAAAGGCTCACCCCCAACCTCCATCGCTCCCCACTCTTGTCACCGCAGGAAGACAGGCATCTGACTTTTCATGCCAGCCCCAGCCCACGCCGGTTCGGAAGCCCAGCCGTACCTTCTCGGAACTCCTGCTTTCGATAATGTTTGGTGACCTCGATCTGGAAGGTGATGTACTTGCAGATGGAGGAGGCCAGGCGGGCCAGACTCTGGCGCCCACTGCCCCCGATGCCCACCAAGAGCATGTTGCCCCGAGGCTGTCCGATGACCCGCACGATCCGCGTGACTGAGGAGTGGGGGGGCAGGGCAGTGAGGCGGCGGAGAAAGCTCGGGGGGCACCCTGGGGCCCTCAGCTAGTGACCGGGACGCCTGAAACTGAAGGACAGGGACCGAGAAGTGTGGGGCAAGGCCGATGCCTGGAGCCAGCTTGAGCAGCCACCACCATGGAGGAAAAGCCATCTGGGGCCCGAAAGGAAGGCACCTTCCCGGACTTGCTTGGGAACAGCCGGCCGTTGGGGTGCCGGCCAGGGGTGGCGGAGGGGCCGCTCACTGTGCTCGACAGCCTCTCGGAAGAGCACCAGCTGCATTGGTACCACCCCGGGGGACAGGTTGTACTCGCGGAGTGCCGTCTCCATGGCCGCCTTCAGTACTGCCAGGTCGATCAGGTCCTCGTAGACCCTGGGCTCCCTCAGGAAGTCCCCTGGGCCGGGGGACGTGAGGCTCAGATTTCCAGTGGCCAGCCCCCACCAGACCCCCCCGCAAGGGCCCCGGCCCCCCTCCCACACCCGTAGCCTGTAGCAGCCGGCCGCGGCGCCAGCTCACCGAAGATCGGAGAACGCTTGCTGGGACAGAGATTATGAAACGTGAGGTCAAAGAAGGAGCCGAGCTTGTCGCTGAGGATGCCCACGAAGGCCTCCACGTCTGCTGCCTCCACCAGCCGGTCCGAGAAGACTCTGTCGGGAGGGAGTGGGCTGAGACCCCGGAATGCAGGGGCCGGGCAGGGGCTGGGCGCCAGGCTCGGGAGGCCCGCGTCTGGCGTCTGTCCGGGGCGTCTGTCCGGCCTCGGGTGGGGCATGGGCACCTCACCTGAAACACTCGTGGATCCAGAGTCGTGTGATGCTGGACTTGGTGTCGTGGAAGTCCTTGTTGGCCCTGAGCATTCCCTGAAACACCTGCGGAAGGGGCGTGGCCGGTGGGCCGCGGGAGTCCCCTCCAGGCTGGAGCGGGAGGTGGGGAGGCTGGGCTGGGAGGGTGGCTCACCTTGGAGATGTCCCGGAGGTTGAAGAGGTAGTGGATCTTGGCGGGCGTGGGCAGGAAGCGCTGCACCACCGTGTTGTACACGTCCAAGGTCGCCTCGGTCACCACGTTCCCAATGGGCTTCACCTCCTCCTCGAAGTCCTGAAGCTTCTGATTGATCATGGTGCCAAATATTCGGATGATCTGGGACTCCTAGGAATAGGCCCTCACACTCACTTTCGCAGGCTCCTGGCCCACCAGGCTGTGCTGGGACCCCGGTGAGGCCAGCCCGGCATTCATCTTGGGGGCCGACTTTAAAGGAGCGCCAAAACCCCCCACAAAATCAAGAGAAATAATGTGTTTGTGCGATATTCAAAAATCAAAACAAATGCAGAATATGCACGATGAACAAATAAACAACGTTTTAAACAAAGACGGGTCAGGATTGCCGCGGTTTCCTTTTGGCTCGGGCTCTGATATCGCTCAGCAACGCACGGCGCCAATCCCGTAGATTTATGTAACACCGTGGTCTTTGTTCATGGTGAACTGTGGGCATCGGCTGCTTTGACATCGCATTAACATGTGCTTTATCTTGATTACTGAGGCTTCTGGGGTGCCCCCGAGGGCCTCACTCAGCTCCCCGAATCCTGGCGCTGCTCTTGGCTGTCAGCAGCAGGATCTACGTTCCTCAGTCTACTCGGGCCCCCTGAGCTCTCTGCCCCGCATCGGGCTTCACATTCCCCAAGCCCCAGCTACACTTGCCTCCCACGCTAGCAGCCCCCCTCCCTGCGTAACGGCCCCCACACGCACCTCTGCTCAGGGGTCCCCCCGGCCCTCGTCGATCTGCCCCCTCGTCCTCGGGGACATGGTCGGTTTTGCCTCTTACAGCACCCCCCCACCCCCTGGGTCCCCATTACGCCCTCACTGTGGGGAAGGTCATGTTGATGATGTTGAAGCGACTCTGGAACCTCGGAGAAATGACAGTCCGTCCGCCCCCGGGGGGGCCCATGGCAGCCATCAGGAACATGTCCTGGGGAGCAGAGACAGGACGGGGTGGGACAGGCCAGAGAGGGAAGAGACAGGGCATGGGAGGGGGGTAAAGGGAGCGAGGATAGGTAGAGGGGCCAGGATGAGCAGGAACAGGGAATGAGGGAAGGTGAATGGAAGGGAGGGATCGGGGACATTTCCTCGAGAATGAGCAAAGTGACATGTTTGTTTTTATTTCATTGTGATCCATATACCCAAAATAGAAAATACAGGTCAGCGAAAGAACATTTTCTAGGCTCTGTCTTCTTTTCCTCTGTGTGTGCGCACGCGCGCGTGTTTTCTTTCCCAGAAACAGAAGAATGCGCTGTTAGTAGAGTTTCTGAGGGCCAGATGGACGGGCACCCCAGCAATGAGGATGGAAGGGCTGCTGCCCATCCATTTGGGAGAAAGAAACCAACAAGGAGCTCAGAATCCCATGGGCGCAGAGCCCGACTGGAAGGAGATGCTGGGAGGGCAGGGGGGACGCGGGGATGCAGGACGGGAGTTGGGGACCCTGGGCACCTGGGCCACTCTGGGTGGTGGCAGGGTTGGCATGTGAGCTTGGGGAAGGGGTGGAAGTGGGAGCATGGGGCAGAGACACTGACGAGAGTCAACGATAGGGACTGAGGATTCAGGAGCCGGGTGTGTGGGTAGGGAGGAGTACAGGATTCCGGGGTTCTTTCCTGGGGTCCCCAGGGAGTGGGGACCGAACCTCCATGGCAGGAAACAGAGGCCTGGAGAACAACTTCTCGGGAGGCTTACTCGAATGTACTTGATGGTCTGCTTCACGCGGTCATACCAGAAGCCGTAGTCGATCCAGAGGCGGATCAGCTCCAGTGGGGGCTGGGACCCAAACGTGTCCTTCGCTGGCATGTTTAGGTCATCCATAAAGGTGATCATGCTCTTGCCCCCGAACGGCACGTAGACGCCCTTGGTTCGCTTCTCCACCCTGCTCTCGATGATGCTCTGCAAGTTGTTGGATGTGGTCTGGTGGAAGAGATATGGGACGAATGCTGGGGCCTCCCAGGAGAAACAGGGGTTCGAGAGGAGTGCGGTGAGGCTCTCAGATCCCCGGGTCCCACAGCGCACCTGTGCAGACATGTTGACGATGAGCACCGACCACTGGCTGGAGGGCAAGGACTGGAGGACACTCTGGGCGATGGACGTCTTTCCAGTCCCCACGGGACCCACCAGCAGGACGGGGTTCTGGTTGGCCACCAGGGCGCTCACCAGATAGTTGTAGCGAACAGTGTCGACCGTGGGCACCATGATCTTATAGAAGGGGGAGCTGGGGAGGAAAGGGGGCCTTGTCCAAGGGCCTGGGCTGCTACTTCCCAACGCTGGCTTCCCTCTGCCTCCCGACCTGCATCTTCCTTACACATCACCCGCCCTGCCTCCTGAGGGGCCTGGAGATCGGGCGTCCTGCTTCCTCCTTAGGGACCCTGGCCCAGGCCCTCCAGATTCTGCTCCCTGCATTCCAGAGGCGCCCCCCGTCTGGGAGCCCCCCCGCCCTGCCACAGCTCACTTCTGCTTCGGGCCACATCTCCCAGCAACCACAGCCCCAGGCCCTGCTCTCACTTGGGAGGGTAGCGCCAACTCTTAGGGAGCTTATTCTCAAATGACGTCCAGGTGCGCATCTTGGGGTCCACGAAGTACTCGTACACTGTGTCCTAAGGAGGGAAGGCGTGTGAGGCTACGAAAGCCTTTGCTAGCTCTCCCCACCAGCGGAAGTGCTCCCGGACTGCTGCAGGGGAGCCAGGCGGCCGGACACCGAGCACCGCTGGGGCTGCAGGTCCCGACCTTATTTGGAAAGGAGCCCTCCATCTCTCGGAGGTAACTGTCCATCTTCTTGCGTCCCTCCTCGTCCACGGAGGCGCAAATGGACCAAATCATGCTGAACACAAAGGTCAGCTCCACCATGGAGACGTAGTTTTCACCGTCGGCTGGGTTCACCTGGACAGACGAGAAGGGGCAATAGCCTCGCTCTATAAGAGACGAACAGGGCATCTATTTTGGCAGATGGCCACAAAGGCTTAGAGTTCGCCCCCCTTCCTGGCTCTGTTCAGAAAACCATGTGGTTGTAGATGAAGCTCAATCTCAAACAGTCAGATAAACCTGAAACTTCTGGTAGCTCAGAGTTGCCCTGAGTCTCATCTTTGCTGCATCATAAAGACACGGCACCGACACGGTGGGGCGGCCGACTCCTGATTTCGGCTCAGGTCGTGATCTCAGGGTCCTGCGATCGAGCCCCGCGTCGGGCTCCACGCTCAGCAGGGAGTCTGCTTGAGACTCTCCCTCTGCCCCTCCCCCCACTCCCTCTCCCTCTCTCTCTCTCTCAATTAAATAAAAACTTAAAAAAAAAAAAAAAAAGACACAGCCGTGATGCGGCCACACCACGTCTACCCTGAGGAAGTGCCAAGGGCGCTCAAGGGGACAGGTCCAGGGGCATTCGTGGTGACTTCTTTGTAAGTGCAAAAACTTGGAGATGACCCACACGTCCACCAGTAGAGGAATGGGAAAATACTATGTGTTCTACAGCAGAAGAGCACACAATGGTTAAAAGCAATGAAACTAACCTACACACAGCAATACAGAACCCAAAACCATCCCGCCGCTCAGTAAGTACACTGCAAATGTGGTACATGACACGATACGGCTTTGAAATACGTTTTCTATGGCGACCTATGGGCTTGCGTGTAAATACGTACTTAAGAGGTCTGTGATGAGACCACAGACACATAGAGTAGTTACTCGTCTGTAGAAGAGGGAGCGGACCAGGATTGGGAGGGGAGAGGTGACCCAACAGGACTTCAGCTTTATGTGAAAATTTTTAATTTTTAGAAAGGAAATTAGAGGGGCACCTGGGCGGCTCAGTCGGTGAAGCGACTGCCTTCGGCTCAGGTCATGATCCCGGGGTCCTGGGACCGAGTCCTGCATCAGGCTCCCTGCTCGGCAGGGTCTGCTTCTCTCTCTGCCCCTCACCCCGTTCTTGTGCCTCTCTCTCAAATAAATAAAATCCTTTTTTTAAAAAAGGACATTAGATTCAGCCATTACTTGTGTAATTAAACATGAAATTCGAAAAATAATAATTAAATTTGACAACGTCCCAAGTTCGTGGCAGAAACAGCATGTTTATTTATTGTTAAGTAAGCTGCACGCCCAACATGGGGCTTGAACTCATGACCCTGAGATCAAGAGTCTCACGCTCCACTGACTGAGCCAGCCGGGCGCCCCCAGAAACAGCACGTTTAGACTCCTGCTCTCAACACCTACCCCGAGGGCATGTGGCGCTGTTCGCCCCATCTCTCACCGGCCCCATGAAACAGCCACAGGCCGTGAGCAGGGAGCTCTTGCGAATGGGTTCTGCATTAAGATGCCGAGAACTACAGATAACATGACACACAAGATGCTGTCCAATCCAGAATACTGGACTTGGGCTTAGAATCATCCGCAGTCACCAGGGGTAGGTGGGAAACTGGGTTGAGACTTTACTGTCCGTCATTCTCAACACAGAGTCCTTAGTCTGCCGCTCCAGCTCACCCCAGCACACAGCACATTTCACCGCCCCCCCGGCCCACCCCCCTCAGCACCTGTGTGCCACCGAGACTATACGACAGTCCTTGTTCCGGCCGTGACCTTTGCAAGCTCATCTGCAGGGTTTCCATTTATATTAACTCGACCAGGAACGACGTATACTGTTAGAGATCTTCACTGTCCTATGACTTTATATTAGCGGTTTGGTTATCTGGCAATGTCTTTAAAAACAATCGGAATCATTGCTAGACGGTGGTTTAATCTCAACAGAAAAATGTCCAATTTTAGTCCTCACTCCACAATTCTAAACGAAAAACATTTTTCTTCAATATCAACCAACCTGAAAATTTCTTTTTTTAAATTTTTTTGAAGATTTTATTTATTTATTTGTTTGAGAGAGAGCACAAGCAGAGGGAGAAGCAGGCTCCCCGCCGAGCAGGGAGCCTGACAACGCGGGACTCGATCCCAGGGCCCCGGGATCATGACCTGAGCTGAAGGTTCAATCTGAAAATTTGTAAAACCCCCTCATCAGATTAGGCTGGGAGCTCCTTCCAGCAGAAACGGTATACGAAGGCCTCCTATATACCAAAATTTAACATAAATATTTTGAAAGGATGGAGAAATGAGGAACCAAAGGAACTATCCTCAGCTCCCAAACTACGGTGGGAAATGAGCGTGGGACTTGATTGTGCACTGTAGCGATGGAGAGTCCTGAGTGCGGCATCCCACCCCGTGTACACACGCGCGAACGCACCCACACCGCGGTCAGTGAGGCCTCCCCTTGGGGCCCCTGCTCCACTCACGTCTGTGTTCAGACCGTGTCTCAGGCACACGGTTTCACTCGGGTTGTCCCCGCGGGGCACAAGCCCATGCCACCCTGGCCCTGCTCCGGCCCCTCCTCACCCCGTTCTCCGGCGTGGCCAGGGCCGAGTAGAGCTTGCAGAGGGAGATGATCCCACTGTATTCCGGGAGGGGCACCAACTCGTTGCAATAGTCCTTCTTGAAGGCCAGCATCTTGTTAATGAACTTCTCAAACATGCGCTGAAGGGGTTCTGCCTCGGCCTGGAGTCAAACGACAAGGGGCTCTGCCTCGCTCTCTGCCCCGTAGGCCAGGTGGCTCACTCCCCCACTCCTCAGCTCCCCTCGCACCTTCGGTCTCTTCTCCAGCCAGCTCTGCACGTAGGGCTTCCAGCCCAGGTCAGTGTAGTCGGTGTAGACCATCCCACAGCGAGACACAGTGGCGGGGGAGGCCACGGCCAAGTTCTCCACTTCAAACAGGAGAGACACCTGAGGACACATTTGGTCAGAGCTGCCGACCCCCGTCGGGAGAAACACTCGGCACCCCGGTGCCCCCAAGTGTCTCCATCCGAGCACCAAGCATGGCCCGATGCACAAAGACATAAAGCTTACAAATGACATGCTTTTTAAAAAGAATTTAGGGGTCCCACATCGGGCTCCCTGCTCGGCAGGAAGCATGCTTCTCCCTCTCCCACTCCCCCTGCTTGTGTTCCTGCTCTCGCTCTCTCTCTCTCTGTCAAATAAATAAATAAAAATCTTTAAAAAATAAAAAAATAAATAAAATAAAAAGAATTTAGGGCTTACTTGAGATTAAGCTTATGGAAAACCACTCTCTCGCTCGCACTGAGTGGATGGGAAAGGCTGGGCTTCGCAGCCTGGGAACCCGGGAGCCCGGGCGTAGGGGGAAGGCGGCCGGCGGAGGCCAGGCGGAGGAGGGCTGACCCAGTGTGCACTGGCCGCTCTTCCCCACACCCACAGTAGACCCGGCATTCTTCCCTCGGACACAGGTCTCCCTGAATCCAGGCATCCTCCTCCTCACCTCTCCCACAGAAGCTCCTCATCTGGCGGCGCCCCAGCCCCCCGAGCCCTGCCGCGTGCCCCCTGGCCCCCCACTCCGCAGGGTCTGCACCTGCTCGGGCATCGCGATGCGCTCCCCGTTGATGAGGGTCAGGACTTTGTTGTCGTCCATGACCGAGTTCATGCTCTCGATCCACAGTGTGTCCACGGGGCCATCGAAAAGGATCCACTTCTCATCCGGCTTCTCATCTTGGTAGGAGGAGGATGGTCAGGAAGCTACAACTTTCTCCCCAGACCTCCCTTCACGCTCAGCTCCTCGGGGTTGTGAGCACGCACCTCCTCCTCCTCGTACCTCAGCACGCCCCAGGCCTTTTCCTCCCAAACATGGGCTCTCCACCCCCAGACTGCCCACCCGCCCCCCGACGTGGGCACCTGCACACGCCGTCCGCATGACACTGGACAGGACACCATCTGTCCACTCGTTCGTGTTGAGGTCATATTCCCCATACAGCTCCCCCAGGGACAACGCCTTCGGGTTCAAGGGGAACTCCTAAAAGGGACACAGAAGGGGGTTTTCGAGCTGCAGGCAGACGCCAGTGCCAAGATCTCCGTTTAGGTTCACGTCGCCCCCTTTGTTTCCAGGTGTCTGTATTTGCCCTCGGTCTCTGGTCTCCCCCAGGCCCCCGGGGCCCCAGCCCTGCCCTCCTGGCCCGCACTGCGCGCCCGTCCCGCTGGTCTCCGGCAGGCGCTCCCCCGGCCCAAGTCCGCACCCTGACAGTGTTGAAGCTGGGCTCTCCGGCGCAGCACAAGGAGGACAGGGAGGCCTGGAGGATGCGCCACGAGGTGGTCTTGCCACTGCCCGTGCAGCCCACGATCATGGTGGAGTGGCGGGAGTTCTTGGTCTCGTACAGCTGGATGACCTTGGTGAGGGTGAACCGTGTGCTCTGCAGGCCCATGTCGTGGATCTCCTGCTCGATGACGTCCCGCAGCTGAGGGGGGCGACAGACAGCGGGAGGCCCGTAAACCCCGCTGCCACCTGGGGGGTCACGCTCAGGCTGCCGACGTGGCGCCAGGGCCCCCGCGCTCCGGCCGTCGCTCACTCAGGAGCGGGCCGCTGCAGAGCTGCGAGGCCCGGGGACCCTGCGGAAGGACTGCTCTGGGCCTCAGTGGCCTCCTCTGCTAAATGGGAGCCATGAGGGCGCTTTCCGTGGCAGGTTGTCGTATGGTCTCCCTGCTTCCGCCCCCCACCCCCACCCCCCGAATTCTTTCTCTCTTTCTAGCGAAGCATTTACAAAGACGTATTTCTATCTAACATTCCAGGGGTTTCAAGTGAAGGGATCATTCAGGGTAACTGAACGGTCACTCCTCCGGAGAAGAAAATTCCTGTCCTTCCTAGAATCCTCCTGCCCGCCCCTCCCACGCCACTGCTCTGAGGCAACAGCAGCTCCAGCTGGAGGAGAGGCAAGGAGGCAGGAGGGGAGCCAGGGGCCCGCCGCTCAGGAGCGGGGGGCTGTGGCGGGACAGTGGAGTGTCTGAATAGGTCCAGGCCGTTCCATAGACAAGGAAGCCCGGCGAGGTCGGCTGTCCTGCAAACAGTCACAGCCCGGGGACGGCTCTGCGTGCGTGGGTGAGGTCGGCGGGAGTAGCGAGGACGAGTACCTTGCCGTAGTCAATGACGGGCAGCTCGACGTTGGGGAACAGGTCTTGCACGATGGCGTTGAAGAGCGGCACGTCGACTGAGGTGAGCTTGGCGATGTTCATGTCTCGCATCGAGAGCAGCAAAACCTGGCCGGGAAACGAGGGAGCCTCCGGCCTGAGGAGCCGGGCCCCGGGCGCCCACTCGAACCCCCCCGCCCCGTCCAAAGGGCTGAGGGGCAGGAGGCAAGACCAATGCGGATGGCCGAGCGAGCCGTCAGCAGGACACTGGGTGGTGCAGGAGACAGGCAGCGGGGCGGGGGTCCCAGCCCGGGCACAGGAGCTGAAAAGCTTCAGTGGAGGCGGGGAGGACCAGGGACCCTGGAGGTTCGGGCCCAAGGGCCGTGTCCTCAACCTACCTCCTCATCGGACAGATCTGGCTGCACGCGGCGCTTCTTGCCCGCATAGCGCAGGAGGGAGGTGAGGGCGCGCAGGCCGAAGTCGTAATGGTCCTGCCTGGACAGCTGCTGCACAGCCAGTGAGTACAGGGTGCACACCTTCTTGGCCAGGATCTGGGGAAGGAAAACCGAGGAGGAAACCCCGGCCTCACGCAGGGACAGCGACACACACGCAGCTGGGCCTGAGCCCCGAGGCGGCCAGGCTGGGCTCTGGGGACAATCCTAACGAGAAGATGCTGGCAACGGTGCCGACACGGACCAGGGACCTCCCAGGGGAGAGGCCTCCACACCCTACTGACCGCAAGCCCACGTCCCTTGGGGTGCCTCTGTCCGGGGACTCATCACGGAAGGGACGTCAGAGCGTTAGCGACAAGACGTGATGGGCATACCTTGCAGTTGCCGAAGCCCTCCCCGAAGAGGATGATCTCTGCGATAAGAGTGGAATCAGGCACCACCATGGCAATGGGACGGAACATGGATTTCAGGTTATCTGGCAGCTCCGTGCGGCCGGCATAGCCTGGAAAACAGCACCGTCTATTTAGAACCCAGGCCGCTCCCCGAGGACCCATTGCCCATTCTCAGCCCCATTCTCCCCAACCCTGGCTCGCTCCCCAGTCTCCCCAGCTCCAGCCACACGCTCTCTGCTCCTCGGCTCAGCTCCCGCCCCTCTCTCCTACCTGTGGTCCTCTCCTTCCGTGGGGGTCCTGATCCAGATCCCTTCTGTCTCTCTCTCAGTACCTGAGCCCTGTCCTGCTCTCCCCGCAGACCCTCCCCCAGCCGTTCCCGGGGAACAGTAATGAGAGAGCCCAGGGCCTGCTTTCTGGGAAGAGTCCCATTTCTCCTGCAAAGGGGATGGCAGACAGACCAGGACTCGGGGAGCTGGCCCAGCGGGAGAAGACAGCAAAGCATCCCAAAGGACCAGGCATGTATAGACACACAGCGGTTATTGACCCATTTGGGGTGGACAGTAAGACTGCCTCCCCTTCTCCCAGAAAGCTGGACGTTTATCCTTCCCTCGTGCTGTGCTGTCTCTCTCGCCCCCCTCACTTGGGCTGAACACGCTGGCCTGGAAGGGGGAGGGGGCGAAGGGCTATCGGCCCTGGACGCCCCGTCCTCCTCCCCGCCCCGTACCGGGATTCATGGTGATGAAGATCCCACAGGACCACACCAGGTTTATTTCAAAGCCCTCGAAGTAGAAGCGGGTGAGGCTGGCGGCCAGGGCGGACAGGATGGACAGGATCTGCTGGGCCACCACGGACAGCACCTCCACGTTGATGCGGTTAAACTCGTCAAAGCAGCCCCAGGCGCCGGTCTGTGGGTGGGGAGCAGAGTCGCTGGGGGCCAGAGAAGCACCCGGCCCTCCAACGGGGAGCCCGGCCTGAGAGGTCCTGACCGGTGTGGCGGTCTCCAGGACGCATGTGCTGTCTGGGCTGGGGTGGGAGCAGCGTAGCCCAGGGGTGGTCCCTGGCCAGAACTTTCCAGCCCACAGCACAACCTTGGGGACAATCTCAGGGACAACCTCGGGGAGTACCGGAGCAGGCGCGGGTTGGGAAGAGGCCCGGGGAGGGAACCCGTGAGCAGAGGCCTGCGCTGACCTGTGTATATGCGTTACCTCGTCGAGCCCTCATGTCATCTTCTGAGTTTTCAAATAGGCAAAAATGAAGGCTGAGCGAAGCTCGGGGAGGTGCGGGGACGATGGCAATCATAAGCCCTGAGGCATGGAGTGCTGTACCTTACAAAGCTGGGAGCCGGACTGGGGCTCAGCTGACTGTCTGGGACTGGGAGGGGGTGGCGGGGTGGCGGGGTATGGACCTGAGCCAGGCCCGAGTACATCCTGCCCATGGACTTGTAGTCCAGGCCCTCGGAGCAGTTGACCACGATGACGTATATGCCGAGGGCCTTGCCCAGATCCTTGACGGTCTCTGTCTTCCCCGTGCCCGCTGGGCCTTTGGGGGAGCCCCCCCGATGCAGGTGCAGGGCTGTGGTCAGAGTCATGTAACACCTGACGATCAAGGACAGGACCCGAGTTGGACTCCTGTGTGTGAGCCCCCCTCAGCAGCTGCTGCCCCCGCCCCGCCCCCCTGTCACCACGCCGGCCGACCTGTCGGTCAGCGGGGTGATGACCAGCCGGCCGGAGTTCCCCAAGTACTCGTAGCTGTACTGGAACTGCGTGTTGGTCTGGCGGATCATGCAGTCGTCCAGCTCCTGGGGCAACAGGGCAGAGGAAGGGAGAGGCGGGCTTGGAGGAAGAGCTGATCGGGGAGGCGGGCAGACAGGGAGGCTGCAGTTACAAGACCAGGGCCGTGGAGGAGAGGGTCTACGGCCCGCATGGAAGGTGGGCGCCCACACGACTGCCCCATCCGTCACGGCAGCAGCCCGCGGCCTTCCTGGGCCCGATCCAGGGCCACCCACGGCGAGCACCCACGAGAAAAACGACGTGCTGGTCCTGACTCGGGAGACGGGACCGAGTGCAGAGCTAGGGCCGGGGGCCGGGGCGTCAGGAGGGCGCGGGCCGGGCGCACCTTCTCCCAGTAGAAGCGCAGCTGACTGAGCCACTCGAAGGAGCTGACGTCCACGAGGCCGCTCTTGTACAGCTTCTCCAGCACGTCCCGGGCGTGGACTTCTATTGTCACCAGCGCCACAATTTTCAGCCGTATGATTTTGGTCAGGTTCCCCCTGATGGCTTCCGAATACTTGTTCAGGACGGACACCTGCGGGACGAGGTGGCGGGGAGGAGCGTGGAGGGGGCAAGGCAAGCAAACCCTGACCACGCCTCGCCCCGGCCTCACCGGCTCCCAACCCCACGCTGACCCCGACCCCCCGAAACTCCTGACCCCCAGCCCTTCAAAGCCACCCGGACTTGCCTCGCGGGACTTCCACCACAAACCACCCTTGCTGTGACCCTGACTCAGACTCCAGCGCATCCCCCCCCGCGACACACCCCCGGGGCCCACCCCAGACTTGGAGGGCTCCCCACCTGCTTCTTCTTCATGACCTTGAGGATTTTCTTGTCTCCGCGCTCCTTAGCCGTCAGCAGGCACTTGGTGACGTCAGCCGTCCACTGGATCTGACTGGCAGTGATCACCACCTGGGGCCCACGCAGAGGCTAGATCCGCTGGCCCCGCACGCAGCCCAGCCCCCAAGTCCCAGCCTCTTCCTGGCCCAGGTGCTAGTGCTCGCTCAACAGGCTCCCTCTGTACAGAAGGATGGGGCTCAGGCCTACGGGCAGGAGCTAAGGGTCCAGCACGCAGCGTAGCAAGGCCTTCGCCCAGAACAGGGGGCAGGACGCCTACGTCTGGTGAGACTCGAGATTCGGTCTTGACCTTTGCGGCTCCCTTTGAGCTCTTCCTTGCTCCCTCGTTTCCACCGACCCCGGCTCACCTGGCCAGCCCACTCCTTCACCCACTTGTCCC
This sequence comes from Leptonychotes weddellii, assembly GCF_054177405.1. Lineage (NCBI taxonomy): Eukaryota > Metazoa > Chordata > Mammalia > Carnivora > Phocidae > Leptonychotes > Leptonychotes weddellii. Next base: position 49,246,625 of record NC_138383.1, read on the forward strand.
TCTTGTTAAGAAACTTCTTGAGGGCCAGGCGACAGTTCCGGAGAAGGTCCCGTAGGGTCACCCTCATGGTCCGCTCCACATCACCAAGCCAGGACTGTGGGGGTGGGGGGTGACAGGGCTGAACGGCCAGGCCTCAGGGCCAGAGACAAGCATCCCCAGAGGGCAGGGGCTTAGGAGGGAGGACTCCAGGGCTTTGGGCAGCAGCTGGCTCAGGTCCCGGAGGGAAATGGAGGCATTGGGGGGCGAGGGAAGACGGTCTGCTTTTCAGGTCCAGGGGAGAGGTTAGAGTTTTCAGCAATGGCAGGTGGGTCCCTTCACGGAGATGTTGTCTCCTCACAGAGCCAAGCAAACTTTCCAAGGGGAAGAAGAATCAACTCGATTCTTAGACCCTCACCACTACTCACCTCCACAGGCCCTTCCAGAAGGACTGAGTGGAGGAAGTCAACGTACTCGCCGTCCCCTGAGAACATTCCCACGGCTTCCCATTTGCTGCTGGGTCCCCCAACCTGTAAAAGCAGGAAGCTCGGGATGGTCTGGCCTGCTCACTCCTCATGTCCACCTAGGAGGTACTTGGGCCCTTTGAGGGTAATCTCTGCTCCTCTCCCCTGACCCCAATATTACCAATTCTAAAGAGTTCTATCCCAGATAATCCAGAAGCATTCATATCCCCCTCCTGCTGGGAGGCCACGGCCCCCTCCAAGGCCCCGAGCACCTTGACATTGCCCATCTCCCCCCTGCCCCCCATCCTATCCCGGCCAGCTTGGCCGACCTTCTGCATTCTCAGCAATTTGATGTTGTCAAAGCATTTTTTGAGGTGTGGTTGCACAGCCTCTGGGTTGCGGGACTGGCCCAGAATCTCCAGGAGGTCATCATTGGACAGGAAGTAGAAGCGGGGAAAGATATGGCGCTTGGTCTCTAGATACATATCCAGAGATTTCTGAATGTCTTCCAGAACTGTGTTCATTTCTGTCAGCGTGTCCAGCAGGCCTGGGGGAAGAGCAACGAAGGACATTGCCCCTGCAGTGTGCCCCTGCAGCCACTTTGCCGACTCTCGAATGTTGGGGTACATATCGCCATAATGGCTGCTGGGAGCAGAGACATGTCTCCAAACCACTCAGCACGCTTAGCCCGTCCTCTTCATTAATCCATCATCAAGTGCTCATCATACACTATTATGCATTTTGTACACTATGCATTAACTACACGGTATACGAGATTCCACTAATATATCGACATCTCCTCTCCCTTCGGTCGTAAACGGTCCCTTTCCTCCGGCTCTGCCGGTCACCCCAAGAGCTTCTGGAAATTAGAGACTGTTCTGCACACACACAACCCCACAAGCGAAATCATTAGATTTAAATATATGTCACGTGCACACATCGAAACAGGGCTGCAACCGCTGGGGGTGCCGGGGTCCCTCGGGGTGGAGCGAAAAGAGCACTGGACGGAGGGACAGACAATGGCCATGCAAACTGCTGCTCGTCCACGAACCAGCATGTCCGTTAAGCTCACTGAGCTCTCCCCTCCTTGTGGGTAAAACACTAGTAGCATCCACCTCAGAGAATGACCCACGGTACTAAGTAAAATGGATTCTCAGTGGCAGGTTCTCAATAATCTTAGTTTCCTCCCAGCCTTAGGTTTCGATTGGTTTATTCCCTTGTTGTCCCAGTTTCTAGCTTTCTGAGGAAAGTCTGGACGCCCTGGAACCTGAGGCGACCCTCGCGCCTTCAAGTTCAGAGTCCACGGGCTGCCAGGCCTCCGGGAGGCGACTCAGTAGCCGTGGGTGAGATGAGTTTGGTTTTTGTGTTCCACAAACGGATACCTGTTTCAGTGGCTTTGCTTATATATTGTTCCGAAATGTAATTTTGCCTGTGATCTCGAGTATTTTTTCTAACAGGTGCATGCTGTCCCTCAACTTTGCATATCCTCCTACAAACATTTTATCAGAATAATAAAATGGCTTTTTAGTGCATACCACCAAGGTTCTTGGGAAAATGAAAAACCTTTCAGTTGGCCCAAGGCAAAACAGAGGAGTCCTCCGCACCCCCGGACAGAACTCTTCTCCTCAGGACGCCCACTCTTAGCGCCCATCGCCAGACCTCACTTCCCTGGTTCTTTACCGCACTCCACCACCATCAACCAGGCCTTCCTGTGGGTACGTCTCTCTCCCACCCCCTCACCCCCTCCCACTACAGTACAGCCCTCCCGAGTATTTGTTGAGTTTTGTGCACTGAACTGTTATTCCATGCTCAGAAGAGGCGATGGTGATGGTATGAAGGCCAGCTACAACAGTCTTTTGATGAAGGAAGCACGTGGCCAGGACTTCACACATACTCAGCACCCACCGAGCCTCTGTCAGGACAAGAGGTCATGGAGCTCATGGACAGACCTGGATGGTGGGTGCTCTGCAGAGCGTTGCTGTCCTTGCTCATCCGGTCCATGATGGATTTCCAGTTGTTGTTGATCTGGTCAAATAGGGCTGATTCACTGGGCAGCTGCTTACGGATGTCCTCTCCGAGGAAGATATTCTGAGGGGCGAAGACTTAGGGTGAGAGGCTGTTTCTCACATGCTCCCCACACTCTGCTCCCCACTCCCAGACCAGGAATGACAGCCGAGTGGAAGAGAAGGAGCATCAGAACCAAAGGGCAAGAAGCTCAAGTTCTGGAAGGGAAGTTGGGGTTGGGAGGCCAGATACCTGGGTCCAAGAAGAAAAACGGAAGAAGAGCAAAGGCCTTTCAAGGGGGGACCCAAATGTGAGAGGTCATCACTGAGAGTCAGACGCTTGGGGCCCAGAGGAAGGAGGACTTTAGAAGTGGGAAAACGAGGCTGAGAATAGGGCCAGGATGTAGGTCGGGTGTCAGGAACGGAGAGCGGTTCACAGGAGCAGCTCGGCGAGCGGGTCCTGACCTCTAGGTACATCCACTGGCGCTGCACTGTAAGCACCATCTCAATGACCTCCAAGATGAGGGAGAGGCAGCGCTCCCAGCGGTCCACTTCCTTCTCAAAGGCCTTGACAAAACGAGAGGCCTTCATGGTAGACAGAGCCGCCTGGTTATCTTCCAGGGCCTGGAATACCTCCTCTGTGCCTCTGGGGCGGAAAGCATCAGAATTACAGTCCGTCCGCACCTGCCAAACCTCTGGGGGCTCTGCAGCCCAGCTCGCCCGGCCCGCCCCTCCCCCAGCACCCCAAGGCCCCCTCTACCGGAGTCGGTGATGGCCCTTGTCCTTATAGGGAACTATGTCTAGCTGGATCACGCTCCAGGTCTTGGCAATGTTCTGTAACGCCTGTGGAGAGAAAGCAGGGAACAGAACAATCCAGTATTCGGTCCGCAAAGGGAACAGAACTTGGAGGGGCCGTGGGACCATGAGAAGCTGGCCGCCCGAGGCTCGCGAAGTGGGGGAGGCGAAGTGGAGGGGGCGCAGTCGTACCAATTCTATAGCCAGCTCTTTGGTGGCCGACGCAGAGATCTCCCCGATTTTCTCCACATGCTGGTCCATCCGAAGATCCACAATCTGCTCCAAGGTGAAGCGGTCAGATTCCTGATCAAACTCCCGTTGGATCTCATCTCTGACCTGATCCCAGTGCCTGCAGTCAGGGACAGAAGTCAGAGCATGAGGCCGGACATCAGGGTCTCCTGGAACGTGTTAGCATCGAGCTGCAGGCTTTCTCTCTCCCATTGGGATAGCATGATTCCATATACGTATTGATATTATATATTAAATAGGCCCTAAGATGCACTCCCGGGCACTGTGGGGACTGCAGAGATTGAGGTGCTGATTCTCTGGAGAGGGAGTTCAGACCGATCATTGCGAGTTTACTGTGGACAGATTATGCGCGGGGCCAAGCACTGTGCATGAGACGGCTCACTTAATTCACACGCCTGCTATCAACGAGGAACTTTGGTTCTTCCACCTGAGCCCGAGGAACCTGAGCCTAGGGGAGGTCGAACAACTTAGGCGGGTGTATGGTCAGGTTGTACTTAACTACAGGACACATAAGGGTGAAACCCGGCAAAAACACCATCGTGGACGCAACACAGAAGAAGTGAAATTACTTCCTTCTAAATGGATAATTATTACAACGTCATCTATAAAATAGCCCATTCTGGGGCACCTGGGTGGCTCAGCTGGTTAAGTGACTGCCTTCGGCTCAGGTCACGATCCCAGAGTCCTGGGATCGAGTCCCATATCAGTCTGGTCCTCCCTCTGACCCTCCCCCTTCTCATGCTCTCTCTCTCTCTCATTCTCTCTCTCTAATAAATAAAATAAAATAAAAATCTTAAAAAAATAATAATAAAATAGCCCATTCCGTCCTCCATGGCCTCAAAGGCCTCTCCTATCATGTAATCAAAAGAGCAAAACTTGCAAATAAAATTATGAAGTATTTAGAGGAAAGTACGGAGAGAACTCAGGTTTAGCCCTGGCGGGGAGGTGGGGGGGCGGGGAGGCGGCGGGGAGGTCTTCTTAGATGAGGCCCAGAAGCAAAACCCATGAAGGAAGAAGGGAATACCTTTGGCTACATCAGAATAAAACCTTTCGGGGGTGCCTGGGTGGCCCAGTCAGTTAAGCGTCCGACTCTTGATTTCGGCTCAGGTCATGATCTCAGGGTCGTGAGATCGAGCCCCGAGTCGCGCTCAGTGCTTGAGATTCTCTCTCCCTCTCCCTCTGCCCCTCCCCCCCAAAAATAAAATAATCTTTTTTTAAAAAAAGAATAAAACCTTTTGTAGACAGAAGACGTCAAGACAGAACAGAGTGCTGGGAGACGGCGGGGGAAGGGAACAGAGGAGCCGGGAAGGCCAGAGGACCCAGGACAGCATGGGAGACAGAGGACGGGGCGGGCTCGAGGGAGGGAAGGCTCCCCGGGGGCGCGTGTCTGTGGGCAGGGGCAGGGGGATGTGGTCGCGGGCGGGGGGGGTGGGGGTGGCCCCGAGGAGCGAGGAGCAGCCTCACCTCTCTCTAAGGGCGGGGTTGCGAAGGTCCGAGATGAGGGGCATGGTCCTCTTGAACTGCTCTATTTTGGAGCGAGTGGTTTCGATAATTTCCCAGTTGCGGTCCTGGGCAGACATGGGAGGCATCGGCAGGCCTGGCCAGCATCCCCGCGCCGTGGCCCTTCCTCAGTGGCTCGCCCTCTGCCCCCCACCGCCCCCCACGCACCTTGTACTCTTTGGCCAGCCTGGTGAGACGGCGAAAGAGCCCTTGTGCCATCGTTTCCATGGCCTCCGTCTGCAGCGTCAGGAACCGGCCCGTCTTCCACTGGTTCCAGTTCTCCTCCCAGTCCCGTGTGATCTCCCACACCTGCTGCAGTGCGTCCAGCTCCTGCACGGCCAGGAGTGGGAAGAAGCGGTAAGGGAGGGCACTCGGGCCCTCCTCCTCCTCCACACACAGCGGACGGGGACCCCGTGCTTGCACTCCTCCGGCCGCCCCCCGGGAGCTGGCGGCGGGACTCAAGCAAATGCAGGGACACACACGTTTGTAGCAGCCAGATCTGCTCGAAGGCAGGAAGCAGGCCGGATGTCCACACAGCGGAGGATCACTCAGCACCTACCGCGCTACAACGTGCGTGAACCTTGAAAACGTTACGCTGAGCGAACTCAGCCAGACACGAAGGCCATTTGTGCCAAATGTACGGGACGGAAGATCCACGAGTGGTCGACGGGGGCTGAGGGGAGAGGGTGTAGGTTTCCTTCTGGGGTGATGAAAGCGTTTCGGAGCCAGAGGTGATGACTTCACAACATTGTGAATGTACGAAATGCCACTGAATCGTTTGCTTTAAAATGGTTATTTTGTTGGGGCGCCTGGGTGGCTCAGTCATTAAGCGTCTGCCTTCAGCTCAGGTCATGATCCCGGGGTCCTGGGATCGAGCCCCGCATCGGGCTCCCTGCTCTGCGGGAAGCCTGCTTCTCCCTCTCCCACTCCCCCTGCTTGAGGTTCCCTCTCTCACTGTCTCTCTGTCAAATAAATAAATAAAATCTTTATTAAAAAACGGTTATTTTGTTATCTGAATTTTACCTCCTTTTTTTTTTTTTAAAGGTCCTCGTGCTCCCATCTTCCTGGTCCTGCCCCCGGCCCCCATCCCTGCTCAGCACAAGGGCCTAGCCCAGCACACCACCTTCTCCAGGTTCTGCAGGTCCTTGGAGGCTGGCTGCTCGATCTTGAAGATGCCCAGGTTGGAGCGGAGACTGTTTTCTTCTTCCCGCATGGCATTCAGCATGGCCCGCACCTGGGCGATCTGCTCCAAGGCTGCCTGATGTCCCACGTTACTGGTGAAGGGGCCTGTGGGAAATCCAAGGTGAAAGCCATCGTCCCCTGGAAGGACCGTCATGGTCGTCCTACCTCTTTGTGGGCAAATCTCCCTTCTCTCCTCACCCGACGGGGGCAGGAAGGAAAATGAGGGAATGCATTGCAAGGATGATGATTCACTTTAGCAACAACTCCTACATGTGGTGTGAGAATCAGAACCGGGTGGGTCACGGGAAAGAAAGAAAACTGGAAATGTTGTGAGCTGGGCAGTGCGACCAAAAGCACCAGGCCTTCATCCCCTCTCCCCAGCAGCATCCTTCCTCTGCTCAACCTTCTCCCTACCTCCTGGGGGCCGAGGCTTTGAGACACTGGGTCAACACAGAGGTAGAGGGGGAGAGCTCGAGAAAGAGGTACCTTTAGATTCAAAGTCTTCCAGGAGATTATGCGCTTTCTTCTTGAAGTCGTCCGCTGAGTGGATGAGGCCTGTCTTGAATTTCTCCTTGTGTTTCTTCAGCATTTGTTCACTATCCAGCAGGATTTGTTGGAAGATGACCCACTCCCCGTTGAGATGGTCCAGCATCTCTAGGACCTGGGGACATCAAGGAGGGGACGATGACCCATGAGCAGGGGGTCTATCTGCAGCCATGCTCTTAGGGCCTTGTTTCTGACCCTGTGGACCAGAGTCTTAGGGCCTAAGAGAAATCCATAAGCCGACCCAAACTATCATTTGAGTTCTCTGGCTCTCCGAGGCCTCGGGGTCTTGCGCCTTCCGCCCAGCTCACTCCTCTGCCGTTCTTCCTGGCGGCCCAGGGCCTACGACGTGGGGGTTAACTTTCTCCCCGAGCCACTGCCGCCATGGGCCCGACCCCGGTGGATGGCACGCCCCAGGAACTCACGTTCTCCTGAACCGGCACCTCGTACTTCTCGAGAATGGTGAACTGCTCGTGGATGGGGGGGATCTGGGTCTCCAGGTTGGGCAGGTCGTGCTGCAGGGTCTCCATGAGCTGCAAACTGACCCCCAGTTCCTCCAGCGTCTGGGGAGGGTGGCTGATTCTGAGGGCAGGCAGAGAGCACGCGGGTGGGCCTCCTGCCCCGCCCCGCCCCCACCGCCCCCGCCGCCCCCTGGAGGAGCCCCTACTTGTCCCCGTTGTCCTGCAGGTAGGCGTGGAGCTCCAGGAGGCGCCGGGCCGCCATCTCCTTGAGCAGGGTCGTGAACTTGTTCTGCCACTCGTTGCAATGCTGTACCAGCGAGAACTTGAGGTGGGAGCAGTCCAGCAGCACGAACTGGACATTGAGCACCGTCTCCTCCTTCTGCACGTTGTTGGCAACCTCCGTGTAGCTGCAAGGGCCCGTGTCCCCGCTAGGGCGGTTTTCTCTCGGCAGACAAGCCCTCCGCCCTGTCGCGAGTTTGCGCTCGGGTGTCCTGCCCCCCGGACCCGCGCGGTAGCTCCAGGTACTCTGCTGCTCTGGGGGTGTCCCAGCCACACGGCGAGAGCCTATCACTCCCCCAACCCCTGCCTGCGACACAGCAACCGCACTCCTTAGTCGGGCATTCGAGGCCTCGGGGTGGCCCGGGGCGGAGTACCCACTGCTGCTCCCCAGCTCTGCGGCCTCAGACAGCCTATTCAAACCGGTCTGAGCCCCAAGTTCTCGTCTGTAACACGGTGATAATCACAGAACCCACAGCACAAGGCTGCCGAGAGAAGGACGTGGTCCGCCCTACCTAAACCCCTGGGGCGCGTCCGGCCCCGCACCCGTGTCCTAGGCCACGCGCTCCTCGGTGCGCGTGCGCGTGTGTCCCCATGTCCGTGCCTTCCTCACGCTGTGTTCTCCGCCTGCAAGGCCCTCCCCCCGCCCCTTGCTGCCTGTGAGAGCCCTACCCACTCCGCCAGGCCCTTCACGCAGCCTTTCCTAATGTCCCAGCCCTTCCACGGCTTTGCACGCCTGAATCCTACTTCTTCTCGCACCAATGCTTCTGTGGTGACTACATTTGCACAGAGCCTTAGAGCGTGCAAAGCGCTCTCGCGAGGCTCCGTGACCCCACAACCTCGGGCGCCCCGCTGGCTCCGTCCATGAAGCGTCTGCCTTCGGCTCAGGTCGTGATCCCGGGGTCCTGGGATCGAGCCCCGCGTCGGGCTCCCTGCTCAGCGGGAGGCCTGCTTCTCCCTCTCCCTCTGCCCCTCCCCGCTGCTTGTTTTCTCACTCTCTCAAATAAATAAAATCTTAAAAAAACGATACACAGGGGCGCCTGGGTGGCTCAGTCGTTAAGCGTCTGCCTTCGGCTCCGGTCATGATCCCAGGGTCCTGGGATCGAGCCCCGCGTCCGGCTCCCTGCTCGGCGGGGAGCCTGCTTCTCCCTCTCCCGCTCCCCCTGCTTGCGTTCCCTCTCTCACTGTCTCTCTCTCTGCCAAGTAAATAAATAAAACCTTTAAAAAAAAAAAGTGCTTGCTTCTCACCCTTCAGGCCTTTACATTTGTCGTTTCCCAACAGGACCCTGTGGGTGCGCCCCACCAAAAAAAAAAAAAGACAAGACCATTCCCCTAAATTTTGTCCAGCTCTGATGTGACCTCTACCCCTTGAGAAACAAAGGTCCGATGCCCTAGCTCCCGATCTCCTCCCAAGGTTGCGGACACGCGTTTTCTGCAGCTCTCCCTTCCCCAACGCTCTTCCCGAGCCCGTAGGCCTGGGCCTCCTCCCGGGATGCTAGGCTTCCCAGCCACCTTCGCTCCTTACCGGGCAATGTCGGCATCAAAAGAAGAGACGGGGGGGTTGAGACGCTGATAGCGGCGAATAAAAGAGTCCTTGTTGATCTCCCAGATCTCCCGATACAAATCCCAGGTCTTGAGGTAGTTCTGCAGCAGGCTTGCGTTGTTGGTCATGCCGCTGCTGATCTGGGCCTGGATCTTCTTGATGTCCTCGTCTCGCTCTTCAAGAGCCAGCAAAATGCTTCTCACTCACTCCCAGCCCAACCCAAGCTCCAGCCTGGGCCCTGGCCACTGGATCCTCCTCTCCAACACCACCTCCCCAAAGAAATACAGCTCAACCGTGAGCATTCGTAAGCAGAGGGGGAGTCGGATCCAGCCCGAGGATTCAGAAGGGCGCCTCCTATCCTGCCCCAGTCCCAAACTCGTCCTTCTGAATCTCCCACCCCAGTCCCAAAGCCCTTGAGCGTGAGTCACTTACCTTCCACTCCCACCACCACCCTTGCTCCCTTCCCCGACTGGCCCCCGACCTGGCCTTCCCAGCATCACAGAGATGACCAGCCCCACGTCTGGAAACGGCCCTGGCCTCTCCTCCTGGCTCTGCCCCTCCCTAAGTCTCTGATGGCCCTGCACCCGGTGCCCTCCCCACTGCCCACTCACCCACGATTATGTGGATGGGGTCACGATGAAACTTGCGCCTGATGAGAATTTCGGGGAGGTGGTGGAAGACAGAGATGGTGGAGAAGAGGTGGTGGCCAATGTCATTGACCACACCTGCCAGCGTCTGCAGAGTGGGTGAGAATTCCACCTGGCGGTGGGGGGAAACACAGGGGAGATGGCCTCAGCGTAGGCCATGGAGCCTCAGGACTGGGAAGGCTGAACACCGCAGAACCAGCCCTGGAAGCCACAGGGTGAAGTCAAGGCCAAGGGATTTAGGGAAGTTTAAGGATTGAGGGAAACCGAAAATAGAGACAGTTTTGGAACATCAGGGGTCAAGGTCCCCACCTGTGCCACACCTCCCTGTGTGTCATTCTGCAAAATGACCAGGACTCGGAAGAGGGGGTTGGGCGTGGTCTTCCCGTCCCCGTTGATGGCCTTGGACAGCTCCAGCAGCGACCACTTCACATTCAGACGCAGGGCATCCTCCATCATGCGGTCCAGCCGAATTGTGTACAGCATCCACTGCTGCTGAATCTGGGGGAGGGCATGGGCAGAAGGGTGGGCCCTCAGGGGAAACAGGGCCAATGGGGAAGGCAACACGCTGGTTAAAGAGAAAGGTAGGATGCGGAGTCCCGAAGGAAGAAGGCTTGAGAGACTGAAGGTTGGGTGAACCCAAGACGAGAGCAGGGCGTCTGAGAAGCCCCCACAAAGGGTAGACAGGAAAACCAAGCGAAAGTTCCGATGGGCCCCGGAGGGCTCGCCCAGCCACAGAGCCTTGGCCCCAGGACCCGCACCTCAGGGCCGTCATTCTTGAAGACTTCGTAGGAGTTGGTCGTGATGGCCACCACGTCCTGGTGCAGGCTCATCAATTTCTGCTGAACAGCCGCCCGGTGCTCCCGCTGGTCCTCCTCAAATTCCAGGTCCCTGTATACCCGTTTGCCACTGATGCGCACCAACAGCGTCTCGGATATCTCTTGGGCTCGCCAGCCAATGGTCAGAGTGGAGGCCTTGAACTCATTCACGATGGTCTGCACCTAGAGTCAGACCGCGCCCACAGGGGAGCCTCAGTTTGGGAAGAGACCCTCTGGGCTCCGAGCTATCCTCCCACCCGTCCTCGAGCCAGAGCTGCTCACATTAAAAATAATGTACCTCAGCATGCTTCATTTTTCACACTACTCCCTGGTCTCTGTACTGATCACCCACACACCGGTCTTTGGGTCGGCCTTGCAGACCTTCAGAGCCTAGTGACCAGGACCCACCTTGCTGGCATGTATTCGGCATTCTGTGATGAAGAAGGCGCTGGCCCCCTTCAGGGCCCAGTGCAGTTTCTTGAGTCCAGGGTGGATCTTCTTATCCAGGAATCGGATACGTTCTTTGAAGAGGGCCTGCTCATCTGGGGACAGCATGGCAATGATCCTGTGTATGAGAGAAGACTGGCAGTGGGTGGGCCAAGCTCTTCAGGCTTCTCCTCCGCACCAGGAAACTCGGTGGAGACATCGGGAAACTCACAAGGCTACACCGTGCTTTCCAAGAAAACTTTCACCAATAGTGGAAACGCTCTACACTTCGTGCTGTCCACGCACGGTCGCCACTAACCATGAAGTGTGGCTGTGGGGCATTTGACATGTGGCCTGTGCGAATGAGTAACTCAATTTTAAGATTTTACATAATTCCAATTAAATAATTAAAATAGAAATAGCCACGTGCCACTGAGGGCCGCCATATTGGACCGTGTAGTTCTAGACGCCCAGACAAGACTGCTGGCTCCACTCACTTGGACTTTAACTGGGCTGAGAGAGGTGCCCAACCCAGAGCAAAGCCTCAGCCAGAGTTAAGTACCAAGGGTATTGAGAGAAGGGTGCGAGGGTGGCCTTGGTTCAATAACACCGATGTTATCCCGTGCCCACGATGCTAATGCCCCCAATTTCATTCTAGAAAAGTGACCCAGGCCCACAGTATACGTGGCCCCGGTGACCTGTGGGGTTGGAGAGGACCAGGTTGGGTTGTTTTTGCTCTCTACCCTGAAGCTAGAAGACAAAAGTGCAAGGGACAGGAATAACCGCAGGGCCATACAAGAGGGTAGGAGAAAGCATTTTTTTGAGATGGTCAAATGTAAAGGATAGATCCTGCAGGAGATAGACGACATCACGGGACAGATAAGACACAGAGGGGGCTCAGAAGGCGCACAGAAGGCTGCGCTGAGGACTGCAACCTTACCGATTGTAGTCTCGAGCCACAAGCAACAGGTTTTCCCGAAGAATGCGCAGGTCCTCCGCGCGCTCAGCTACATTCATCACGTAGTGGGGCGTCTCAAAGAGCAGCCGTTCCCAGTAGTCAATCTCCACAAAGAGAATCAGCAGGGACCTCGGGGAGAAAGGGCAAGGCAGCTCAGGGGATTGCTGGAGGGCCTGACCTGGAGTCAGCAGCGGCCCCAGGGTGGCGGGCTGGGAGGCACAGAGACAGAGATAAGGAATGAAGCAGAACCTCCCGGTAAAGAAGGCTGCCTGGACTCACTGACTTTTGCTGCCCTCCCTGCCCAAACCCCCACAGCAGTAAAGGGGTACTTTGTGTGTTTAGGGCATAAACCCTTAGAGGCAGACCAGAAGCTGAGAAGCCGCCGGGTAAGGAGCAGAGCCGGCACCCTCAGGGGGCGATGGAGACCATTTGTGCCGTGGGGCTCTCTGAGCCCCAGGGTGGTGTCTCCGAGCGTCTCAGGAAGGGAAGCTTGTGGAAACAGCTCCCCACCTGTCCCTGCCCCTACTCTGCACAGTTAATCAAGTTCCCTCATCACCCCAGCAGAAGATGGAAGGCTTCTTGTCTGGAGAGACAGTACAGAGACAGACCGACGGAGGGTCTTGGACTGGGGACCCAGACCCGGCTGAAGGAGGGGGTGTACTGAGAGGAGGGGACATTAAGGGTCCACGTGCACACTGAATGTTAAGACCCCCAGCCTTCTTTTCCCACCCAGCAACCGGCGCTCGGGCAGCTGGACAAACACTCTCCAGAACGAAGCCCAGAGAACTGCCCCGTGGCCTCTGGCCAGCCTGAGGGGTGAGTTCCAAGGACGGTGCCCTCAGGGGTCCCCTGGAAACAGCCCACAGTTGATGAGCCCCACGGCCGGCTCAGCAGAGTTTCCAGTCCGCCTTCCAGCTCCCTGCCCTTGAAGATGGACAACCAAGGATCACAAAACATCAGTCTCTGTCCTTCCTAGCACAAAAGGCAGGAGGCAAAACAACCAAAGAGAAGAAAAGCCAACTCCAAGGAGAGACGAGGGGGCAGGGGCTGCGCAGAAAGAAAGCTGCCCACACCAAGTAAGAAGACGCAACAAAACTGTGTGAACATCCTGAGAGAGAGAGAAGAGCATCCGTGACCCAAAACCCAGAAGAGCTCTTGGAAGTTAAAGACGATAGCACGACATTAATGAACAAACAAGCCCGTTAACAACGAAATCGACAGGAATCTCTCGGAAAGTAGAGAGAAAGACACAGAGATGGAAGGCAGAGAGGACTTTGCATGAAAAAAAGAATAGAAAACTCCCCAGTAACAATTTTTATATTAACTACATGTTGGAAGGATCATACTTGGGGCAATATCGGGTTGAGTATTCAAACGGATTTCAGCTGTTTCTTGTTCCTCTGTTAAATGCAATACCAGAGGAATTTGACTTGTGCGTGTGGCCTCCCATCCGGGGAGCTTCTCGCCCTTCCCTCCCGGGTGTCACAGCCACGTCCTGAATGCGCCACCTCTGAGATCAGCCCCTCAGACGCCCTTCCACCCGAGCCCAGCGTCCTCCCAGGTCCAGCACTTGCCCTCCCAAAGGACCTGATCTTTGACCTCACACCGCTGACCACGGGCTCTCCTCCTGCCTGTGTGTCCCCCCCATCACTGCCTCCTGATCCACAGACCCTGCCATCTGTCACTTGCACGGTCCTCCTGCCACTCCTCACTTGCTCCTTAGCGTAAGCCACCTAGCGGAACCCCAACCCTGGTTCAATCTGCTGCCATCCCCCCGCCACTGTGCAGGCGGCCCAGCGAGACGGGACCACATAGATGAGCACCCCGAGGGCTCCCCACGCTGCATGTGGGGGTCTCCCCAGGCTGCCCCCCTTCCTGTGCTCACGGCCACCTCCGGCAGCGCCTCCCCACTCTCTCAGACCTGCCCCTCCCTGTCTCTGCAGAAAGCCCACCTCCTACACCACAGGGATACAAAAGCCATCGGGAGACTCCACGTACTTCCCACTATAAAACCCAGAAGCCTGGGGACTTGTGTCCCACCCATGGCTTCTCCCGTTTAGGACGGAAGAGGCCCTCCTCCCTCCCAAGGCCAAGGCCCCCTCCTGGGTTCCGCGTCCTGACACGGTTTCCTCCCGCTTCCTCAGATGCCACCCCCTCCCGCTCTCCTCAACAGTCAAAGAAGGCCAAGGTTCTACCACCTTGAAAAAACCAAACCCAAACCGGCCCCCCAGACTCCGTATCCCTCTGCGGATACCGGGCCCCGCACTCCCCTTTACTGCGCACCTTCCACATAGAATTGTCCTCGAGAACTCCTCTGTCCCCTTTGCCTCCACAACTGCCCTCGTCAAGTCTCCCTGGGACACCTTGTCCCAAGCCCTGCAGGCCTCCTCAGACCTGGCCCTCCGCCCTCTCATGCTAGACTCCTCCCTGCCTTGCCTTCCTGGGACGCGCTCTTGCGTTCTTCCCTGGCTTCCAGGCCACAGTTCCCCTCTTGTCTGCCTGCCTTTTGGTACAAGTGTCCTTCTGTCTCTAGCATCCCTTGGAAACCCCATTCGGCTGGGCGCTGGAGACCCTGCAAGGAATCTGCTTGCCCTGCAGCTCCCTTCAATGCAGGCTCCTGGAGGTTCTTCACATCCAGCACTCTCCCCGGGCGAGCTCGTCCATGCCCACGGCTTCAGCTGCCTTCTAGAAGCTGCTGACCCCCAGATCTACACGGCTAACGGGAACTCTGGATTTGCATGCCCAACTGCCTCCTGGATGTCTCCCCGCCTCGGCCCACGGGCACTGCGCACGCACGTCCAGAAACAAACTCATGGTCCACTCTGCACGCGGGGAGCTCCCGGCTCCGGTACCAGCCCCGTCTGCTGCCTAAACCAGAGCTGCACGTCCTCCCTCAGCCTCACTGTGCAGCATCCAACCCACTCCCAACTCCTTGGGTTTTAGAGGCAAAGTTCAGAAACTCCACTATCTCCCAGGCACCTGTGGCTCAAATGCGATGCCAAATGGCAATTGGACGTTGGCCTAAAGTTGATGGAAGAGTGCGTGGTCATCCATCTCAAAGAGCAAAGACTCCAGGCAATTGCTGCCATGTGGGACGAGCGCCCGGCGTGACTGAAGCGTCTGATTTTTCAAGAGGCCAGAACACAGAACTATTTTCCTATATAAAAACTGTAACCAGTTAAACATTCTCATGGAGATGAAGTGGTGGAAGTCGGAGGGGGAGACGAACCATGAGAGACGATGGACTCTGAGAAACAAACTGAGGGTTCTAGAGGGGAGGGGGGTGGGAGGATGGGTTAGCCTAGTGACGGGTATTAAAGAGGGCATGTTCTGCAAGGAGCACTGGGTGTTATACGCAAACAATGAAGCATGGAACACTACATCAAAAACTAGTGATGTAATGTATGGTGATTAACATAACAATAAAAATTTTTAAAAAATTCTCATGGAGGAAAAGAGACCCATGACCATTAAAACAATAAAAATAAAATACCCAAATTAACCAATTAAAAAGAGACGTCTATACGTAACATCTATATGCAAATTTTATATATATGACATCTCTTGTTAATTGGTCAATGTACATGGACAAAATGATTTATAGACATTTTATGCAGATTTAAATACACTGAAAGAAAAAATGCTATTCTTGGACAGAAAGACTCAAACCTTAAAGATGTTCATTCTTCTTAAGTTAACCTATAAATTTAACCCAATCCTTGTTCCTATAAAAATAGGAACGGAACTATTTTGGGGACTAAACAGATTGATTCTAAAGTTCTTATGGGAAATAAATATTAAAAATATCCCCCTTAAAACTCTGCAAAGGGAGAGGAATGAGGTCAATAATTAAAGCAGTTGGGTTCCTTCATATGAAGAGACAGACATACCAGCACAGAAAAGTGAATCCCAAAATAGACACAACTCTCCGTGGGAATTTGTTATGTTATATAAATGAGATCAGGTCAACTGGCTAGCCATCTGGGGATTAAAAAACACAACTCAGTTGCACATGCAGCTCTCTCCCTACATCAAAATAAGTTTCAAAAGGATCAGACATCTACATGTAAAGAATAAAATCATAAAATGCCGTAAGTAAATATAGAATATTTTCAAAAATTTTAAAAAGCTTGAATTAAAAATCACATGATTTGTAAAATCTGTGTGGTTTCTTTTCCTCTTTTTTAAGGAACGTGTACTTTTTAATCACAATCAAAAGCCCCCACAACCTGGAGATGCTCTCATGAAAGTCCATGTTCTGAATATTACCGAAATGCTACTTGGAAGCACATTGAGGTGAAAATTCCAGAATATTCTGTGTCTGCTCTACAGGCAAGCACTGAAATAACAAAATAAGAAATGATATCGTATTTGAAGTTTTGCAAAGGATTATATCTTCACCTTTACTGGAGAGGAAACTTCCGGTGAGGGAAATTATTTTCAAGTGAATAGGCCTCTCTCACACGTGAACGAGCAGTGGATTACCAGGCATTGAAGGAAACCCTCCAAAGTAAAAGAGAGAGAGGCCAAAGCCACGGAAAATTGCTTTCAAGTTAGGATTCCAAGTCCAGCCAAACGTCCAACAAGGGGAGGGCAGAAGACAACTGTGGTCAATCCCATAAAAACTCAAAAAATTTGCCTCCCACGCACCATTTCCCGGAAAGCTAGTAAAGAATGCACTCCACCAAAATGAGGGTCTAAACCAAGAAAGAGGAAGACAAAGGAAACAGGAAATCCAACAAGAAAAGAGGCTGGGAGTGGGGGGCGGAATTCCAGGCTAACGCCTGAGTAGCAGGCCTTGAAACCAACCAGTTCTACTGACTCAGGAGGAAAGAGAGTTCTAGCAAGGGTAGCTCTAAGAAAGACAGGAAACCAGTTCAGAGAGTGAGGAAAAATACGACCCATCTGGGCCAATTCATGACAGTGAACAGTGTGCTAAGAAAAATAGCGAAATAATTATCAGTTCCAAAAAGAGCAAACAACAGACAAGCCAAGAAAGGACCATCACCACAAAATTCCTCCGCCCAGCCGCAAACGGGACTAACAGAGTCATATTAAGATAAACACTAAATCCGGACTTAACCAAAACTGGTGTGAGAGCTACGCTGGACAGATAGCGGGGTCTGGGCATTTCTAGCTGCACAAACACATCCTCCCGTGTTCTTCAGACTGGAGGCTCCGAATCGGTCTCCCTGAACGCCGTGGCCAGCCCACGTGGGCGAATGTGCTCCCCAATGTCCCACCGAGATGTCTCTTCATTTTGTCATCTTGACGAGATCTTCAAAGTAACGTGAAGGCCTATCAGCAGATTTTAACGTGTCGGCCGACAGGACGGACTTGGATGATGCCGTCTCGATTGTTGAGCTGAACTCAACATCCTAGGAGGAACTCTTTCCACAGGGATGCTCTTGTCTTTGCCAGAAGTGTGTCAATTAATTTCCAGAATGCACATTTTGACAGATAAAATTTCTTTTTTTTTTTAAAGACTTATTTATTTGAGAGGGAGAGCACGCGAGCACAGAGAGTAGAGGGAGAGAAGCAGACTCTGCTGAGCATGGAGCCTGACGCGGGGCTCGATCCCGCGACCCTGAGATCATGACCTGAGCTGAGATCAAGAGCCAGACACATGACCGACGGAGCCACCGAGGCACCCCAACAAATAAAATCTCCTTAAAAAAGCAAATCAGCCCGGGAAATTATTTCGTAAGATATTTCCTCATTGATCCTCAGAGCCGTGGTCAGGCCACAGAGGCAGGAAAGTGAAGTCAGCTGAGTTTAGGGCTGATAGCCCGGAATGAACCGACCCCATAGAGAATGTCCTATATGGTTGGGGAAGAGAAGGAATTGCAGGCCCTACACACAGAAAACCAACAGGCGTCCCCGTGTCCACCCTCCTGCCCTGTACAGATGGTGTAGGACGCAGGGACGACATCTGGAACATGTTCGAGTTACGTGCGATCGGTGAAGCCGGTCTGGCTGTGAAACGTGGTAAAAGCCAATTTGGACTTCAGAGCTCAAATGTTTGGGATATAAGGTGGGATGAGAAAGCCCCTTGTGAGATAAAATAGGCTCTATTAGGGCCCAGAAGGCTGCGAACTCGGGGGGAGTCAGGTGATTCTGAGAACACTCAGGACACTTGAAAAGCATGCTTATTTGGAGATCTTATCTGGACCCTTGAGCACAAAAGGGTGAGCCTGATAGAGTCATCTGCACCTCCGTGGTAAGGTGTTGGAGAAGAGTGGAAACGGTCTTGGATTTCTTTACTGGTTTGATGCGCCCAGACTTTTCATCCTTCCCTAGAATCATGTTGTTGTCTTTCCCCCCATACATAATTTACTGGGTTGAGGCAGCTTTATCTTGAAACCACAAAAATGTAAAGCACTTATAACAGATCCCTCTAGTAAACGACTGCCCAGGGACAGAAACACTCCTCTCTGGGAGAAGCGTTCTAGCCATTATTTGGGTTTCGGTTAAACCCAGGCCATAAATATTTGGCCCAAAGTTGCCTTGTTGGCCCTGCTGTAAAGATTATGCAACGGGTGCTTCAGATAAGTATCTCATGTGCTCCTTGAAGGGAGACCATCACAGCAGACTGGCAAGTTTTCTCCTAAGCCTCTCCGACCTCAATGGGCATCCTGCTGGAACATCAGGCAACCGCACCACGGTGGGGGGATGGGCACAAGGTACAGGGAGCCCACTCGAAATCCTCCATCCGGTACGGAATATCCAGAAGCCTTGCAGAAATCGTGCAACAACTTTAAGTCCGTCAATCCTGAGCTGACTGAGTCACAGTATACATTATAGGATGCTAGACGCCACGGGGAACAACCACATACTTCTCCCCGTACAGAATGGAACACCCCCCCACCATGCGTGTTGTTAACCTTAAAAAAAAAAGCAAGTTGCAAAAAACCCCATTTACAATGTGATCCTATTTTGTGTGAAGTGTGTATTTTGGATCACCTGGTAATCGAGATTACCTCCAGGGAGCGTGGCTGGGTGCTGGGTTTTCACTGTTTCCTGTATATATTGCCACATAAATTTTTTTTTTTTACAGTGAGCAGGCACTATTTTTATAATTTAAAAATACCCACTGAAGATTTAAAAAAAAAAAATCAAAGAAAAACAAATGTATGAAGTGGGGGGGGGGGGGTAAAAGAGAGTGGGGAAAAAGAAATAGACCAAACCACTAAGCATGGTTATCTTTGGGGAGACTTTTTTCTCTCTTTCACTTTCTTGCATTTTGCAAATTTTCTAAAATTGTCGATACTTTTATAATGGGAAAATTAATCATTTTGAAAACACTTTGGATGCACAGTGTATATGGTATGCTACTATTTGTATTAAAAGACCGTTTATGGGGTGCCTGGGTGGCTCAATTCATTAAGCGACTGCCATCGGCTCAGGTCATGATCCTGGAGTCCCGGGATCGAGTCCCGCATCGGGCTCCCTGCTTGGCAGGGAGTCTGCTTCTCCCTCTGACCCTCCTCCCTCTCGTGCTCTCTCTCATTCTCATTCTTTATGTAGCTATCCACTCTTATTGCTGGAATGTGTTCCCCAAGAAACTAGCGACACAGACTCTTTAGAGAGAAACTGAGTCACAGGGATACAGCAGTGGAGTCGGACTGCTCCTTCTCTACCCTGGTGTAAATATTGAGTTTTGTAACATGGACCTTATATCGCCCCTTGTAAAAGGTTAAACTGTTTTAAACACTACACCTATTACTTTTGAAAATGATAATAAAATAACATTTACAAAAGGATATCTCCTTGCTAAATCTGCTTTGAATGTCCTGTGTTCGCGAAGCTTCCTGAGGCAGTTCTTTTGAAGGGAAAATCATGTTTGTGGATTGTTGGCTCTTCGTGAGGACTTCCACATATGCCATCTCGCCTCGTGACAAGCACAGAATAGGATTTTTTGATAGATAAGGATAAGGAAATTCCGAGGAATTGGGCGGCCCGCCCGAGGTCACAGCTCACACTGACCCCAGGGTTCAGACTCTGCCCCGAGGACTGGGAGGAGGCAGAGCCCCCAGCCCGCCCGGGCGGCTTACCTGTGACGCGTCTTCACCTCTTGCTCAACCTTTGTCTTCTCTCATACTTAAAACGTAAACACGGATCACTGGTGCTCCCACAATTCTATTTGAATACAACCCTTTGATTCCAGGGAAAAAGGCAACTGCCGGGCTGTGCACGGTCATATCGGTATTACTGCAAGTGCGTCCGTCCGTCCGTCCGTCCGTCCGTGCGGGCGTCACTCCAAGCACAGCGCCTTTGGGAGCACCCAGCTTGACGGGATAATGTGTCTTGCAGATTCAACCCCGTTATCCGCTTGCAAATGTCCCCGCGAGGGTAATACCGGCCTCGTCCCCTGTCGCCTCAAAACCAGAGCGTTGACTTACGGAGCCGTTGTTCTATGGGGCCGCTTGGCCATACCTCAAAAACCCATGGACCTTCTCAGGGCCGCTCTCCAACACCCCTGCCTGGCCGAGGACGGGTCTCCCGCCTCCAACGTCTCTGTCCTTCTCACGAAGGCCTCTCCTCCCCTGACACACGGCACCGCTCCTCCACCCCGTCCCTCCACGGGGCGGGGCGTGTCCTCGCCCCCTGTGCCTCCTGTGCCCTGGCCTCCGTCTGCCCCCCAGGCCCTGCCTAGCAAAGCCCCTCGTGCCCGGGCCCAGCAGATCAGGACAGCCTAGGAGTCGAAGCCAACGCGAGGAGCCACAGCCCAGGAGCCAGGAGGCAGCTGATGACAACGGGGAGCCAAAAGCAATCAAGTGGAAAGTGATTTCCTTCCAATTAAGAAAAACTGTCACCAGACGGTTTGCAATCTCTGTAGACAGATGTCTTACAGAGCTCCTTCCTCAGTGTTCTCTTCTGCATCTCACAGGCCTCCGGGCCTCGGGGCCTCAGGCTCCCCCGCAGAGCGGCCGTGGCCAGGGGCTTTGCCATCCACCCGTCCGCTTTGCCTACCTCGGTTCCCAGCACCGGGAAGGCTCTCGCGGTGGAAATACATGAATCACTCACACTGTAAATGATGGGAACCTGAAACCGTCCTGACTGGAAGGCTGTAGGGGGCAGAGAGCATGACCCGCCAGCCCCAGCAGTCGTCCCCGCCCCCCCACAAGCCCACACCTTCGCCGGTGGCCCTGGTGACTTAGCTGGGCCACCATGGCCATCTAGTGGCAGAACACCTACATCACCAGATCAGTGGGTTACTGGGGGCTGCCTGTTTTGGATGGGTTATTTTGGAGAATAACGGTAGATCAAAGGCAGGTGGTGCTAGTCCCCGAATTACAGCATATGAGAGAGTTCCAAACCAGAACAGCGCGTGGAACCGAGAGACGGGAGTCACGCTCTGGGGAGAGCTGGGGACGCGCACAGCAGGGCAAGGAGTCAGACTGGGTCTCGTACTTGTCAAAGTTGACATCCAGCATGCCCGCCTTCTCCTGGCTGATTCGTAACAGTGGCGTGTCCAGCCGCCGGATACAGTCCTTGTCCAGCGTTAACGTCCAGTCTTGGAAGGTTTTTCGAACCAGTTCATCGATGGCCTGAACCATCTGCTGATAGGTGTGCACGCTCTCCTCTCCCGTTCCAATGTGGGGCAGGAAGTGAGCACTGGACAGACACTGAGGGGGAGGGGCAATGGCTGGCCGGAGCCCACGAGCCACCATCCCCCACAGTACGGTCTCCCACACCGCGCACCCACCAGGCGTGCGGCTTGCTAGGGAGGCCCAGTCTGACCGCTCAGGGGGAACGTGGAGCCACACAGCAGGGTGAGAGGAGGAGACCAGGGCACGAGAGAAAGGGAGTCAGCAGCATGAACAGGGAAGCACAGAGATTCAGCTTAGCAGAAGTTGGGAAAGGTGAGGATTTAAGAGGTACGAGGTGGAAAACCAGTATGAGCCCTTCGTCACCACGGTCCTCGCTCAGCGATCGGGAAGACGCCTTATTCTCACCCAGAACCAATTACATGATGGCAGGCACCTCGGTAGCCTTCAACCTACATTCCCCAAAAGCCCTTTGAGAGGCGTTTTTCCTGTTTCTTTGCGCCGGTTCTTTTAGGAGGACAGGGCCCTCTAAAGGCCTGTCCAGCTTCTGGGATGCTGACCCTATTCCTCCCACGCCCCCCCCCACCTTGATGGGAAATGTCTGCAATGACCCATGTCCGCCAACTGCATCAGAAGCCATGGCCACCTCACTGACCGGCACCTGCCACTCCCCTGGCCCATCATGAAGACTCTCTGGGCAAACTCCCTGGACGGGGCCCCCACCCCTGCCAGCATGGGGCACAGCCTGTGAACTCCACCGGCACCCTGAGAACAAGTTTTGGGAAAGGCCAGGTGCTCACGTTCATGACCCTGTCGATGCGGTGCCGCAGGATCCGCATCCAGTGGGCCTGTCCCGAGTACTGGGCCATGTAGGGCTCCAGGTATGACCATTTCTTGTTCAGCTCACGGTTCACCAGGGCCAGCTCGCTATTGAACAGCATATAGAGATCCACGGCCTTCTTGTCGTAGGTTCGCTTGATGGCCTAACGAAGGGAAAGAACCTGACAACGGGGCCTGGAGGTCCGGCTTCCTTCCCTCCGGTGACTCCTGCGAAGGAGGCGCGCTCCCTAGCGATCCAGAAGCAAGGGGAGCAGAGGGAAGGGAGGACTTGGGGAAGGGCATGAGTGGAGCTGGGACTGGAGGAAGCACAGGAGGGAGCAGGGGGTAGGGGGAAGGGAGGGGGGCGGCACCTCCCGCGTGGCAAGCCTGTGGAAGGTGTCCAGCAGCAGCACTCCCTGCTCCACGTCTCGGACTAACTCGAAGGCGGAGGTGATCAGGTTCTGAGTCATCACCTCCAGGTCTTTGACTCCAGTGCGAAACCTGCACCATTAGAGAAGCGTGGGGCCGGGCGGGCACTGTCGCGGCCCGGAGGATGCCCCCCGAGTAGGAATCCCGGGTGCCGAGGGCGCCCCCGCCCCCGCCAGGCACGCAGTGCCTTACGCACGCGCGTTAATCGTTTCTTCCCCAAAACGACACAGTGAGACGGATTCCCTGGCTTTGTTAGATGAGGAAACAGGCTCTAACGGGTGGACCGACGTGCCCCGAGTCATCTGTCCGGTACGCGGCACAACGGGGGCTCCAGCCTGGACCCTGCCTCTGAGCAGCGGCTCCTCCCCACCCCTGACCTGTCCCCTCCACGCGGGACTTTGGACGCGTCGGGCCCCTCCTCCTGCGCTCGCCTCCCCGCCTCCCTCCCCTGCGCCTCTGCCGCGGAGGGACCCCCTCACCTGTTGTAGTCCTCGTGCCAAGAGGTGTTCTTGACGTCCAGGATGCCCCCGCGAACAGCCCGCAGCGTATGGAGATTCTTATGAAAGATGTCCTCGATCTCCAGCAAGTTGCGCGTGATCTGGGGCCCTTGGGCGCCGAAGAAGCGAGGCAGCGGAGCCTGCCTGCCGTCCTCCCAGCGGGCAAAATGGTATTGGCAGTCACATACCTGAAACCAAGTCCGCGTGAGGGGGCCTCCTGCTCCCTCTTCTGATCCCGCCGGGCCTGCATGCTCAGGCTTGGCTGAAAATGTCCAAAACGCGAGGGAGGACCCTCCAGAGGCAAGGAGCTCCTGGGATGAGCTTTGGCCGTGGAAGGAATGGCGAGACACCACAGGGCCGTGGTAAGAGGCAACAGTCTAAGAGAGCGGGACCAGCAGCAGGGGAAGAGTGGGAAGCCGCCTGCTGAGCCTCTGCGCCTCCCGCCCGCCCGGGGCCGAGCCCCCTGTGACTCTCCTCTTGCTCCCTGACCATCTGCCCACCTCAATGAGGTCCTTGCAACGCTGCACAAAGGCGTCCACCTGGGCAAATATGCTGGTCTGGTCGAGCACCCAGCCCCGACTCGAGAACCTGTGTTCGGAGAAAGAGGGACCGAATCCAAATGTAGGGCCGCGGGCTATCGGCCTGCCCATGCAAAGCTAGAACCAGGAGTCCTGGGGGGCCTGAGAAAAGGAGACCCCAAGAAGCAGTTCTCCTGCACGACTGAGGAAGAAAGGCAAGATGAGGAGAACCAGAGAGGAGACAAAGCATCTCCGTTCCGGAAGGAGGTTTGTACCCAATGGAATTTCAGACCTTCAGGCCAAGAGAGAAGGAGTAAAGCAGGAAGGATTCCTGGAATCAGGGAGGACAGTTATGAGGGTAAGGAGAACCCAGAGTCAGGAGCTAGGATAGCTGTATCCAGAGAGGAAACTGGGACCAGGTCTAGGAAAAGGGAATCTGTAGGCCTTTAAAAAGTGCAAGTGAAAGGGGCCACCTCCACCCTCAGGAGGAACAGGGGGTAGCAGACGGAGACGGCGGGGGACCACGTCATACTGGGTATGCATCTGCACGGCCCACAGGTAGTGATCTTTCCAGGCCTGACAGCAGGCAATGCAGCCCTGCAGGTCCTCCTTGCTGGAAGTGACATGGCCCTCAAAGATGCGGTCCAGAGAGACAGCGTGGCAGCACAAGCAGATGATCTCGTTGCTCATCTGCAGGAGGGGCCGACAGCCTCAGGCCTCAGCCTCCCAGGCTTGATTTGGCTCCCGATACCCAGCCGACACGGGCCGGGGGGAGCCTTCGGGGTTCTACCTGCACCCCCCAGTTCAGCTCAGCTCACTTCCCAGCAAGTGCTCAGCCTGGGGTCCATCCTTCCTGCCTCCCCCGCCACGCTCCACGGACTCCCCTTCTCAAAGCCCTTCTTCCCCCTTTGGCTACTCTATCAGGAAGCAAGCTGTCCGGCCCAGGCCCCAACCCAGAGCACTCGAGGGCTGAAGAAGCAGGCAGAAGCCCATGGTCTCTGTCTGACCCCCGGGGCCACTCCTCACTGCCTTCCACCACATGCTTCCTGCTGAGTGAAGGCCCCGGTCTCCACCAAATCAGCGCGCCCCCCTCCACCCCGCCCCATCCCAGCCCGGCAGACACATACCTTTCGGAAGAGGGAGGTCAGTCTCTCCCGAGTGTTGTAGTGGGGAGAGTTGACCCAGATGATGCGGATGAGACTGATCAACTTGGGGAGCTTACTGGAGATGTCCTTAGGCCGCATGTAGGCCAATTCCTCGTAGGGCTCCTTCAGGATTGACAAAAACGTCAGGTTTGACTGTGCTTGACGAGAACCGTCCTGGCGGTGAAGAAAGACCCGGAGTAGACTTGTCCATCAGAGAGAACCAGTTCAAAGCAAGCACTGTCTACCCATGGGGAAGCACACCCTGAGCTGCCTCTCTCAAAACCTCGTACCAAGCATCTCAGGTCTCTGTGGGCCCTCAGGACAGGAGTTACCAGCTATCTGCTCTCATTTGTGTGCTAGTGCCTAGCACAGTGTCCTTGAGACTCTTCTCATGGTGAGTCCGTCCTCACCACTAGACCAGGAGTCCCCAGCTCGGGCTTTATGTGCACTCCTCCAGTTTCCCCAGCTGGATTCAGAACCCCGCACAAGGTCGGTACTCACCAGCTGTTGATCAGCTGACTCAACAGCACCCCCACTCACACCGCCCCGCCCCCTCCCCGCCATTTCACCCAGCGCCCTTCACCACCCTGTTCTCAACGAGGCTTCTAGACTTGTCCACCTAGCTGTGGCTCAGTTCCCTCACCACCGAGCTCAAAATCCCACCTGGGGAGAGAAGTCCTCCACATCCATATTCCACAGATCACCCTGCCCTTCTGGGTGTCCCCAACGCTAACATAATCAGCTTGTCATACTTTATTGAATTTATTTTTTATGCGTTTATTGAATTTATTCAATATGTGTTTTATTGAATTTATTTTTTATGTGTTTATCTTGCAGTTCTCTTGGCTGAAGCCTATAGGTTCCTCTTTGACCCCGTATCATCTAGTGATCCTGTTTTGTATAAGCCTGGTTTTCTGAGCTGGATTATAGGGGTTGGGCTCATGGCAGGTACTCCATGTATATTTGTCAACTAACTGGAGTCTCCCTAACTAAACTACGAGCTCCCTCGGACCCTGTGTCCTACCACGTTTGTACTGTCCAAGTGCAAGTCCAAACACTGGGGGGGATCGATCTTTGCTCTTGAGGATTACACTGGCTCCCTCCACTTAGTACCCAACTAACGACTGTCCCAACCACTATCCACCCTCTGCTGAGCCTCCATCCTTGGGGCCACTCACAAACCTGGATCTGCTGGGCCAGTTTCATAAAGGGCGCCAAGTAGGAGGACTTGGCAAGTCGCAGGATGGATTCAATGTGCTTCACTCCCTGCTTCACCAGCTGCTTACTGATGCCAGACAGGTCCATGCATCGGTTGCGCCAGAACTCAATCTCCTCCAGAGGACCTAAATTTTCTCCTGTCTCCACAGACTCCTGGGCACTGAGCACCTCCTTTATCTGCCGGGTCCAGTGGATCATGGAGGCTGCCAGGGAGAGTACAAAACCTCTTGCACTTCTCTATGCTGCTCCCCAGTTGTGTCCTTCCCTCTGCCACCTGCATAGTCCTCCTCACCCAGCTCCTTTCTCTGCATCTGGCCCTCTCCTCTCCCCTAGGACCCCCCAACCCACGGGCAATGCCAGCCACTCACTCTCCAGCCGCTGTACCAGCTCTTTGTCCTTAACCACCACCTCGGGCGCCATGTTCATGGCCTCTGCAGGAATGTAGAGAACGGTGTGCCCCTCCAGTTTGTACCGAGTATCTAAGGAAAGGAGAGGACCATGGAAGTTCACAGAGGAGGATGAGTTTATGCCAGCCCAGTTGTAATCACGGTTGATGATCTGGGGCCCAGCTAGTATGGTGGATTTCAGGAGAACAGGCAAAAGAAACGATGACTCAGCTTTTTTTTTTTTTTTTTTTTTTTTTTGGGCTATCAAGAGGAAAAATGCCAGAAGGCAAGAGGGAAACCCCCACTGAGGTAAAATAAGGTCAAAGATCTGCACCACACCCTCAACACTCTCTGGTATGATATATGCACTCCCCCTAGTACCCCCCACCCTGCCATTTCCCCTTACCCCACATGTACTCTTGGAAATACCCAACTCTATGTTTGAGCAGGTCTGGTCAACCTTCTACAGCAGAAAACTGTATCTGCATTGGAAGGCAAATTCTGTTCCCTGATCCACTCCTTCAACAAGCCCGTACGGGGACCTGCTCCGTGCCAGGCTGCACAGGTACCGGGATGAATCTCCCACCTGCCTCATTCACGCTACTGTCAGCGCGGTACCAGAGAGAAGCCAGGTACTCAAGGCTTTCTGCTCACCTGTCAGGCAGGCCAAGAATCTGTGCAGATGAGAAGCAAAATGATTCCGAATACTCTCTGGCCAGGTTGTGTTTGTAAAGATCTGAGGGGCAAAGACACCACTGAGCAGCCGCAGCAGGGCCGGGATGTAGGAACCCCGCACAGTCCCAAACTGCACAGTTGCCTCAAAGTTCGCCGGGGTGATGGGAACTGGTGTGCAGCGAATGAAGTAGACAATCTGGTTCTGGGTCTGCGTGGAAGAGAGTGGACCCGAGATCAGTCTCCAAACCCAGCATGATACCCAACGGGATCTGAGGTGCCAATCATGAAAGTCTGGCTGAGTTCTTCGTCACATTCCCTTAGCCTATCCTGATCCTACACCAAATGGGGTGCAAGGTGCTTCCTGCTTCTTTCAGGGACATAACAGAGTCCACACCCAGACCCACGGGGAGGAAATGCAGAGAGCATGCCTTGAAGGTAGGGACTGTGGATTCTGTCCAACTTGACTCCAGAACCGAGCACGGTTGACTGGTGGGACATATTAGATGCTCAATAAATGTTGGACGGATTGGATGGAAGGAAAAGGATAAAATGGAGGCAGCCCTTTTGGCTACAGGGAAAATGGGAAGGAGAAAGAATGGAAGTAAGAGGTAACTGTCTAGGGTCTCCCATTTCAGCTGTATACACCTGTTGCCCAATTTTTCATTTACCCTTCAGTTTTGTTTCTGGTGAGTTTGTGTGGCTGTTACTGTTGTTTACATTCAGAAATGGTATAACCTTCATGTTATCACCTTAAAGTTTCTGACTTCTACATGCCTAGAAAGGCCATTCCTCCCTAAGATCAGATTCACCTTTCGTGTGTGCATGCTCTTGTACCTACTCTTTATAATTTATGTAATTTTAAAAACTGGAAATAAAGCACAAAGAAGAAATTAATAATCCCCCATCTTTCCACTACCCAGAGTTAAATTTTGGCATTTCAAGTATATTTTTTTTTAAAGCTTAACACCATTATTTTTGTTAAAATGATATACATATGTAATACCATATGATTTTACTCATATGTGGTATTTAAGAAACAAAACAAACGAGCAAAGGGAAAAGAGAGAGAGAGAAACCAAGAAACAGACTCTTGGGGCACCTGGCTGGCTCAGTCAGAAGAGCAGGCAACTCTTGGCCTCGGGGTCATGAGTTCAAGCCTCACACTGTGTGTAGAGATTACTCAAAAATAAAATCTTTAAAGCCTAATCATTTAAAAATGAAGCCTTATCATTTAAAAAAATGACATACAGGTGTTAATTATAAATAACTGAAGAAGAGTACGGAGATAAAAGCTAAACTGTCATCTAAAACTCCACCACTCAGACATTAATGCTGTTAACATTAGAGAAAATGTCATTCCAGACATCTTTCTATAGACTGACACGTACAGAACAAATCAGTTATAACTTACTGCAAAATAGGATCATGCTATTTTTGATTAAAAGTATTAGATTTAATTTTACTTGGATTTAATAGAATAAAAAGACTCCGGTGTGAATAAAACACAGACATCACTGAGCTTCGATAAGTGTTTCTTCACCTGAGAGACTTCTTTCCGAAAGACCCCTTTCTAAAGTCATATGAGATTATTAACAATATTGAGGTTCAGGGGCAACTGGGTGGCTCAGTCGGTGGAGCATCCAACCCTTGGTTTCGGCTCAGGTCATGATCTCAGGGTCGTGAGATCGAGCCCCGTATCGGGGTCTGCATTCAACTGAGATTCTGCTTCTTTCCCTCTGCCCGTCCCCCTACTCGCACCCTCTAAATAAGTAAATAAATAAATAAATAAAACCTTTAAAATTTTTTTGAGGTTCATTTTCCACTACCTATCAACGTGAAGCCCTAGTGACTCCGCTTTGAGAAATAAGGACACTGGCACCTCATACCCCCTCTCTTGCTCAGCCCTGCTCAGTGTTTGTTATACTATTATGTTTACACCCTCCAGGCTGGTGGAATTTGTGTTCACGGCATAACCATAACGCCGGTGGTTATTTATTATTACTTTTTATTTAAATGAATTGAATGCTCATAGATTCTCTATTCCTCAGTTTGGGGGGTTTTTTTTTAAGATTTTATTTACTTATTTAACAGAACACAAGCAGGGGGAGCAGCAGAGGGAGAGGGAGAAGCAGACTCCCCACTGAGCAGGGAGCCCGATGCGGGGCTCAATCCCAGGACCCTGAGATCATGACCTGAGCCGAAGGCAGACGCTTAACCGACTGTGAGCCACCCAGGTGCCCCAATTCCTGAGTTCTTTATTTGGTTCATTTCTTTTTCTTTCTTTTTTTTTTTTTTTTAAGATTTTAGTTTTAAGTAATCTCTCCGCCCAACGTGGGGCTCGAACTCACAACCCTGAGATGAAGAATCACACAATCTTCCAACTGAGCCAGTCAACCTTTTTGGTTCATGTCTTAACGGAATAGATTTCCACTGATGATTTTATTTTTGTTTTATAGAGTAGTGTTCTTTCAAGATTGAAAATGACTGTGCATTTGTTGCCTTTGTATTTGACCATCCCGACTGGGAATAAAACACTTGGGGCACTCTGCCCTTCCTGGAGAACTCTGTGAAGGTGTTCTTCTGGGTGATTGGAGAAGCCCGCCACCAGCCTAATGTCTCCTCTTGGTAGACGATTTGCTTCTTTGGCTAGAGGGCTAAGTAATTCTTCCCCAAATTTTTATTTTGAAACCAATTCCAACTCATAGAAAAATTGCAAGGAAAGTGCAGTGAACAACATACCCTTCATCTGGATTCACTGATTGTTCACATTTTGCCCCATTTCTGCTCAAGGGCACTCCCTTACTCTCTCCTTCTCCCAGCTGAGCCATTTGAGAGTGAGCAATGGATGTCATGTGACGCTGCACCCTTAAATACTTCAGTATACAGCCCCCCAAAATGAGGATCTTCTCCAATATACCCAACACTGTAATTACCACACTCAGAAAATTAAACTTCATATAATACTTTATACAATACACAATACTCAACTTTCCCCAGTGGTCCAAATAATCTGATTCGTTTCCTCATTATTTGATTCAAGCTGAATATTCTTGGCAAGAATGCCACATCGGTGATGTTCCTAAAGAATTAATTTCCTTGGAGTTTATAGCTTACCTAAGACGTGTGTTGGCATTAAGCATCGCAAAACAAATTTTGTGGGCGAAAGTACCTTCTTTCAAGTCCCAGATTCAGTTCCTTCTGTGGGTCAGGGAAATCCTTTGTATTTTACCTCTTAATTTACACTGCTTCATTCGTTGGCACTCTATATTAGCTCACCCTGTCCTATTAACTTTTCTTTTTTTTTTTTTTTTTTTTTTAAAGATTTTATTTATTTATTTGAGAGAGAGAGAGCACATGAGAGGGGGGAGGATCAGAGGGAGAAGCAGACCCCCTGCTGAGCAAGGAGCCCGATATGGGACTCGATCCTGGGACTCCAGGATCATGACCTGAGCCGAAGGCAGTTGCTTAACCAACTGAGCCACCCAGGCGCCCCCTATTAACTTTTCTTTAATTATGTTGTCATTGGCTTTCTCTTCTTCGTGCGCTGTAATTATCTCAAGCCTCTCTTCCGCGGCAACTCACATTTGCAGCAATAGCTAGTCAGCTCCTTGCTGTTTCTAACCTACGAGTTTTGGAACGTGCGGCTCTATTTCCTAAGATCTGCAATCTCCCTTTTATCTCTTTCTCATGTGGCATCATTTCATCTCTCCGTGTTTTAAAAATTGAATTCATGCTCTTAGTGAGTTGTGCTGGAACGTGATGCTGTTGTGAGGAGTCTCCTTCTGCTCTGCTGTTCTCCTTTGCATGCTTTGTTCCACGTTTTTCCCTCGATGTAATGCGCTTGCAGTTGCCATGCAATTTCTGTCCTCATGCTTGAGCAGCTCCGCGAAATCGTCCTTTCTGCTCTGACGTCCTGTGGGTGACTCCTTGATGTCCTGCTGTGAGAGCCCAGTTTCTTCTCCCCCACCTCCCGAAGTGAGAGGGAAAGGGTTGGGTATTTTTATGTTCTGTTCACTTTTCTCTAGCCTAAGAGAATTGTATGAGGGGATGGGCAGGTGGTTCAGGCTCATTTCAGACAGTGTAAAATCTTTGGTAAAACACCTGGGCTCTTTCTCCCTTTTCAGATTTTGTTCAAACCCCAACTAAAGTTCCCCATCTTGCTGGGGGTCCACCATTCCCGTGGGGGGAGGATGGTTTCTTAAACTCAGTACATAGACCTTTCATTGGTCACCCACTTTTTAAGTTAATTAGATTATGCTTCTTTCCTTCTTTACTCTTGGGTGGTTTTTCTTCTTCTTCTTCTTCTTCTCCTTCTCCTTCTTTCTTCTTCTTCTTCTTCTTCTTCTTCTGGTTTTATTTTTTGCCCATTTTATCAAGAATAATAATTTTTGGGGATGCCTGGGTGGCTCAGTCGGTTAAGCGTCTGCCTTCAGCTCAGGTCATGATCCCGGGGTCCTGGAATCAAGTCCCCCGTCAGGCTCCCTGCTGAGTGGGGAGTCTGCTTCCCCCTCTCCCTCTGCCTGCCGCTCCCCCTGCTTTGTTCTCTCTCTCTCTGACAAATAAATAAATAAAATCTTTTTTAAAAAAAAGAGTAATAATTTTTTAAGGAAGTTTCAATTGGCCATCTTAACCCGAAAGCATACAATGAAGTCTGTGATCTTATTTAGAGTATATTTCAGCATAGCAAATAAATTTTCTTCAGC
>NC_138383.1:49278503-49293244 GCF_054177405.1 Leptonychotes weddellii
AAAAAAAAAAAAAGATCTAGTCTTTTAGCAAATGTCATGTATACCACACAGGATTAATAACTATAACTTCCATGCAGTATAGATATCCAGAACCATTCCTCTTGCCTAATGAAACTTTGTACCCTCCCCGCCCAGTTTTATTGAGATATAATTGACCTATAACACTGTTTAAGGTGCACAACATGATTTATGTATTTATTGCAAAGTGATTGCCACAATAAGTTTACTCAATATCCATCACCCCACACAGTTACAATTTTCTCTGTCTCTCATTGTGAGAACTTTTAAGATCTACTGCCTTAGCAACTTTCAAATACACAATGCAATATTAACTATAGTCACCATGTTGTACATTATATCCCCAGAATTTATTTATCTTAAAACTGGAAGTTTGTACCTTTTGACCACCTTCACTCATTTTCGCTACCTCCCCACCCCCTCGCTATGGCAACCACCAATCTGTTCTCTGTTTCCATGAGTTAGCATGGTTTTCCCCAGATTCCACATATAAGTGAGATCATACAGCATTTGTCTTTCTCTTATTTCACCTAGCACAATGCCCTCACGTTCCATCCAGTTTGCTGCAAATGGCAGGATTCTTTTCTTTCTCGTTGAATAATATTCCACTGTGTGTGTATAGAATTTTCTTCATCCTTTCATCCATCGATGGACACTTAGGCTGTTCCCATATCCTGGCTATTGTAAATAATGCTGCAATGAACATGGGATACAGATATCTTTTTGAGATAGTGGTTTCATTTCCTTTGGACATATACCCAGAAGTGGATTGCTGGATCATATGGTAGTTCTATTTTTAATTTTTCGAGGAACATCCACACCATTTTCCATGGTGGCGGCACCAACTTAACATTCCCACCAAGAGTGCACGAGGGGTCCCCCTTTTCCACATCTTCACCAACATTTGTTATCTCTTGTCTTTTTGATGATAGCCATTCTAACAGGTGTGAGATGGGACCTGTGATTTTGATTTGCATTTCCCCAATTAGTGATTTGGAGCACCTTTTCAAATACCTATTTGTCATTTGTATGTCTTCTTTGGAAAAATGCCTCTTCAATCCCTCTGCTCATTCTTTTGATCAGATTGTTTGTTCTTTTTGCTACTGAGTTGTAGGAGTTCTTTACATATTTTGGATATTAACCTCGTCTCAGAGCCATGATTTGTACGTATTTTCTCCCATGCCTTACGTCGCCTTTCCATTTTGTTGATGGAAGGAGCCCTGCTGTGCAGAAGCTTTTTGATTTGATGTGGTCCCACTTGCTTAGTTTTGCTTGGTTGCCTTTGCTCTTGGTGTCAGAAACTTCGCACCCTCTGAGCAACATCTCCCTGTTTCCCCCTCCTCCCAGCTAAGTAGATTTTTAAAGTGTTCCGTATTTCCCAATCCTATTCGTTGAATAATCCATTCTTCCCCACAGATTTTTAAATGGAATTTTTATAGAAAATGCTTACATAGGGGCGCCTGGGTGGCTCAGTCGTTAAGCGTCTGCCTTCGGCTCAGGTCATGATCCCAGGGTCCTGGGATCAAGCCCCGCATCGGGCTCCCCGCTCCGCGGGAAGCCTGCTTCTCCCTCTCCCACTCCCCCTGCTTGTGTTCTCTCTCTCGCTGTGTCTCTCTCTGTCAAATAAATAAATAAAATCTTAAAAAAAAAAAAAAAGAAAGAAAGAAAATGCTTACATATACGTGCCTGTATTTTGTGTCTTTAATGTTGTATATGTGATGTATATTCCTGGCCCAGTACAATTCTGTTTTGTTTTATTTTACTTTACTTTATTTTTACATAGGCTCCATGCGCAACACAGGGCTTGAACTCATGACCCGGAGATGGAGAGTCACACGTTTCACTGACTGAGTCTGCCAGGCGCCCCAACTCTGTTTTAATCACTACAGTTAAATACGAGATTTTCATATTCACAGCTCTCCTTCAGTGCTTTCCTTCTTCATTGTGTTCTTTGCTATTTTCATGCATTTTTCCAGATACGTCTTAAAATCTTTACACAAGCGATCTAGGGACTGTGGCACTTTGATTGGAGTTGTGTTGAAATGGTGCATTTGTTTGGATGGAATGATCTTTATAATTAAGATTCCCACTTAGAAACAGGATATGGCTCACTGTGTAGTCAGATCTTCTGACATGGCCTGCAGCACAGTTGTTTTCTTTCATATAAATCCTACACATTTTGCAAATTTTTGTTCCTTTCATGAATGAGGTCTTTTTTCTTCTTCCATGTCGTCTTATAGCTGACGATTGGGTATGTGCAGGAAAAAGCCGCCGTCTGTTTTTGCTCTTGTTTAATCTGGAACATTTCACCAATTGCGTCACCGTACAGGGCCGCGTTCATGTTCATTATCATTTCACTTTTTGTACATGTGCTGACAATAAAAGCAAAGCAAAAGCCTTTCTCTTCTCCAATATTTTATTTCGAAGATATCAAACAGGTAGAAAAGTTACAAGGACTTTACAGTAACGACCTATACACCTGCCGCCCAGAGGCTACCACTAACGTGGTACTCCACCTGTCCTTGCACGGTCTCCCTACCCGTGGTTTACTCTTCACTAATGCATCTTCCACATTGTTGAAACAGGCACCGACCTCATCCGTGAAGGCCTTCGCTAGCTCCCCCCGGGCCTGAGGCCGAACTGTCCAGCCTAACCGACAAGGCCCTCCACAAGCTGCCCCCCACCCACCTTTTCAGGATCACTTCCCAAAGCTCTTCTTTGCGTACGAAGTGTTCTTTACCAGAACGGCTCTTACCCAGACCCAATGAAATCCTATTTCCCTTTCATCTCCACCTGAAAGAGCACCTGCGTTGCCGAGCCCTGCCAGCCTTCCATGACTGTAGCAGTTGCCCCCATCAAGCTCCTATAAAGCTCTGGCCATGGCATCATAACATACTATAAATATTCTGTATATGTCTGTCTTCCCCGCTAGACCATGAGATCACCAAAAGCGAAAGCCCACCTCGTTCCTCTCTGTATCCCACTGCTGAGCGGGGTTCCTGACACACCTTGAGGCTCAACAGACCTTGGGTCCAGGAGGTAAGACTCCAAGATGACTGAGGTACACCAAACCCTCAGCTCCCTGGCAGACCGCCTTGGAGTCTGGAGAGCAGAGTACCCACCTGTACAGACATGCCCAGATCTAGCTTCAGCCCCATACAGGGGTCGATGAAGATGGTGAGGATGAGCTCCGAAGGGTCCTGGGCAAAGTGTTCCAGAATGGCATCATGCTCCGCTGTCCAGACGGCATCCGCTAGTCCTGTCAGCACAGCTCGGGACAGGAAAAGGGGCTTCTACAGAAGGAGAGCAGAGAACCGAAGCAGGTACAGCTGTTAGGATGAGTCATTTCTCCCATTCACAAGTGCGCGTGAGGACACGGGAGACGAGAAGTCATAAGGGTCCGGAATGGTGAAGAGAAGGCTGAGGATGAACTGAGTGATAGGTTTCAAGCTTCTGAAGAAACAAGACAATGAGATTCCCTTGTTTCTACAAGTAAAACGAGAATAGATCACTAGACGAAAAGTGGGGGATATTATCTTCCCAAGATATCTCCTTTATGCCTGTGGTTGTAAAAACGCATCGTCAAGCAATCCTCAACCTCAAAGTAAAACTAAGTCAAGGGAACCTGTAGGATATTAGCCTAAAGCAAGCAACCAGGAGCAAAGATGGCAAGCCAGAAAAAGGATAAGGCTGCAGCCTCCCCGGGGTACCGAAGTAATAGGAGATATCCAGTGAAAGCCAACTGGCATAGCAGAAAGGAAGAAGGGAGGGGAAAAGACAAGACTGGGAAACACCAAAGAACACATCAATTAGATGAAAAATAAATTGTGCTCGCTTTGGCAGCACATATACTAAAATTGGATGAAAAATAAATTATAACTGGTGACTCTAAAAAAATTCACCTGTAGAACTCCACTAAATAATTCAGGAAACTTGGGGCACCTGGCTGGCTCAGTCTGAGGAACGTGTGACTCTTGATCTCAGGGTCGTGAGTTCAAGCCCCACGTTGGGTGTAGAGATTACTAAAGAAAATAAATAAGCTTTAAATATTTAAGGAAATTAGGGGCGCCTGGGTGGCTCAGTCGTTAAGTGTCTGCCTTCGGCTCAGGTCATGATCCCAGGGTTCTGGGATCGAGCCCCGCGTCAGGCTCCCTGCTCCGCGGGAAGCCTTCTTCTCCCTCTCCCACTCCCCCTGCTTGTGCTCCCTCTCTCGCTGTGTCTCTTTCTCTGTCAAATAAATAAATAAAAATCTTTAATAAATAAATAAATATTCAAGGAAACTAGAAGACATGAAGAGGAACATGGGAAGTCACTCTGTCCTTCTCCCAGTTCTCCTGGAAGATAAGGAGTCTCTTTCACTTAAAGTTTCCAAATCAAGAAAACTCAGTGCTCTAAGATCTCTCTCATACAAAGATGTCGATGAGCCTATGAGGAAAACACAACGACGCCAGGAAAAGAATGCACAAAAGGACATGAACAGGCGTGTCACCTCATAGAAATCAGAAAGTGAAAATACGAAAAAATGTCCAATTTCACTTGAAATCAAACAAATACAAATAAAAATAGCAAAGATAGAGCATTTATTGCTACGCTGCTCACACACAGGCCTGGAAAGCGCTTGCTGCTAGCATGAGGCCAGAACGTGCCACTCCTCTGGAAAACAGCTGGGCGTCACACACCAAGCTTGTCCCAGCCTGACTCAAGGTGGGGACACAAGGAAGCGACAGCTACAAGACCTGTCCCTCACTTAAAGCTGTCTCCTGGGGGCGTGGGGGACAGGGACCGGATTTGTGGTGAGCAGGCTCCCAGTAGATAGAAGAGAATTCCTCGCACGCCATTGTACAACTAACCCTCGGATTCACCGGTTATTGGGGAAGAATGTTTGTCTCGGGGAAACCCTAACTCACCACATCCACCTCGGGCTCCGGTAATTCTTCCTTCTCTACTTCGGGTTCCTTCAGTGGTGGCTCTGGGAAGAATAAAAATTCCAAGATGAAGTCGTTCCTTCAAAACTTAAACACAGAGTCACCCTATGACCCAGAATCACCACATGACCCCACCATATTCCGCTTCCAGGCGGATCCCCGAGAGAACTGGAGGTGGGGACTCCAACAGACACTCGGAGCACCCATGTTCACGGAAGCACGATTCACAGCAGCCAAAAGGCGGAAACTCAAGTATCCATCAACAAATGACGTGATCCACAAACTGCAGGGGAATATGATTCAGCGCCTGGGTGGCTCAGTCATTAAGCGTCTGCCTTCGGCTCAGGTCATGATCCCAGGGTCCTGGGACCGAGCCCCGCATCCGGCTCCCTGCTCAGCAGGAAGCCTGCTTCTCCCTCTCCCACTCCCCCTGCTTGCGTTCATCCTCTCACTATCTCTCTGTCAAATAAATAAATAAAAATAAAAAGGAACAGAGGTTGGCCACCTTGCCAAACCAGGGAGGAACCAGTCACGAAAGACCGCACGCTGTATGAATCCATTTACAAGAAATGTCGAGAATCAGCAAATCCACAGAGACAGAAAGTGGATTGTTGGTTATCAGGATCTGTGGGGGTGTGGCTGCTAAAAAAAACTAGACTCTGATGCAAGTAAAGATATAGGGTCATCCAGGGGCGCCTAGGTGGCTTAGTCGGTTAAGTATCCGACTCTTGATTTCCACTCAGGCTCCTGGGATCGAGCCGGAGTTAGGCTCCCTGCTCAGCGGGGAGTCTGCTTCTCCCTCTGCCTCCGCCCTGCCCCCTGCTTGTGTTCGAGCTCGCTCACTCTAATAAATAAAATCTTTTTTTTTTAAGTGTTTTCAAATTACAAATATGGAATTATAAACCTGTCCTTCCTTCTTTTCTTAATGGGAATTGAGGAAGGCTTAAGGAAGCAAAGGCTGTTAATACAGACCTCCAAAGGGTGTCTGCCCTTTTACCCATCTTTACCAAGAAGCATCTTAGGCCCTTCTTCGACCCAGCATCTGCTATAACAAAATACCACAGACTGGGTGGCTTATAAACACCAGAAACTTATTTCTCACGCTTCTGAAGGCTGGAAGTCCTAGATCACGATGCCAGCCTGGTCACTTCTTCTGGGTCACGGACTTCTCATGGTGTCCTCACATGGAAGAACCGGGCAAGGGATCTCTCTGGAACCACTTTCCTAAGGCACTTATCGCATCCATGACATGTTTTAAGCCCTCTCATGATTTAAGCACCTCTCAAAGGCCCCACCTACTAATCCCATCACATTGGGCATTAGGATTTCAACACCAAGTTGGGGGGGGGGGATGGCACACAAACATTCAGACCATAGCAGGGCCCCCTGTCTCCAGGGGGACAGGCCTCAATCCCTCCCCAACTCCCAAGGTGACAGGGATTACCGTGTGTTTCGGGGCTGCTCTGGAGGCCCAGAGCCTCTCTGAGCCTCCGTTGGGGTTATGTGTCTCTACGTCAAACAATAAAAAGGCTTAGAGCTCAGGGAGGCCTAGATTCTTTGTATTTGCTGGTCAGTGCTTTCACCTAGAATCTCCTTCCCTTCCCACACTGGAGGGTTCTCCAAACTGAACCTCGCCGCCTCTCCTGCTCCCTCCCTCTATTCCCGGTACCTAGCCTCTGGGAGCCAGTCCCACTTGAAATGCTTCCAAGAGAACTCAGAAGGAAACATGTTGCATATTTCTAACGTCTGGATCCTAGGGACCCCGTGTACCCTGGACCCTTCTCCCACACCCATATTTAATCTCCCCGCTTTTAATATCAAAAGGAGATTCCATTTCTCTCCATCTTGACAGGCTGCCAACAGGGTAAAGAAGCCCCATGGAAAAGAGGAGGGCTATGCTTAGTTCATAGTCATATCTGCACTGTCCAGTGCTCTAAGGGACAGCCCAGGGACAGCGACAGCCACCCAAAACCTTCTAACCCACAGGGCCGGAGTCCCTCGATCAAAGCCACGGGAGGCAGACTCTTTAAACTCTTTTCTCCCCTGCCCACCCCCCCCGATGTAGACATCAGGCTGCTTTTCTCGTGGCCCTGGACCTGAACCTCCTGAGTCGACCGAGGCCCCTGCCAAAATGAAGGCAGAACTACAAGAGCTTGAAACAGATGGGAGAAAGCATCCGTCAGGCTTAGGATTCAAAGGGTGGCAAAGCAGGCTGAGTCTCCATGGTGATGGGCTTAATGGGAGAAAAACATTATTTGTTTTGCCACCCAGGGTGAAAATGGGAAAAAGGAAGAGATCAAACCCTCTTCGGTGTGGTAGGAGCAACCGGGAACACTCGAAGTCAGGAGAAAGAGGCGAAGATAATGGACTGGCTAGCGAGCTCTTGGTGCATTGGTGGGGATGGGGGGGTGGGGCGGATAGGAAGACAGAAAGAACAGGTATGAGGCTGGCCAGGAGGAAAACACAGAAGAAGGACCCCAGCAGCAGGCCTTAGATTCCACCAAATCCCTAGCTTATAACCCAGGAGCAACAGCCCTCAGACCCTCTTTAAATACAAACATTCTGCCTCCAAGCTCCTCCCCAGCAGGTACCCACCAGGCTCCTCTTTGAGGGGCTCAGGCTCCAGCTCAGGCTCGTCAGAGGACAGGGGGTTCTCCGCAGGCTGCGAGGCCAGCTCCGCCTGACCAGCTCTCCTGCGGGCGCCTCCGCGGCTGGCACTTCCCCGGACACTCAGTTTCCTCCTCTTCTCCGCTTTGCTGGACATGGTGCAGGCAGGACCTGCAGACATGCGAGCAGCTGGGGGTCCACCACCAGAGCCACCCTCACCCCGCCCCCCAGGATACTCAGTCCCCTCTGAATGCACGAACTGAGACCCCACTCCGTATCATACTCTCATCTGGGGATACCCACACCCTGCGCCATGAACCACAAGGGGTCTTGCAGAGCTCACTCCCTTCCCTGGGGAATCCCACTTTCTTCAGTGTATTGGGTCAAAAAATCAAAGTCAGTCCCTTAAGGCTTTAGGAATGAACGAAAGTTGAAGAGGGTAGCCTCTAACAGACACCCGCTAAGGAGGACTTAGGAACCCCTCTCTCTGCCCAGAAGTGTCAGAACGGAAAAAACCTACCAAGCTGAGGGGTGGTTGCACACACCTCAACCACCTTACCCCTCAGGGCCATGGGTGAGTGAGAGAAGGCCCAGGGAAGGGAAGACTGTCCCCAGGTTCCCCACCCTTGTCTCTGTGTCAAGTCAATGAAACACCCCAAGATGATTTTCCTATGTAGCTCCTTTCCTCCCAGCTTACTAATAACCACCCCCCAAGAGGGGAGGGGGGGCATGGAAAATTCTCCTCCTACCCACACTAAAATGTTCAACCTCCTTAAGCAAAGAAAAACCATATTTGTGACATGTCTCTCTAGCTTTTCATTGCTGGTGGTCTGGGGGGGTAGGTAGGAACCCTGTTTTGTGTGTACTGAAAGGGTCTCTTAGGGCGCCTGGGTGGCTCAGATGGTTAAGCGTCTGCCTTCGGCTCAGGTCATGATCTCAGGGTCCTGGGATCGAGTCCCGCATCGGGCTCCCTGCTCCTTGGGAGCCTGCTTCTCCCTCTGCCTTTCTCTCTCACTCTGTCTCTCATGAATCAAAAAAAAAAAAAATCAAAAAAAAAAAAAAAGGTCTCTTAGTATAGTTGACTGAGTAATGAAGATGAAGATCATCCCACTCCTCATGCCCTGAGAACAGACTGGGAGAAGCAAGAAGAAAAGTAGAAAAGTCACCCAAGGTGGAATTTCGCACTGCGTCTCGGGGAGAAGGCACTGGGGCCTTCCCAGGCCTCGCCCAGGAAAGCAGGAGCATCTCCGGCCGGCTTTGGGAGTCCCAGGGGCAATGTGGGGCTGCATCCCGCTCAAGCCTGACAGCCACCTGTGGCTCTCCCCCCTCGTCCCCACGGGCTGCCCCAGGCATTGATCACAGGTGATGAGTTGCAGACTTGAAGGATGTGTACTTTGCTCCAAGGAAAAACGTTCTATTGGGCCAAAGCATCGATAAAACCAACTGCAGCAGCGCTGCGGGTCTCCAGAGAAGCGTCGGGCCCGTGCTTCCCTGCTTCCGGGTCGGGGCCCCAGGAGCGTTCGCGGGCCAGGCTGGGGGCACCCTCCCCACGGGGCTCGCCCCCCAGGCCCGCCACGGCGGGCCCCGAGGGGGCTGCTCTGCCAGCCTGGGGACCGGCCCTGTCCTCAAGCGGGCTCCCAGGAGGCAAACTTGCCTACAACGGTCACAACCGCCCCCACCCCGCGCCGCGGCGTCTCGACCCCTACCGCCCCTTCTTCTCCCCTGCCCGCCCTCTGCCCCCTCCACCCCGGCCCCTTCTCCCCGAAGCTTCCCACGTCTCCCCTCCTCCTCTCTGCCCCCGACACAAACCTCACGACGCCGACCCAGTCCACCCTGGGCCGGCCGACCGGCCACTCCAGCTGGGAAAGTCGCCCCGCGAGCCCCGCTCCCGCCCGCGCCTGCACGCGTC
Organism: Leptonychotes weddellii; assembly: GCF_054177405.1. Classification (NCBI taxonomy): domain Eukaryota; kingdom Metazoa; phylum Chordata; class Mammalia; order Carnivora; family Phocidae; genus Leptonychotes; species Leptonychotes weddellii. The sequence goes on from NC_138383.1 coordinate 49,287,963, forward strand.
GCCAAGGCAACCCCGCGCCTTGGGGAGGGGCGAGCGGCCCGGGCGCGAGCCCGCGAGCCCGGCCTCCACGGCGCAGGCGCAGGGCAGCCGCGCTCCGCCGCCCGGCCGCCCGACTCGGCCCGCGTGCGCCCTGCGGGGACTCGCGGCCAGAAGGGCCAGCCCCCCGCGGGCGGGCCACCGACTCCGGCAGGCCGGAGGGGGCCGGGTGTGGTCCGAGGACGGGCTGGGGGGGCTGGGGCTGAGGGCACGAGCTGCCCCCCCCGCCCCCGCGGGACACCGAAAGGGCCGGGGGAGCCCCCGCGGCCGACCCCGCGCCCGGGTCTGCGGGCTCGCTCCCGCACGCGTCCGGCAGGTGGCGCCCGGCGTCCCGCCTGCGGGGCTGGTCGGCGCTCAGGAAGGCGCTCCAGGATTTCGAGGCAGCCGTGGCTGCGGCTGGGTCCGGGGGAAAAACCGGGGCTGGAGCAGCCGTGCCCTCCCGCTCGTTTGCCTCGCCTGCGCTCGGACCGGGGTCTAGGAGCGCCGGGCCGCGCGGGCGGGGGAGGGCAGGGAAGAACGGAACTGGAATTTTGGGAACCTGGAGGCTGGCTCTGGGAAGCGTCGCCCGTTTTGGGGGGAACGGGAGGCGGGGACTCCCTGGGGAAGGTGACCGGGCCGGGGAGGGGCTCGGCTCTCCGTGAGAACAAAGGCTGAGTCCTGGGGAAGCGGGAGGGGAGGGGGCGTGAGAGGTGGGGGGGCAGACCTCAGCTGGGGCTAGGGGGCGCTGCGGGCCCGGGGCCGCGGACGGGGCGCCTGGAACCCTGGGCTCTGCGGTGGCGGGAGAAGCTGGAACGAGGAAGCGAGTCAGGGGGATGGGAAGGCACCCTCCCTGCTTCCATCAATAGTGCCTAATTAAGACAAAGCCAGCAGCGAGCCCACTGATTACATTTCCATGAGGAGCTGCATTGATGACATTTTCTTTGCTGGATGAGGAGGGGGAGAAGTTGGCACCTCAGTTCCCCCTTTTTCTGGTTGGTGTTCACACCTGACGGGTCTCGTTATGCACCACAAGGCTCTGCTGTCTAGGGGACTCGCGAAGGGCCCTTGGGTTCACCCACACCCAACCCTGACCTCACCGTCCCATCTGTCCTGAGTTCCAGAATTGACCCGCCCCCCCCCCCGGCCCCTTATCTTTAAGGTAGACGTCTGGGTCTTGATTTGGGGCCTCCTGCCCAGGCCAAAGTCCTTCTGCTGAAGAAAAGGGTTGGAGTTGTGAGGGGCCCTGCCACGCCCCAAACCAGCTGCACAGCAAGTGGGGGCCAAGTGGGTGATCCTCTAACCAAATAGGCGGTGGGTGGCAGAGAGGTGACATGATTGGTCTGATCCCCCAGGGAGAAGTCCCAAAGGAGTGAAGATTTGAAGGGAGACACGGGGCGGGGAGCCTTAGAAACTGGGCTCATGGCTCCCACAGGAAAGGAAGGTTGTGTAGACCCCATTTCTCTTATGACTGCCCCCCCCCACCCTTGGCTGTGCGGAGGGATCCCAGCCGCCTGCATTATGCTAAATAGGTAATCAAACATCTCGCTTTGCTAATTACTGCTCAATCGGATTAAACGCTGCTGAAGCTCATCAACAGAGGTGGAGGTAGGGGGAAGGGCTGAGGGGGAGCCAACCAGAGCTGCGTTGAGAGTCTTGTCCCCAGGGGCTCCAGGGGCCAGCCAGGGCACCAAGACGCAATACCCCCCAAAGGGAAGGGACAGAAGAGGTGTACCCGTAAGCCCCTTACCCTTACTGCATCCCCCAGCCTCAAGCCTTTCCCTCCTCCCAGACCTTCATTACCCTCAGAACCCAGGCATCCGGCCATTCCCACAGCTCCCCACTCACAGCCCTGTCCCAGATTTAATAAGTTCTGTTCTCTCACTGTCAATATTGGATGTCTCAGAGCGATCTCCACGGAGAGAGGGGGACTCTTCCCTTGCTTCCCCCCTACCTTGGCCGTCTTTTGCCCGCCCCAGTCTCTTTGTGCCCCCAACCTTCTCTAACTAGCTGACTTAATGAAATGATATTAAAGTCTTAAGCAACCCCCAAAGAATGGTTGTTATGGTGAAGAGAGTGGGCAGGACGCCTGGGTCCCTGAGGGGAGCAAGGGCTGAGGAGGGGGAGAGTGAGCCAGAGGCAAAGGTCTAGAGGCCTCAGTCCCCAGTGGGGAGCAGCAGATCTGGGGTGAGCCGGGGGCTGGACCTCTGGATCTTGGCGGGAAGCAAAGGGAGTGAGGGATGGGGGCCGGGAGAAGGTGGGAGAGAGGACATTCACGGAGTCAGGGTCTCAGCCTGTTGTCCAGAGCATCCATCAGGGATGGAGAGGCCAGCTGGGGGGGTGGGGGGCGGGGAGGTGGGAACAGGGCCTCTGTCCCAGCAGCCTCCTGCTGACTGTGCCCTGGGCCGGTCCCGTGAGAACCAGAGTAGATTCCTCTTGAGCCCTGACTCATCCCTCTTCCCCCCTTCTCCCCCAGCAGACCCCCACAGGTGATTTGTAGCTGATGCCCTCACAATGGTCGGGGCCAGGAGAGAGCCGTTCCATGACATGAAGAGCTGAGAGCTTCCAGAAGAGAAGAGAAAGAACAGAGGCGAAGAGATGGGAAGCCAAGCCCTCCCCCCAACCTCCCCCCACCCATCCCCATCTCACTCCCCTGGGGACCCTGGCCCAGCCCCAGTCCCCTTGGGGTGGTGGGAATCCGAGGACATTTGGCTGGGGCTGATTGATGAGGGAGGAGGCAGCCACCCCGGGCACTGAGACTGCTGTTTGCTGAGCACACAGATTGCTCCCCACTCACCAGCTGCCGCCCGCTGAAGCTGCTCAGTCTCACCACCACCAGCAGCAGCAGCTCCAAGCACCAGAGCCGGAGGGAGCTGGTGCCTGAGTTTCTGAGGGCACGGGGGGGGGGGGGGAAGAGGGAGAAGCAGGAACCCAAATGCTTCAATTCCCCGTGGGAATCGGGGGGAGCCCTGGGACCTAGTCCCCTGAGAACTCCCTTCAGGACTCCACCTTCCCTGCTACCTCTCAGACATCTCTCCTCCTCCTGCCCTGCATTCATTCCTTTCCATGCTGCCCCCAAAATTCTGAGCCTATCCCAGCCAGCCCCCTGCTTCCAAGCCACCCTGCGGCATTTCCCCCAGCCTGCCTACAGATCTTGAAACTTTCCCTGGGGGAAGGGGGGGCCCCCTGTTTGCAATTCCCCACATAGCCCCTTAGGAAGCTCCATTTTTCGTGCTAACTGAAATTCCACTTGGGATGTCGACCATTCCCTATCAGAAATTCCCACGGCAGCCCTTTGCTCTATGCCCCTTTCCTTAAAACCCCCCAACATAACCCCACATACACACACACACGTCCACCTAATTCATGTCCTGCAAAGTGTGAGCCTCTGTGTGCAGCTCAGCCCCCAGGACAGCCTCTGCTGTTTGGGACTGGGGGTGGGGGTTGGGAGGGTATGTGCAGCTTTAGCCTCTGTGGTTCCCGGTTCTCTGGGCTCCCCTACTTCCTCTCCGCCTGCCCACTCTAGACCCCCTACCAGCAGCTGGGCCATGGCCCCCACAAAGCTCAGAGCATCCTCCTTGCCCTCCCAGAGCTTAAAATGTAGTTGAGGAAAACGCAACTCACGCACAACACCCTAAGGGGAGAACAGGAATACCGAGTTAGACCAACTTCCTAAATGTGGATTCTAGACCCTACATGACTTGCCCCCCTGCAGGCTGAGGCTGCAGAAGGACAGGACACATCTGGGACGTCTGCTGGTTGCGAGGTCCTTCTCACTCTTCCCAAACATGCCAAGATCTCACCTCTGTGCTTTGCACTTGCTGTTCTCTCTGTGGGGTGTGCCCTTCCCAGAGCCTTCCTCCACATCACTCACTCAAGGTCGGAGTCAAATGTCACCTCTTCAGCGGGACCTTCCTGACCTCCTAACCTAAAGCACCTCCCTGTTACTCTCCATCCTCTTCATCCTGTTACTCTGGTTTGTTTATATCACCTGTCACTGCCAGAAATGTTATTAGGTTGTCCCCCACCCAGACATGGGCTTGGAGAAAGCAGGGACTTTGCTGCATTTACTGTATATTCCCAGGGCCCCAAACAGTACCTGGAACAAAGTACACACTTAATAGGATGTTGAGCAAATATTCGAACAACAACAAAAAAAATGAATGTGTTCCTGCCCCCTCTATTCGTTTCGCGGTAGCCGTTACCTGGGGGGCATGTTGGCGTGTTTGGACCCAGAAAGAGAACAGGATGGCATGTGTGGTTCTATGTGGAAGTGACCAGTTGTTTCAAATAGCTCGAGAGCTACGCATGTGGCAGGCTGCAAGTCCTGTGTTGTCCCTGCGCGCGTGCGGAGGGGGAAGAGTCCAGAGACGCCAGCGTTCCGAGGGGGTGTGTCCCAGGATGTTGTGCAGAATGTGCAGCTCCTGTCCCCAGCTGTGCATCTGTCCCCAGGTGTCTTCCTGTCTCTCAGCGTGTTACGATGTCTTGGCTGCTTCGGGGAGGTGTTTGTCACCGAGACTATTTATCCCCACTTCTCTTCCCTCTCATCGTCCCTCCACCTGCGCCTCTGGAGGTCTGTTGGGGAGGGCGGGTTGGTTCTCCCTCGGCTCCCTTGCCCCCTCACACACACAGCCCTGCCCCAGTCTTGGACCCCTCCCTTTCTCACTGGGCCCTGTTGCTGGGCTCTGGGTTGCCATAGTGACGGTTGCCAAGTCCCTGAGGCTGATAGCCAGCGATGGGGCTGTCGGCTCCATCCACGCGGGAGGCTGAGGGGGGCTTCCCATTGTGTGGAGAAGGGGATGTTGCCATGACAACCAACCCCCACTAAGGGGCAGGGACCAGCCCTTCCACCCCCCTCAAGCCTCCCCACCTCAGGCTGCCCCAGTGCGGGCTCCGAAGGACAGGAGTAAATTCCAGACAGTCCAGCACCTGGCCTCCGTTGGCAGCTCCCCTCCCAGAGCGCCCGCACCTCTCAGGCCCCAGGAGTCTTGCTTGGACAGGAGGAGGGGCAGGGGTTCCCTTGGACAGAGTGGGGCAGGAGGACCCCTTGACCTCCAGGCAGATGGGAGACAGCGGGAGGGGACCTAAAGTCAGGGGAGGGGCGGGCAGGGCAGAGGCTGTGACCCCTGCCGACTAGCTCCAGAGATGCTCCTGGCTGGCTGCTTTTGTGGTTGGAGAATGGGGCTGAGTCTAGGGGGCTGGGCACCCAGGGGTTTTTAGGGAAGAAGAGCCTGGGCTATGGGTACACAGGGAGCCACCGGGCAGGCAGC
>NC_138383.1:49293744-49336141 GCF_054177405.1 Leptonychotes weddellii
GTATCCTGTCCCCCTGTACTGTCCACCTCACCCCTCCAACCACCCAGCCTGGTATCCTGTCCCCCTGTACTGTCCACCTCACCCCTCCAACCATCCAGCCCAGTATCCCTTCCCCATGTATCACCCCCCTCACCCCTCCAACCCAACCGGCTCCCCACCCTTCCCCTTGGCTCTATGTGATCCAACTCTCAGCTTGAAAGCCGTTCTACCCGTCCTCCGTCCCAACTCCCGCCCAGTCATTCTCCAGCCTTCTTGTCAACTTTTGAAGTTTTTTATTTTTTTGGTTTTTGTTGTTCAAATTTCCCTTTTACAGTAGAACTATCGAGGTGACGGCCATACCCCGCCACCTCCCCCATGGCAATATCAACTTCCTGTTCTCTGGAAGGAGCGATTAGAAAAATCAGGAAGGAGCTGGGAGCTACAGCACCAGAGAGATGACTGGACCTCTGGTCGACAAAGTAACCATCCTGGCTGGTGATTGAGGTGGCCGACGTGGTGCCCAAGGGGCAGCTCTGATCTAATGAGACTGAGCCGGGAGCAAAAGAGGGCAACACCCAATCTGTGCACTACGGGGCAGATAGAGGTACACGCTGGTCGCTATGGAAACAGTGACAGGGGCTAAGTACCACCGTCCCCTAGACCGGTCAGTAGGCCACCATTTTGGTCACTAAGAAGGGAGCTGTGTCGAGTCTGAAGGGACGAGGAAGTGGACGATGTGATGAACAAGACAGCCCTCTGGGTTACTGGGGACAACACGCGGGTTCTTGGGACAGTCCTGTTGATTAACAGAGATTATACTGGGGTGGGGAGAGGGAAGAAGAAGACAAACGGGGCCTGCTACACCTGGTGGCAGTCACCTTAGCCGTCCTAAAAGTAGCACAGGGAGTGGGGAAGGGAGGTCCTGGGAAGTGCCCCTGGAGACTGGGAGAATCCTCCTCAGTCCACCCTGTCTTCTAACGGTCAGTTCCGGCTTCCTCCTGAAACAGGAAGTACTTCCGGCCCCCCCCAACACACACACTGCTCCACAGAGTAAGAACCATCTGCCGCCCCCACCCCCGCCCCCCAAGACTAAGCCACTTGGAGTTCCAGCCAGACCACTTCCTATTTCAGAAGCGCTACTTCCTGTCCTGGATGAAGGCACTTCCAGTTCCTGCTGCACCGCTCCTGCCCCTTGGCCAGGCCACTTCTGTCCAGGCCTCCTCCGGGCACTTCTTGTCTGCAGCAAGTCACTTCCCGTCCCAAGCGGGCCCGTTCGGCATCAGACCAAATCCACACGTGTGCCCCGACCGGGTCGCATCTTGCTCGTGGCCACTGACAAAACAGGACACTTCTTCCACGGCAGCTGTCACGACCCAACCACCCCAGATGGGCTGGAGTAAGAATGTATAGGCCTGCGGCAGGGTAGAGAAGGAGGCCCCGCTGCCCGTGCCCGGAGCTGGGGTGGAGGGCCCGAGCCTGCCCCATAAGGCCCCCATTTTTGGCAGACTGAGGGGAGCGGTTGGTGAGAGAGGTCAGAAGAGGGAGCTCAGGGGGGGAATGCTTGTGTCCCCCCCACCCGGGAGATGGGAGAGGCCGAGGAGAGGAAGCTGAAAAGGTAAAAGGAGACGCAGGGAGGGGGGTGCTAGGAAAGAGGAACAGACCTAGAGACAGGAGAGAAAGAGAGAGAGAGAATACGAGAGAGAGAGAAGAGAAAAACAGTGAGAGGCAGAAAGGAAGAGGTGCCAACCAAAAGACAGACTGTCCCCGCCCCTAGCTCTGGGTGTGTGGGGGGCACAAGGACGGCCGGGTCACGGTCAGAAGAGGAGGCTGAGTCTCTGCGGGGGCCACGCGCGGCCAACCGAGGGCCGGAGTCTTAAGGAATCCTAAACATGGGGAAGGGGTCCACAACAGCAGGGGCACAGGAGCTGGTGGGGCGAGGGGGCCAAGGGGATGCTAGAGGTGTCCCTCCAACCATGACTTAAACTGGAGGAGCACCCCCAAGAAGGGCTGGATCCGGGAGAGCCAGGTAGGAGAAGCCCTCATACCTTGTAGTAGATGTTGGGAGGGCTCTGGGGGGGCCCATCCTGCACGATGTACACAGGATGCCCATAGTCACCACTCACCTTCTCATAGTGGGGACAGAATGGGGGGTCTGCAGCCCCACCACCCCGTAGAGCTATCCCTAGCTCCCCAGGCTCAGCCTCCCGAGGCCCCATCCCACTTCCGCCTCCCAGGCCCAGAGACCCTCCCCTCCCGAAGGAGCCAGGACCAGGGTGGCGACTCTCCGAAGGCTTGGCCCGCCGTCTCCGCCAGCACATGGCACCCCCAGCCCCTGCCACGCCCAGCAAGAGCAGCGCCAGCCCCCCCGCTGCCCCGGCCACTGCGGGCATGCTGGGAGGGGGCAGGGGGCCTTCAGCACCCCGGGAGGTTGCATTGCTGGTGGGGTCACCTGGCAGGGAAGGGGTGAAGGAGGAAAGAGGGGGAGGGGCTGAAGGAGCCACCTGGGCATCTGGACACCCAGCCTTGGGGGTCCCCATGGGCTCCCCCAGCAGGGCCCAAGCCCCCTGGGGACCCCACCTTCCCTTCCCCCCCAAATCCCACTCAGAATCCAGGTGTGTCCAGCCCTTCAGCTCGGTGCCAAATAGTCTTCCCTACTTCTCTGACAGCTCTGATTGAATTGGCTAATTAGTTCTAATTGAGTCTTTTCCTCATTTGGTTTCCACTCCCCTCCCACCCTCCCAACCTCTCTTCTCTTTCCTGTATCATCCACCCCAAAACTGAAGGCGGAGGGAGAGGGTGAAGGCTGGGCAGCTGGGGTCCGAGAACAGAGGAGGCGGGGGGAAGGCAGGAGGCTGGACCCCTGGCTCCTACCTGGCATGTTCTCCTTCCCAGGCTCCAGGCTGTGGGCTGCCCCCCGGTCTCTCTCCATGGGGATTTCAGACACAGGCTTTCTGGGGGCGGCCCCTCCTCGGGGACCTGGAGATGGGGAAGACCCAAGAGAGAGGGGCTGAGACGGCAGCCCCCTGACCAATACGGGACTACCCGAACCTCCCTCAGCTCCTGGGAGGTGTGCCCCAGCCCCCACTCACTTTGTCCCACTCGGAGAAGCACCTTCATGCCTCTGGTGAGGCACACGCCTCCCTTCAAACTCTCCAGGCCTTCCCGGGTCCCATCCGACGTGGCTGGGAGAGAAGAGCCAGAGGGAGAGGCTGGCAGTCCAGAGCCGAGCCCCTACTCCGTCCCCGTTCCCGGGCCCTGACACCTCCCCGGGGAGGGGGGCGGTGGTGGGAATCAGGGGTCTCTCTGGGCTCCTCCTCTGCCCTCAGTCTCGGGGGCACCTCCCCCTGGACCCTGCCCTCTGCCCGGCAGTACCAATTATGTAGTAATCGTGGTGCGAGCGGAACTCATGGCCCCAGAGGTTAGGGCTATACTCCTGGAACTTGATGGTGAAGCGGAGATCCAGGTCCGGCCGGTCACAAGTGAGGAGCAGGTTTGGGGCAGGGGGTGCTTCACAGCGCCGGCCCTGGGCACCCCCAACCAAGTACAGCTTGTAGAACTCGTAATTGGGAGAGGAGTGGGGGCCGGGAGGCCGGGCCCGGGGGCAGAGCAGGTCGAGCCGGTCCCCGATCTGCGGGTACAGCACGTAGCCACCCTCCGCCTGGAACCTGTCAAGAGGAGGGCCAGGTGGACGAGGAGAGGTGTCAGCGGTCTGGCCCCCCAGAGCTTCGCCTCCCTCGCCGCACAGCCCTGCAGGCCAGCCTTCGACAGGGCAGGCCCTGAGGACTCAGCAGCAGCAGGAAGCCAGGCTCAGAGGTCTCCAGCCCCTTGGTGTGCCCAAATGCACTCTCCAGCCCGCCCTCGCCACACGCACACTGCCATCTCTCGCTCCATCACTAGCCCCGTTGCCATGGCAACGGGATGCCAGTTACCAAGGAGCTGGCCTCTCTGGAACCACACAGCCCACCCATCCCAGGTGATTTCACTATTCCACGGCAGTCAACCATGGGGGCAGAGCCTCCCCTTCCCCCAGGCCACCACTGAATTTGAGGGATCTCAGGGCAAAGGAGGGGTGGGGCTTGGAGGGGGGGTGCCGAGTGTGGAGGGTAATCCGGACCAGTGTCCCAAGTTAGCCAGGCAATGTGACAGGAGTTAAATGCCTGGTCTGGCAATGGCCCTCAATGAGGCCAATGGGAAGCAGGGTCTGGGGGTCAGCTGCCCCAGACATCTCCCTGCTCAGTACCCCTCCTGCCCTGGGGCTCAGACTTCCTAGGGAAAGGACCCTATTGCTCTGGAACTGACTTTCCTAACCACAGCCTCCACAAGCCCACGCCTCCCTCTGCCCTTGACTGCAGCCCCTCCCTGTGCACGAATGGGGATGGGGTCCCAGAGCTGGGTCCCCGGGGGGGAGGGGAGACGGCTGCTCAGGATCTTCCCAGACTCCCAAATGACCCACTCCCTCCCACCCCACATCCCAAAGAGCCCCCAGCACCCTACCTCCCTCTGCTCAACCCTATAATAAGCCTAACTTAGATCCTCAGGCTGCACCTGATACTCAAACCGCAGCTGGGAGTTGGTGGGTAGCAGACTGAGAAAAGATATTTGAGATTATACCCAAAGAGACATAGTAGGGAGGGAAGCTGGGAAGTCAAGAGAAGACAAACAATAATCCTAGTTCTCCTTTAACGAGCATGTAATATGTTCAAACACCTTACCTCTCTAATCCTCATGAAAGGTGTGAGGACTGAGGATACAAACTCAGAAAGGTTAAGTGATGTGCCCAAGGCCACACAGCTGAAAGCAGCAGAGCTAGGACTGAGATCTTGGATGTGGTGGGCTCCAAAGCCCACCCCCTACCCCTTCCCGTGGCCTCACACAGCCTCTCCCAGGGAAGTGGGAAGTTTGCAAAACACAGAACTCTTTTGCTAGCGGGGAGAGGGCTCTGCATGGAGGCCAGGGACCTGGATGACCTCCCAAGGGTTCCGTCCTACCCAGTGTGACTTGAAGTTTCATGCGAGCCCTGGCCTTTTTTCAGAGCAAAGCAAGCATGCCAGGGAGGGAACAGAGGGTCTGATGGAAGAGTTTGCAGCAAAGATGGGGGAGGTGGCAAGGGAGTCCTCGGGACTCTAGATGCAAGAGAGAAAGGGGCTCCAGGTTTCTTCCAGAAAAAAAAAAAAAAAGTCTCCACGCCAGGAAGGCAGGAGTATCTTCTGCTCGGGAATTCCATCCGCCAAGGGCTCACTGACCCTCTGGCTGTGGGCAAGAATTAGGGGACGGACGGTGTGGAGAGTCCAGAAGCCTTGGGTGAGATGTCCCCAGAGCCCCCACGCGGAGCCCCCTTCCCTCCCCTCGTCTACACAAAGTCCCTTCTGGGGAGGGAGGCACCCTGCCCTTCCCCTCTGCGCTCAGCGGCACCTACTCAGCGGCTCTCCCGAGAGCTGACATTAACCAGGCTCCCTCCAAGCCCAGCCCCCGACAGGACACAGGTCCCTCACAAACCCAAATAACCACTCCACCACCCTCCAGGCGGCTACCCAGGAACTTTCTCGGATCTTTGCCCCTGTGGGGTCCTTCCAACTCCCGACACATGGTTGTCGCCACCCACATCCAGCTCTGTCTGTCTGCGACCCAGGAGTCTGGCTCCCAAGATCACCTCTGTGTCGTTACCCGTCAGCTCGCATCAGAGCACTAGCACCCCTCCCTCCGGCCTCCTCCCAGCTCCGAGAACCAGTACCCCCAAATCCCCAAAGCGCCCCTACTGCCTGCCCGAAGGGTGTGGGGTCTCCCCAGCCCGGGGCCACTCACCTCTTATTCGCCGAATTCCAGTAGACAGGCTCCAGGCTGAGCCCAGACACCAGCCCCAAAACGCCGAGCAGCAGCAGGGCCCCGACTCGCACGCCCCCCGGCCCAGAACGGGGGGCCCCCATGACCCCGCCAAGGCCTGGGGGGCGGGGCACCAACTCCCCCAAAGTCGCTCAACCCCCTGCGGTGACTGCCTCGGCGGCCCGGGCTGCTCGGCCCCGACCACCCCGGCGGCGGCCGCCCCCCGCTCCCACGCGGACCCGCTTCCTGCTCTGCCCGCGCCCCTGCCGCGGAGCGCTCAGCCCGCTAGAGCCCTTCCAGGGGCCGCCTGCGGGCGCCCTACGCCCCCGGCCCGCGCTCGGGCACCCGGGGATCGCAGGGCCGACCTAAGTGGGGGACTGGGGCAGCCGGGGGCCGGGCGGGGGCGGCATGGGGCGCCGGCCGAGGGAGCGAGGGAGGGGCGCGAGCCGGAGCCCCAGCCTCGCCGGGATTGAGGGCAGCGGGCTCGGGGAGGAAACCAGTGCCGAGCCCGGGAGGGGGGAGTTAAAGGAGTGGCGGGGATGGGGAGAGGATGGCGGAGGGAAAAGCCGGAGCTGGAGCCGGCGTCGGAACGGGCGGCGGAGCCCGCAGCCCACGCCCCCCGCACCTCCCTCACCTCGCGCCCCTCCCGCGCGCCCCGCCACCGCCCCCCGCGCCCCCTTTGTCCCCGCCCCACCCCACCCGCCCACCCCGCCGCCGCCCCGGCGCGTCTGCCCTCCGGCCCGCGGGCCGCCCGAGCGGCTGGAACCTTCCGCGCCCAAATCCAGAAAGGCGCTCGCCCTCGCCGCCCGGAGGAGCCCAGCCCCTCTCGCTCCCGCAGCCTCCTCCCCCCGCCCCCCCACCCCGGCCCGAAACGCCGCCGCGGCTCCCGGCAGGTCTGGAGAGAATAGTAATAACCTTGAAGGCTCCGCACTTTACAAAGTGGGCTGAGTTGGTCGTCACGACTACCTGTGTGAAGTGGGAGGGGCAGAGCCACCGGGCCCCCATTGTGGGGATGAAGAAACTGAGGCTCGGGCCTGGGGGGGGGGTGCCGAGACGGGCCCAAGGTCACACGGGGAGTGGGCGGCACAGGCGGACGCCCGGCCCGGGTCGCCGCACTCCTCCTCCTCCTGGGCCCTCTCCCCGTTACCTGGGGCTGGGTGCGAGGTAAGAGTTCGGGGGGGCAAACCGGGGCCCTCGCTGCCTGGCGGCGGGGAGAACCGGGGCCGGGGGAGAGGAAAGGGAGTACCTACAGCCCCAAACCCACATCAGCCAGAAGGGCTGTTTCCAATTATCCTGGGGGAAGGGAGGAGGATTTGCCTTTTCGGGTGTAAGAACCCTCGCTTTCAGCACCTCTGGGCAGAGGTGACATTCCTCGCCCCGCTCAGCCGTCGCAGGCCTCCAGGCCCCTGGCTCTGCAGAATGGCGAGGTCCCACGTCAGATCCCCTGCCCGAGGGCTCTTAGGGGCCCCCTTCTCGGTGTTTGGCGAGGTTGGGGGTGGGGAGCAGCCCCTGCTTGCAACCACACAGCCGCCCCCCACCCCCAAAGCGAGCAGATAAACGGAGACACAGGCCCGGTGACAGCTGCCGCCTGAGCCGCTCCCGCCCCGGTCCCGCACCTAGAACGGGACGTCTGTGCTTCTCGGCACCTCTGCCCTCTCGTGTGTGTCCTTGACTCGGGCTACTCAGTCCCTGCCTCCTGGGGGAGCCCAGGGGAGGCGGGCGGGGGGCCCTGCGGCTCCCCTCCCCCCCGCGCTGAGTAACGGTCCCTGTGCTGCCGGGTGGTGGTAACCAGCGTGCCGCTCGAGTGAGCGGGCGTCCTGTCTGTCACTGTCTGCACGGTCTCACGCAGTCACACCCAGCAGTCTGACACACGGCGCCTGCCACCGCTGCTCAGCCGCGCTCACCCTGACCCTGCCGCCCCCACCTTGGGAGTGAGATTTCAAACAGGTTCCCCCTTCAGTTTACCGAGTTGCCTAGCAACCCGCCAGTCAATGGCATGGAGCCCCACCCCCACTCCCTTGACTTCACACCGAGCTCCGCAGCCCCATTGGCTCGCGCCTAGTCCCACCTCTCACCCTGGTTTGGGGAACAATATGCCAAGCCCTACCGCTGCTGGACAAGGGAGCCCGCGGGTACCCCTCCCGGCCCCATCTCCATCATGCGCCTCCCAAAAACAGACACAAAGCCTCCGGTACCACACAGAACCTTTTTATACAAACTCGCCCCCGCCTTCCTCCGTCTCCCCCGGCCCCTTCTTGCCCTGGCGAGCATCAGCCGCCCTGGCGTCGGGGCCCCCCCCACACCACCAGAGCTGAAGCTGACATTCAAGGTGGACGTGGCGCATGGAAAGCAGGGGAAGGTCTGCGCCCTGCTCCCCGTCGTCCTCACTGTCCGCGGGCTCCGGAAACACGCGCTGACCCGAGGCAGTAGCCAGCAAAGGCAGGCTAGGGTGCAGGCTGCGGGGAGAGAGGCGCGCAGGGCACGTCAGCACCTCAGCGCCCCCCGCCCCCCAGCCTGAGCCCCCAGAGCCGGGCGGCACGGGATCACCTCACTCCATTGGTGCAGTCCTTCTGGGGCAGAAAACTCAGCACGGGCTCCGGCTTCCCCTCCTGTGCAGCCCCGCTGGAGTCCCACACAGACACAGCCCCGTTAGTGCTGCCACTCACTAAGAACTGCCCAGTCCTGGGGGAGAGAGACGCCCGGTGACACGGAGTCCTCACCCCCGGGGCTGGGACCTACAGCTGGGCTCCGGCAGCCCTGGGGCATTGGTACCCTGGGCCGCAAGGACCTGGTCACTCACGGATCCAGATCGAAGTAGATGCGCTGGTTGGTGGTCACCTCTCGACTCAGGGACCACAGTGGGTGACCAGGCTGCCGGAGGTCCCAGCACAGCAGCTCGGCATCCTGGAGACACAGAGCAGGGGGGGCCTGGAGTCCATCCCTCCCCTGCCCACCCCCTCCACCCCCCAAGACATCCCTGCTTCCCTCAAGGTTTACAGACGCTCCCTTAGCTTGGGTTAATTTTTTCCCACGTCTGTCCCCCAACACAGCACGGACTACGTCCCCATTCCTGCCTTCTGTGCACCCTCTTTGGAATCTCGGGACGTGACCCCTACCTTGCGGGCTCCTGAGAAGAAGCGGTTGCCATCGGGGTGGAAGCAGAGGTGAGTGACACCTCCTTGGTGTCCTCCCAGCAAGGCAAGAGGGGAGCCACCATCACAGGCATAGAGACCCAGGGACCGGCCGTAGGAGCCACAGGCGTAGAGGGGCTGGGCTGGGCTGAAGGCTATGCAAGATATGATACCACTCTGGCCCTGCTTTTTGGCTAGACAGGGAAGGAACAAAGTTGGGCAGAGGGCAAGGACACCTGACAGTAGCGGGCTAATCAGAGCTGCATCTCTGTCTCCTGTCCCATGAGCCGGGAATGAACGCCTCCCCTGCCCCGTTTGTCACAGCAGGATAAAGACCTCTGAGGCCCCCCAGATCCTTCCATCCCCACAAAGGACCGAAGTGCTCAAGACTTATTTCTTCCTTCTCAAACCTGTGTCATCTTGGAGGGATGGAAAGCTGAAGGCTTACAGGAAAATGAAACAGCTTCACCGCCAATTTCCTAGAGATACCAAGATTTTGGAGAGCGAAAGGGACACCGCCGACAGAGCCTGCGCTCAGGAGTGAAGCAGCTCCTTACCGTGCAGCTTGACCCTGGGACAGTTTCACCCCCTCCCTAAACCTGTTTTCTCCTCTGCCCACTGAGTACAACCTGCCTCCCTGAGCTGTCCTGAAGATGATGGGCCACGCCCGGTCCCCTGGCTCGCACAAGGCCCCTCTGCACAGGGCGGTGCCCTTTTCCTTCCTCCTCCCCTGGGGGGCACAGATGCTTACCAAATGTGGCTCGGACCTCACAGTCACGGCCAGGTCGGGCCGTGGAAAAGACGCGCACGGTCCTGTTGAAGCCACAGAAGAGCTGGGAGCCATCCGGGGAGAAACAGAGCGAGTGGGCTGCCGTCAGCTCGTCCTAAGGGCAGGAAAGCACTGCAAACAGGCCCAGCAAAGCCTCAGCGGTCCCCAAGGAGGGAGAGCGGGGCCAGGATGAGCCCTGGGCCTGGACGGGGAGGTCCCTACCAGGTGGTTGTAGGCCCGAAAGGAAGCCCGGAGCTCTCCGGTGAATGCATCCCAGATGTGAATGGGGTTCTCCCGGCTGCTGCTGGCCACGCTGAGAGAGACACGGACACTGAGGTCCCGGTGCTGTCAAAGGAAGGGGAGGAAGCCAACTGACCGGCCCTCTCTGCTTGCATCTGAAGGGTACACCAAGCTGTCCTCCCCCAGAAACCCCTGGCACCCCTAGCTCCCTCTCAGTAGAGGGTCCCCTTAAAACAGAGGTGAGGGGACGGGATGGGAAGGGAAGGCGGGGACAGGCAAAGGACATCACTTACTAGGAGGTGTCTGGCTCGGTTGAAGACATCAGAGAATACCAACAATAATCATAGATGGTGTCGCCTTCCACCATGCGAAGGACAGGGGCCTGGACAGAGACGCAGGGGATGCCTGGGTCACTGGCAGGAGAAGGAGGCCGTCATGCCTCCAGCAGTACCGTGATGGGGGGCGGGGGGGGCTGTCTGTCGGCACTTAAGCAGGCAGAAGGCAGGCGGGGTTAATATGAAGAAGAGAATCCTGATCTCAATGTTCCAGGGTCAGCTCAGACTCTGATGTCAGATTTGGGCCGCCAAAGCCATACAGGTTTATCCTTTTGCTTTTTAAACGCTTAGGAAGAAGCAAAGAACATATCCCAACAAAGAAACCAAGAACCAACCATTGATACAAATACTTACTGAGCACCTACTAGATGCCATTTGATCCTTTAAAAAAATTATTAAACGGTTCAAACATGCACAGAAGGTTTTTTTGGTTTTTGGTGGGCAGCAAAACCAAGTTTATGGAGCGATGGTACAAAGCTCCCGAAGAGAGAGGGGACCTGAGAGGGCTGCCCAGCAAAGAAGTATTTTTAGAAACTCCTGTGACTCCTCCAACCAGCTTAAAAAATAAAATATAAAACAGTTAAAAACTTCTTCCCAAGAAAACCTTCCCTCAGAGGTAAACACTATCTTGAATTCATCATTCTCATCCATCTCTTTAGAAATACATTCTTTTTTTTTTTTTAAAGATTTTATTTATTTATTTGACAGAGACACAGCAAGAGGGGGAACACAAGCAGGGGGAGTGGGGGCGCCTAGGTGGCTCCGTCAGTTAAGTATCCAACTCTTGATTTGGGCTCAGGTCATGATCCCAGGGTCCTGGGATCGAGCCCCACATCGGGCTCCCTGCTCCGCTGGAGGCCTGCTTCTCCCTCTCCCACTCCCCCTGCTTGTGTTCCCGCTCTCGCTGTCTCTCTCTGTCAAATACATAAAAAATCTTAAAAAAAAGAAAAAACCACCACCCAAACGCGAAGTACACCATTGTCCTGCATGCCTTTCCGTTTAGTACCAATGGTGCAGACGGTCCACCTCTCTGTGACGGGGGCCGTGGCCACGGTGACACACCGAGCTCCACAGCTCAGGCACCTTCGCCGCTGGGCAGCCCCGCTCACCATCCTTCTCTGCGACAGTCGACAGTCGCGGCGTTTCTCCGCATTCCGGTGGCTGTGCTTTCAACATTCGGGAGCAGGGGTGCGAGGGCAGCTCTACGGCCGCTCGTCGCCCGCCCCGCGAGAGGGAGCCACGCTCGGCCCGAATGCCACCCCCCCCCCCAGATCCACTCTCCCACCGGCAGCCTGTGAGTGCCTGGTGCTCGGCGTCCTCTTGTATGCCAGACCCTCGACTTCTTCCCAGGTGGCGGCTGAGAGAGAGAACCCCACCGTGGTACAAACCGGCACCGCCCTGGCGACCTGTGCTCAAGGTCACACAAGAACACCTTGTCGTAACTTCTGCTCCTCTTTCTACCGGGTTGTTATCTTGTCCTTACTGATGTGAAGGGACTCTTTTGAGACAGTGGGTGACCGTCCTTTGTCAGCTGTTCCCTGGCCTTCGGCGTGACGTCATGCCCCAGGACTTGCGTCTCCGCTCTGAACCCACTTATCAGACCGCCCGGCACGCAGCTCCAGGCGCGCAGCCGACAGCCACCTCAAACTCAGCTGGTCTGTGACGGACCCAGCTCCCGCCTCCTTCAAACCTCCTGCTCCCCCCGGGCTCCACACCCAAATGTCTAAGCGTCCAATCCGAGCACCAGCCCGGACCACTACGGCTCTTCGCTCCCTTTCCACTCCTGACCAAAGAGCAGCTGGCGACACGAACCTCGCCAGGCCCGCCTCCAGGCGCTCCTGAACGCGTGCACTCCCTTCCAGTCCCGTGCCAAGCCGCCGCCCTCCTGCTAACATCGCTGCAATTCTGCAAGTTCTCCAGGCCTCCCTGCACCGTCACACTCCAAGCTGCCCATCCGTTCTCCACGCTGCAGCCACGGCAGGCCCCAGAGGCCTTGCTAAGTTGGCATTCTGTCCAGCATCATGCTCCCGCTTAAAACGTTTAATGAGTCCACGTAACCCTCAGTATAAACCCCAATCTCCTTACCAGGTGGCTACCCCCTACTCACCTCTCATGGCTCATCCCTCCGGACTCACTCCTTTAAAATCTCTATATCCCACCATTTTGACTCCCAGTCCCCAGAAGGTGCCAACTCACCACACCCTCGATCTGCAGGCTTTCACTAGCATCCAGGTCTGGAATATTCTCCCTTCACCTCCCTCAACAACTCCTTCTGGTTGAATCCTAATCACTCTTCTGGTCTCTTAGATGCTTCTTCCACTGGGAGGCCTTCCCTAACCCCTCAGCAGAGCAAGCTGCCCCACTCCAGGTTCCTACAGCCCTCCGTGCTCCTCACTCCACACCACACCCATCAGAGGAGGCAAGAATCCTATCTGTCTGGTTCACCACTGTTTCCCCAACACCTAGTATATTATCAGCAGTCAATGACAAATGTCTTAATGAGCAAACAAAGACAGGAGACTGTTCCAGTAATATAAGGACCCCAATAATAAGACCTGAATTAAAGCAGGGGCAGCAGAGTGGGAAGAAGCAAATGGATCCGAAAGATTAGGGGGACTCGATGGAATCTGGCAATTAATTGGATGTGGGGGTCAGGGAAAAGGAAGATTAAAGGATGAGACCCGGGCTTCTGGTTTGGATACCCAAGGTCACCAAGATGGTGGAAAGACTTGGGGTGCACAGGAGAGCCATGAGGTGTTAATGTCCTTGGTGGATAAAAGAGACTCACAGAGCATAAGCCTCAAAGGAAAAGTTTTTACAAAGAGAGAGCACAATTGTCTGAATATAACATCTAGGAACAAGGACAGCCCCCCCACCGAACCTGAGATACGCAGGGCACAGAGGATGTGCGGTCTCCCCTGGCTGGGCTAGAGGGAGTGAAGGCCTCGAGCAAAAGCTCCAGGGTAGGAAAAGAACTCAGGGCCGAGGTTGGGGAGTTAGGAATGGGAGTTTCAGAAAGCTCTGTGAAAAGTCAGAGAGGAATTAGGAAACTATGTTGGGAAGAAGAAACGGGTATCTGGAAATACTCAAAATCGGCCTTCCCCGATTTCCCCACCTACACTAACTGTGTCCATTTCCAAATACTGAGCTTGCAGACACAGAAAGTGAAATTCTCTAATGAACGAAGCTGTGATGGATCTGGTACACTCACACTGCTAACAGCAGATCAAAAGCAAAAAGCACGAGAGCCTTGAAGACAAGTCGGCTACTGGTATCACGAGACATGAAACAACTACGGGGTACTCCCGACCCGGAGTATCCCTTACTCATAAAATGTCTCTTATGGAAAGACTCTCCATCAAAACACATGAAGATGGTCACTGAATAATTTATGATACAACAATCCTGGAAACCCAGACGTGTGAAACGGGACTAGGTACAGGACTGACTGATCAGAGGCACCCAGCGCAGCATCGGACACCAGGACACACGACTATGGAGACCAAAGCACCATGGAAACCACTCAGGATACGACTGTTAAGAAATAAAAAAGCAGGGGCGCCGGGGTGGCTCAGTTGGTTAAGCAACTACCTTTGGCTCAGGTCATGATCCTGGAGTCCCTGGATCGAGTCCCGCATCAGGCTCCCTGCTGGGCGGGGAGTCTGCTTCTCCCTCTGACCCTCCCCATTCTCATGTGCCCTCTCTCATATAAATAAATAAAATCTTAAAATAAATAAATAAATAAATAAATAAGCAGTCTACAAAACCATCTGCTATAGGATCATAACCACATAAAAAGCTTCCCTGCAGTACACAGCTTGAAAAGAATGGACAAAAACGTAAAGGGCTGACTTTTGTAGAGTGGTGGCTAATGATGGTTTTTCCCTTAATAATCCTGTTTCTCATAAACGAGCTGGTGCAATCCATTCCCAACCTGCCATGGTTCCAGAGGCTCTTCTCACTAGCCCCGCTCCTGGGCTCCTGCAGGAGAGCCCCGGCATGCCCGCCCGGCCCTGAGACACCCCCGGTTCCTGCTGCAAGAACCAGGGGCGAGCGCAAGGAGGCAGACCAGCTCCCTGCCTCACTCCCCACAGATTCTCCTGTGGTTCTCGGTGACGTTCACTCCCACAGCACCCTGAGAGCTCGCTCCTCTCTGTGCCCAGCATATTCTTCCCCAAGATGTCAGCCAGTTCACTCCCTTCCTCCCTTCATGTCTCTGCTCGAATGTCACCTTAATAGCAAGGTCTTCCTTGACCATCCTTTTTAAAATTGCAGTCCATTGCCCCAATCCTCTTCCTTGCTTTATTTTTCTTCATGGCACTTGTCAGGTATACCTTTTACTTGGTTATTTCTTTATTTTCTATTCCTTGCACTGGATTATAAGCTATCGCGCAAAGAAGACGGGGGGACTTGTGTCTGTTTCTGTTCCCGACTAATCCCCAGCACCTAAAATAGGGCCTGGCCCATAGAATGAGCTCAACAAAAATGTGTTCACCAAATGAATCAATGAAAGAACGAGTGGGTCCCTCCGACACTCTGGTCTCTCCCAGTGCTTGCCTTCCGGAGCACCCAGAGCCACGGCCTTCCCTTGACCCTGGCCGCCCCTCCCACAGTCGAGTCCCAGGCCCTGTCATACCACAATCTCCAACTACCGTCTCCGACCTATCCAGCTGACTTGCTCTATTTCTACCACCACAATTATTCTGCTTCATCAAAAACGCATTTACAGTCCATTTCCTTACCTGCTTTACATTCCAGTCAACCAACTACACACACCCTCTGCAGATGCTCTAAGGACACCCTTGTTTTTCACTGCCAGCAAATCCCAGCCCATGATCCTCCTATTCCATGCTTGACTCAACTAATACCAACGACTAGCGTTTACTGAATACAAAATAGGCACCGATTCGTACACGTTACATTAATTTTTTTTAATTCTCACAACTAGCCTATGAGCTGGGCGCCACGATGCTCATCCTCACTGTACAGAGAAAATACAGCCCGTTCACTTGCTGAGGAGAGAGAGATGCACAATGAAGTCACCAGACCTCACTTTAAATGGGTGGCAACAAATTTCCAGTGGGCCCTGAGCACAGAACAGCAACGCTACCACGTTCCTTGCTGCCTCTGATTTCCTACTCCCCGGGACCAATCATTCACACCTTATGCGCTCTCCCCACAGACCCTCTTCCTTCAACTGATAACCTCCCTTCATGCTTCACTGAAAAGTCAAGTGAGGAGATGTGGAAATCCTCCAACCACTGAGCAGCTGCCTCACTTCCTACTGCAAGAGAGGACTCTGCACCTAACAAAGTCCTCTGCTGTGCTCCGGATCCTGTCCTCAGTCAGCCGCTCAGGGACCTGCTACCCCCTCTCTCCTCCAGCATCAGTTCCTCCCTGTCTCTTGGGTTATTTCCGACCCTGCAGAAGCACCCCATTAACCCTTCTTTGGCCCCATATTCCCTCTGGTCACCATCCCATTTCTCAACTCCCATCCACAAGAAAACTTTCCAAAGAATTGTCTCCAACTCCTCTTCCCCCTGCCCTACTTGGCTTCTGCCTCCATCACTCCTCGGAAAGTGCTCTTGCCAAGGTCACTAATGTCTTCTTGGGTCATTCTCTAAATTTGTCTCACCCTCAACAGCATTAGACCTGACTCTGCCCCTGCTTTTGTCATCCCTCTTGCCCTCCACTCCATCTGCTGGAGCGCTCGGGGCTCTGTTAGAGCCTTCTTTTTTTTTTTTTAAAGATTTTATTTATTTATTTGACAGAGAGAGACACAGCGAGAGAGGGAGCACAAGCAGGGGGAGTGGGAGAGGGAGAAGCAGGCTTCCCGCTGAGCAGGGAGCCTGATGTGGGGCTCGATCCCAGGACCCTGGGATCATGACCTGAGCTGAAGGCAGACGCTTAACGACTGAGCCACCCAGGCGCCCTAGAGCCTTCTCCTTCTCCAGCTACACTCAAGACTGAATCCGTTCACAAGATACCAGGTACCATCTACATGCTTCTCCGCTTCCCAAAGTACACCCCCAGCCCCAATTTCTCCCTTAGCTTCACATTTCACAGATCTAAACACTCTTGACTTGTCCCAATACCTCTTCATATCTGTTTCCTCCTGAGTTAAATCGTACCACCACCTGCCTGGCTGTAAACACCTGGACCCTTGATTGTTTCCTTCCCTGCACCTTCACATCCAATTGACCTCCACGTCCTACAAAATACACTTTGAATCAGCCACACCTCTCTATTTCTCCGGCTGCCACTCTAGCCCGAGCCACCACCGTTTCTCACCAGGACCATGATAGATGCATCCCAATGAATCCCCCTGATTTCACTCTTGTTCACCACAATCCATTCTCTAAAAACTTCAGCCATCATTTCGCTCTTCTGTTTTAAAACTCTCCTCTGGTTTTTCAAACTCCAAATGGTCTACCCATCAGATCCGACATGGGTCACGGGTCATGGGATCCATCCTCACACTTTCCCCCTCACTGGCCTCAGTGCAGGCACGCTGGCCTTCCTTCTGTTCCCTGAAAACACAAAGCTCCTGCTCCACTCTGGGGCTCTGTAATGTCACTGCCTCTTCCTGGGATGCTCTTTCTACAGCCCCTCACATGATTGATCCCATCATCCTTCACGTCTCAGCTCAAATATCACCTCTTCAGAGAGCCCCTTCCTTATCTAAAGTGGTCTCCTCAAGTTAGTCCTTCCTCATTCTGTTTCTTTTCTTCACAGCATTTAGCATAATGCGTGATGAACTTCGTTATTTATCGCTTTACGTGTGTGTCGTCTAGCTTCCACAAGAGAAAGCAAACAAGCTCTTCACCTGTCTGCTTCAGCACTTTATCCCAGCACCAAACACAGTAACTGATCCTTTGGCGGTCATTCAGCAAACATCTGTAAGTCAATTAAATACTGCCCTGAGAAACCCACTACTCTTTTACAGAAAACAAGTATCCACAACTCAAGGAAGGAAGGACACCTCTCTAAACTTCACATCCTGGCTAGCAAGTGCCACCTGCGTACATTCATGAAGAAATGTTCTGTTTGTGAACAGGAAACATGTGGACTCAACTTTCTCCACCTACTTGAAGGACTGAAATGGCAGCATTGGTGAAGGGTCACAGGTAGTCCCTACCCTTACCATCTCTGCATATTCCAGCTGCTCCCCGTCATTGTACAGCTCCGGGGGTAGGTTATAAATCCGTAGGATATTATCGGCACTATTAGTCAAGATGCAGGAACCATCAGGGGCCCTGTAGGAATGGGAAAGAGTTAGAAAGCTGGACAGGGCTCTGTTTTCCAAGTGCGGGGCTAAGACTCAGCCTATGCCTGGGGTAGGTAAGCCCCCACCCTACCCAAAGCCTTGAGGAAAGCAGAAGACACATAATCCTAGACGAAATTTAAGTTCAGTCCAAGAGAACTCTTACTCCTTCTCCCAGATAACCGGGGTTGTTTTATGGTGAAAATCCTGAACACGGTTATCTCCCGCCAGATTATCCTTACTTACCACTTACAGCCTTTCAAGAAGTTCTCGGGGTGGCTGCTGAACTCCGACCAGGAACCACTGAGAAACTGAGGTAGCTGGGAGAAGCTGTAGTTCCAAGTGCTGGAAGGAAGATGGGGGGCCAACAAACTAGGTCGGCAAAGCAAGCAGGAAGCGGGCCTGCAGAAGTGGGGCTGAGGACGGGCGGATACGCGTGCAGTGCACTTCCACGCATCTCCCACTCCCGATCCCGATCCCCTCGGGCCCCGACGGCCCTGCCATCACCACTTACGCGTATCCCTCGTCCTCCAGGGCGGGGTCCTCAGACACACCTTCCACGGCTTCTCCGGGCCGCGACTCTGGCCCGTTCGCTTCTTCTGCAGGGAGGCTCACGTTTTCACAAAGTGCTGGCTCCTCGCTTCGAGGGCTCAACTCGCTAGGAGCAGCGAAGCCCGCCTCCGGGGCGGTGCAGGCAGAAGCTGAGCCGCCCTCCCCCGGCTCCTGGGAACCAGCCGTGCGATCCGGGGACGAGCGCGGAGGGTCGTCCCCAGCCGGTGGTGGTGGCGGCAACACTTCGGCATCCGTATTTTCTTCCGTCGGGGATGCCTGAGCGGGGGCCTGGTCCGCAGCAAGGCAGTCCGGGGCTAACCCGGGCGCCCCTGGTGCGCTCATGCTGCCGAGGAAGCAGGGACACCGGCCTCGGCCGCAACCCTCGTCCCGCGTGGCCGACACGACCCCAAAGTCCGCTCGGCTCCCGGACGCAGACCTGGAGAACGCGCCGGGGCCTTCCTCCTTCTTCCGGGAGGGGGCGGAAGACCCCCGGGAGGCGAGCCGGGAGGCGAGCCGGACAGGTGGACAAGCCGAGGCTGCAAGCACCGCGTCTCTCCGCCGGGTCGGTCGCTAAGAGCCGCTCGCTCTCGCGGGATTTGGCCCCGCCTTTCCATTGGACCTCCGCATCCCGGATCAGATTTCGCGGGCGACCCACGGGAGGGGCGGGTCACGCAGGCTTACCGTTCCCATCAAGCCGTGGGGCTCCTGGTGGCTGCTGGGTATTGTAGTCCGAGAGTTTCTGCCTCGGCGAGAAGTGCCTGCGCTCCCCCTGCCGTCTCCCTCGGGCACTCTTAAAGCACCTACTCCCCCCGCCACCTGCAGAGGGCGCCACCGCTATATTTGATTTTACAGGTTTTGACCGTCTTTTGCTTCTCATTCCGTCAAATTCCTGACTTCCGTCTCTTTTCATTCATTCAGTGTGTTTATTACCGTGCTCTTCCTTTCTACCCGGTACTGTACTAGGCACTGAGAAATACAACAATGAATAAGACAGTAGACAAGGTCTCTGCCCCCAAGGCTTACGCTGCTGTGTATTTAAGGCAAGGAACAGATCTTTGCAGAAAACGGTCAGGGCTGTGAAGGAAATTAAACAAGACGGTGTGATACAGAGTATCTGAAGGCATTCGTTGCATTCGGATGTTAAGGGAGTCCTTCCTAAAAGCTGACGTTTTAGCTGCTCAGAAGAAACTCTCCAGCTATCTGGGAGAGGAATGACAAGTGCAAAGGACCCTGTTCCTTCCACCTTCATGTTTTGACACATGGCAGGAGTCTTCTAAAATGGTTTCCACCAACTCTGCCCTCGCAGCTCTGGCTTGTCGAACTTCCCCCACCCCAACGTCAAGGAGCAACAGCACCAACACGGCGAGAGTCCCGACTGCCTCCCTGTCCTCCCCGCGGACTCCATCCCCACCTCCTCCGCCCCGGCGAACTGCTTGCCCTTACTTGTCATGGCGACTGTCCAGCTTTGTGCCAGGAGCCTCGCGGGGGTTGCTGGGATTGGGATTTTCCCCTCCCATGTGCTCCGACTGGCGCTAAAAGTTTTGAGCCTCTCAAAAGTCCAGAGCCACGATCCTGGGCGCAGGTGGCCGCTGGGCTCCGGGGTCACCTGGCGTCCGGCCTCGGAGCGTGCTTCCCAGGACGGTGACACGCTCCCCTGAGGTTCGGGTAAGCTCCTGACTGAGCCAGATGAGTCCTCTCTGAGTCACCGGCTCTCGGCTCCGTTTATTTTCAGCTTGGGAGAATTGAGGGGGTCTGGGGGTGGGGCACTGGGGACTTAGCGATTTGCGGGAACGGACGTTTGGCTGGCGGCACCAACCTAGGAATGCAAAGTTGGGAGGCCTGGGTGTAGGTGATGGGGATGTTAGGACCAGCCGGACTCGGAGCTGAACAGGAGAGTGGGACCTGCAGCAGGCCTAAGGGGTCCTTCCCCACCCCACCCCACCCATCCCAGTGCTCGGTGTGGGGAACCCTGAAATAAGACGCACAAAGCATCAGGGTCTGAGATTTTCGAATCTCGGAATTTGGGGGACCCGTGGCCCCAGATTTTCGAGCCCACCGCATCCTGGTGGAACCTCGGCTCCATTCCGAAATGACTATTCGGGGGGTTGATCCAGGAAGCCCAAGCTGCTAAGGTCCCATAACTTCCGGACCTTTGTCCTTCCTGGACGGCTCTTTCCAACCGATCCCCGGCTCCGCTAGATGGAGAAAATCCAGTTAGACTGTCAGTCGTGGAAGTGGGAAGCGCTCCACGGGAGGTCGGCCCGCGAGGCCGGGGAGGACTGTCCAGCTCCGAGAGGCCCGCGAGCCCTGTTATTGTTTGGCTGTACGTTTACATTTCTGCCACTTTGCCGCAGTGTTTCCGGTTTCTTTTTTCCGGAGCAGCTCACTGTCCACCCGGTTGGAGGGAAGAAGAGAGAAAATGTCATTTAGCCCGGCTCCGCTTAAGTGCAGGAGGAGCGGCTAGCCCCCTCCCCTGCTTTTTTTTTCCCCTTCCTGGACCACTTAGCTGCCACTCTGGGGTGGGAGGGAGGGTCTGTCTTGATGCAAACCTCAATCCCTCCCCCTCTTTGAATGGTGTGCTCCACCCCGTCGGCTGCAACCCGGGCGGACGCTACCATTGCGAGGGACGGGGTTTTAAAAAGCGTGCCGACGGCAGGCCCTGGGTATTTTCGAGAACGGGTTCATTTGAGAATTAAACGATGACAGAGTGCGACGGTGCGCCGTTTGTTTAGGGCCGGGACCCGGTTTCTTTGGCATCCGGCTCCGGGCTCAGCCATTCCGATTTCGGACGCAGAGCGAACGTCGTGGGGGCGGAAGGGGCGGGGGCTGGAGGGGGCGGGGCGAGCCGAGGAGAGCCGGGCCGAGCCGAGCGGAGCCGAGGGGAGCCGAGGGGAGCCGAAGGGGCGGGGGTCGGGCCTCCCGCCCGTCCGTCACTGCCGGCGCGGCGCTTCCAGCCTGCGCTCGCTCACCTGCGCACCTGCTGCGCACCTGCTCGGTACCGGCCCCCGCGCGCGGGGCGTGTGTGCAGCTTGTTCCGAAATCGAGGTAGCATTGACACCACTGCAATTAGACGAGTTTTGGCAGCTAACCCCCAGCCTGTCAAAATGCACATTTTCATCGCCCTAGAGAAGGTTCTCGTGCCTCTACCCAATCAGTCTCTGACCCTCGTCTTTATTTTGAGTTCTGTCACCAGTTTTGCCTGTTGGAGAACGTCGTGTAAATGGACCCACACAGGATATGCTCCTTTGTGTAGGTTTCTGGTGGGCAGCATAATGCCTGTGACATGCATCCGTGTTACTAAATGTATCAGTGTTTTGCTCCTTTGTATTTAGCACATCTCATCGGATGAATAAACCGTGGATTGTTTATCCATTCTCCTTTCGGTGACCATTTGAGTGGTTTCCCGTTTGGGGTTATTTCGAATAAAGCTGCTATTAACATTCTTGTACAATTCTCTTTGTGGTCATATGTTTTCATATTTTTATTATTATTTGGATAACTGCTTGGGCATGGAATTGCTAGGTAAGAGAGGGGATATAAACTTGACTTTTTAAATTCTCATATTTCAAAGTGGTTGTCCCGGTGTTACATTCCCACCAGCAAGAGCCATCCTTCCTCACATTTGGTTTGTCAGTCTTTCTAATGTGGTACATCATTGTGGTTTTAATTTGCAATCCTCTTAGCTAGGATCAGTTTTCATGTGCTTATTGGCCATTCCTATGTCATAATGGAAGCGGCTTTTCAAATCTTTCCCCCATTTTTTTGAAGTTGGTTTATTTGCTTTTTTAAATTGTGTTCAGCTGCATGCAGTTCCTTATATATTCTGGATAGGCTTCTTTTGTCACTATTTGTGTTTTCTCCTGACCTGTTACTTGCCTCTCTGTCACTGTCTAAGAAGGAGCAGCAGAAGATTCATCTTCTGTCTTTCAAATGTTTTCTGTGACCTGTTTAGAAAATCTTTGCTGACCCTAAGGTCATGAAGAATCTCTAGGATATTTTCTTCAAGAACCTTTACGGTTTTAGGTTTTATACTTAAGTCTATGAGCCATAATTAATTAATTAATTTTAAAATAATTTTTATGATGTGAGGTAGGAGTTCTGGTTTTTTTGGGGGGGGGATTCCTATATAGATATCCTGTTCCTCTAGCTCCACTTGTTGAAACAGCCCTCCTTTCCCCCACTAAAATGCTTTTAATTGGAGTGCTTGGTCCATTTAATTTAATGCAGTTATTGTAAGGTTTGGGTTTAAGTCTACCATGTTAACGCTGTTTTCTATTCTATTTCTTCTTTGTTCTTCTCTTCAAGCATTTGAGGAAGAAACAGTACCAATCTTATGCAAACTTTCAGAATATAGAAGAGGTAACATTTCCCAACTAATTTCATGATATCCTGAGAATCCTGATACCAAAACCATACAAGGGCGTTACAAGAAAAGAACATTTAGACCAATATTCTTGCTAATATATACATATATATGCAAATATGTATATATATACATATGTATATGCAAATATGTATATGCAAAAATCTTAGCAAATCAAATCTGATAATCTATAAAAGTGGTAAATACATCCTGACCAAGTAGAGTTTATCTCTAGACTGCAATGATGTTTTAACATTTAAAAAATCAGTGTAATTTGCCACACTAACAGATTGAAGGATACAAATCCTATGATCATTTCAACAGATGCATAAAAAGCAGTTGACATTATGCAGCACCTATTCGTGATTTTAAAAAGAAAAGAAAAGCCAAGCTCCCAACAAACTAGGAAAAGGAAAGCTTTCTCAGTCTGATAAAGGGCACCCCCAATCAAGTTACCATCAATACATAATCATGACAGACTGAATGCTTGTTTTCTAAGATCAGGAACTAGGAAAGGATTTGATTCTCACCCCTTCAACATTACACTGAAGGTGTTAACCAGGCTAATAGAAGATCCATTGAAAAACAGCACCCGGCTGGCTCAGTTGGTAGAGCATGCAACTCTTGATCTCAGGGTTGGAAGTTTGAGCCCCATGTTGGATGTAGAGATTACTTACAAAATAAAATCTTTTAAAAAGAAAAACTATCATGACTGATAAGTGATGATAGCAAGGTCACAGGTTTCAAAGGCAATATACATAAATTGTATTTTTATATAACAGCAACCATTGAATCTGAAGTCGGAAAATGAATTGTAAAAACAGTGCCACTTACAAAGCATCCAAAAACATAGCATACATACCTGGGGATAAATTGAACAAAAGATGGACAAGGGTTCTATATTAAAAACTGCAAACTATTGCTGAGAGAATTTAAGGAAGATTTAAATAACAGAGTACCATATTCATGGATGGAACACTCAATAGTGTTGAGATGTCAGTACTCTCCAAAATGATTTAGTTTGATCCCAATCAAAATCCTAGCAGGTCTGTTTGTAGAAACTGACAAGCCGATTCCAAAATGAAAATGTAGTACAAAGTTGGAGGTCTTAAACTAGCTGACTTTCAAGATTACTATAAAGCTACTGTAGGACAACAACCGTGAACAGAATAGAGCCCAGGAAAAGACACGTGAGTGTAGTCAAATGGTTTTCTACAAAGGCCCCAGAATGAAGCCATGCTAAAACAACTGGAAGTGGAAAATGGACTTTGACCCCTGACCCTTAACCCCTACCTCACACCATACAAAGTTTGAGATGGATAGTAGACCTAAGCATAAAATGTATAACTTTCAGAAGGAAACACGGCAAAGTGTCTTAGGCTTGGTAGGGCTAGGTTACAAGGTTGTATCAAAATGTGTCAAATTGGTTTTCTAATTGGTAAAATTAAGATTGTGCATTTCAACTTATGTAGATTTTACCTCAGAAACATTTGTGGGCTTCTGGGGAGCGGCTGGGGGTTTAGGGGAGACAATAAAGGCAGAATGTTGATTATTCTTGAAGCTGGAAGATGGATACACGGGAGTACATCTTTCTTTTTTAGGTTTTTTTATTTTAGAAAAACACAGATGAGAATAATACAACACTCGTATTCCCACCAAAGAATTATAACACTTAACATTTGTCTTATTTGTGTCCCTATTTTAATATACAAGTAATGTATGAATACCATCTTTTTAAATCTTCCTTCATTAATCAAGCCAGAACCCTGTGGTGGTACCCCCAGTCCCATGAGCATACATACCTCCCTCTCTCTGAGACCATCACTATCATAGTTTGTGTTTATTCTTGCCTGTCTTTCATACTTCCACGTATATATGTTTATAAGCAATAAATACAGTTGACCCTTGAACAGCACAGGTTTGAACTGCATGAGACCACTTATCATGGATTTTTTGGATAAATAGAGTATAGTACTGTGAATGCCTTTTTTTTCCTCGTGATTATCTTAATAGCATTATCTCTAGCTTGCTTTTTTTAAGATTTTATTTATTTATTTGAGAGGGAGAGCGAGCATGAGCAGGGGGAGAAGCAGGCTCCCCGCTGAGCAGGGAGCCCCATGTGGGGGTTCAATCTCAAGACCCTGGGATCATGACCTGAGCTGAAGACAGATGCTCAACCGACTTAGCCACGCAGGCACCCCTCTCTCTAGCTTACTTGAAGAATATAGTATATATAAAACTAATGATGTAATGTATGGGGATTAACATAACAATAAAAAAATTTTTTAAAAAAAGAACATAGTATATAAGAGGTGCCTGGGTGGCTCAGTCGGTGAAGCATCTGCCTTCCGTTCAGGTAGTGATCTTTGGGTCCTGGGATCGAGCCCCGTGTTGAACTCTCTGCTCAGTGGGGAGTCTGCTTCTCCCTCTCTCTCTCTCCCTCTGTGCTCTCTCCCTCTGTGTGCTCTCTCTCTCAAATAAATAAAATCTTTAAAAAGAAAGAATATAGTATATATAGTACATACACAAAATATGCGTTAATTGTTGATGTTATTGGTAAGGCTTCTGCTCAACAGTAGGCTATTAGTAGTTAAATTTTGGGGCAGTCAAGAGCTACACATGGATTTTCAACAGCACAGGGGGCCCCGCCCCCAACCCCCACATTGTTCAAGGGTCAACCGTAGTCATTTTGTATTTGTAATTCACATAAACTACCTACATTACTGTGTTTGGCTTTTTTTTCCCCCTGCAAATTGTATTTTGTAATCAACCTGTTTCTGAGCTATATCTAGTTACATATATACAGATAAGCTCATTTCCTTAAACTGTTGTAGTAAATGTCTCTCTCTTGTCGGTATTTCACGTAGCCATTCCCTACTGGTGGATAGTAACGTTTCTCGTCACCTGTCATCGAGAACAACCCACTGAAGTGAACATATTTGTGCAAAACTCCTGCTGCCCCATACAACACTCTTCTAAGGGGGTTTACCTAGAAGTGGTTTTGCAAAGCAGTAAGTTGCCTGACCCTGCCTTATTATTTTCCAGAATCATCTTGGTTGTTGTTTTTTTCCAACCAAATAGCTTTCAGCCAAGAAAATTTTTTACACCAGACTCTGGATGAAGGCAGAGGAGCATAATTATTTAGAGCTTGGGTGTGGGCTTTGGACAGCCCAGGTTCAAATCCCTCGCCCTGCCCCTCGGGAGGTTTCTGAATCTGGATAAGTGAGATAATTCTTTCAACCTCCATTCCCTCAGCTGGTGATACCTACCGCTAAGGGCTTCTTGAGAGGATTAATGAGATAAGCCTCTGGGAGCAGTGGGCCCCTGTGGGGATGGATAAACATCAGCCCTTGTTGGGATGGTGGTGGGCTGGGCCCCTCGATGGAGTCCCAGCTGAGTTTGTGGCCTTCCCACCAGGGATATCTATGTAAACGTCCTGCCTCCCTAGCCATTTGGAAGGTCTGGTTCAGCTTCTGAAAATTTAGTTTAATGGCCCTTGGTGCTCATCCCTGGGAAGGACCGGCTCTGAAAAGGTTTCCTAGTGATTGTACCTGCAATATAGAACTAATAAAATGGGATAATCCTATAAACAAACACATTTGTCAAGCTTTTATTATGTGCCAGGCACTTTTCTCAGCGCTCTACCTTACCCATAATAAGTAGGGTACTACTTTAGAGCAGAGGACACTGAGGCACAGAGAAGTTAAGTATCTTCCCCAAATTACACAGCTATTACGTGGTGAGACTGGGATGCAGGCCTAGCCTGCCGCTCATGGCTCCCAGTCCTGGGTAGTTTTCACTAAACACATAAAGATGAGGAAAACTCAATGCCTGTGTGTGAGGAAGCCAAAAGGCTAGCCCTTGAGGTAGGTAAAGTTGGTAAGGTAAGGTAAAGTAAAGGCGGGTAAAGTTGCACAGCAAATGTAAGTTAACATTTAGGGCTTTCGACTTCTGAAGCTCCCTTCCATAAACATCTCAAAGTTCTTTTGATCATAGAAGGAGCGGGGTCCTGGTCCTTCCCCGCCAAGCAAAGATTTGGGATCACTTCCCCTGCCGCCCGCTCCTGCCTTCCTCCCTCCACAGGCATTGTCCATCCTCCCCCCCCACCCCCACCCCAGCACTGGCGGCTGTGATAAGGAGCCCTTTGCCAACCTCTTCATTGGAGGACTTTTGTCAGCCAAAATCTGCACCTCCAGCCTTAACAAAAGAGAGCTCTGAAGAGAGAATAGTCGGTGATGAAGTAAGCATCCTCCTGCTAGATGTCTGAATGGTCATTTTTTAATAAAAGCTCATTTGTTCGCCTATGTGTGCTGTGGGCGGGTTTGGAGACTCAGTTTCCTCACCTGTCGCGGCGGGGGGGGGGGGGGGCTCGGGGGCGGCCAGAGTGGTTCTTGGGACAAATGAATTAACCCACATGAACGGATTTCACAAACTCTGAGTACGTAAGAAATCAGGCCTGGGAGCAGGTGAATGTTGGTGGGAGGAGCTGCGGGGGGTGGGGGTGGGGGTGATGGGCTTGTCATGCTCTACAAGACAAAGAAGTAATGAACGGGACGTCCACAGGGGGCGTGGTTCTTTCTCAAAACTCACGGCAAACTTGGTGTCAGGGAAGATGCCACGAGACGGTGGCCGCAGAGCCTGGGACGGAGCCCCGGCCGGGACTGGGACTGCCCCTGTGAACTGCTCGCTCCTTGGACAGCTCACAACCTGCTCACGGCCTGGGCACAACCATTCACTTACTCCCCGCAGTCTTTGCCTGGGCGGTCTGGGCAAACATCCTTGAGGAGCTGTGACATTCAAGACAAGGTCCCAGAAGATGCCTCCCCTGCAGCAGTGGCTGGACCAGGGTTCCCAGTAGAGGGAACCACCAGCCGGCTAAACCGGGCTGTGTCTGGCAGCAGAGAAGGGCAGCCCGTGGCTGGAGCGTGCTAGAAGATGAAGTCAGAGAGGCAGGCGGGGGAGTCCTGAGGACCCTGTGCGCCAGGGCTGGGAGTGGGATTCCAGTTCTTCAGGAAGCTTCGTGATGAAGGGGCTCAGGTGGGGAATGTGGGGGTCCCTGGAGGTATCTTCCCCCAGGGGGAGGGTGTAGGCTGACATGCTTCATCCTTATTACCAGGACGGAGGACAGAAATAGGGTACCCTTCCAGGAAGGCTTGTGGACTCAGTGGTGGGAAGGCTGAAATTCCCTCTCTGGTTATCTTTGTACCTTGAGGCCGGGTGGGCTGGGCTGGGCTGGGCTGGGCTGGGCAGGAGCAACCCTGCGCCTGGGGAGGCCAGGGGCCGCGGCATCTCAGGCCCTGGTACGGTGTTGGTGGAGAGGTCCCTCCTGCCTCAGGGTTGGGGGGCCCGGGGTTGGGTGTGTCTCATACTGGACCCCCCACTTTGCTCTCCACAGCGGCTACACTCCCTTCCCAGGAGCTGCGATGCAGGACCCACAGTCGGAGCTCACCATCGACCCCCCTCTGAGCCAGGAGACATTTTCCGAATTGTGGAACCTGTAAGTGGAGGGCAGGGCAGGCTCCCCACCAGCCTCCCGGCATCACTGCCCCATCCTGCCCGTCCACCCCAATCCCCAGCCCCCTGGTAGAAGCCCGTGGGAAGCAAACACCAGCACTGACTTTCTGCTCTTGTCTTCCAGGCTTCCTGAAAACAATGTTCTGGTAAGGACTGGATGGGGCGGGGGGTGGGGGGGCGGCCTATGGGGCGGGGGGCTGGGGACCTGGCCCTCCGACTCTTGTCTCTCCACCTGCAGTCTTCCGAGCTGTCCCCGGCAGTGGACGAACTGCTGCTCTCAGAAGGCGTCGCGAACTGGCTGGATACAGGGTCTGATGACGCTCCCAGGATGTCCGCAGCTCCTGCCCCCGCGGGTCTCGGACCAGCCACCTCCTGGCCCCTGTCATCCTTCGTCCCTTCCCCGAAGACCTACCCTGGCACCTATGGGTTCCGTTTGGGGTTCCTGCATTCCGGGACAGCCAAGTCTGTTACTTGCACGGTCAGTGGCCCTCACTGGCTGGTTTCCATGGGACTGTTCCTCGCCTGGCCACACTTTGGGCCTCTCCAGTCTGCACTTCTCCTTAGTCTTTGATCTTGGGCTTTCACCCTTCCCGTCACAACGGGGCCCTGGAACTCTTCTTCCTTTTCCTTCGCTCATTCAGTCCTTGGCTTTTTAAAGTAAGCTTCTGGGATACGGACCCCAACCCCGCCATGTCTAGCCACCATCCCCACACGGCGCGTGGCTTCCGGTTGGTGCTCCGGCTGTTTGTCCATATGCGCCCCCGGCCCCCACCCCCCCACACTCATCCCCTGACCTGTCCGCCCCTCCTCCTCTCCTTACAGTACTCCCCGTCCCTCAACAAGCTGTTTTGCCAGCTGGCAAAGACCTGCCCGGTGCAGCTGTGGGTCAGCTCCCCGCCCCCACCCGACACCTGCGTCCGCGCCATGGCCATTTATAAGAAGTCCGAGTTCGTGACAGAGGTGGTACGGCGCTGTCCCCACCACGAGCGCTGTCCCGACAGCAGCGATGGTGAGCGGCGGGGGCGGGGGCGGGGGCGGGGGCGGCCGTTGGGGCGGGCGGTGCCCCGAGGCCCCAAACCCCCGATCTCCTGATTTCCTCCACTGCTCCTGCTCGCAGGGCTGGCCCCGCCTCAGCATCTCATCCGGGTGGAAGGAAACTTGCGAGCCAAGTACCTGGACGACAGAAACACTTTCCGCCACAGCGTGGTGGTGCCCTACGAGCCGCCCGAGGTCTGGTTTGGCGTCTGAGGTCTCTGGGAGGAGAGGGCTGGAGGGGCCCATCACGTGCGACATGGGGGGGCTTTCTCCTTATTCAGCCTCCGCACAGCCCCGTGAGGTGTGCAGAGCCAGGCGGGTCGTCCCCGGTCCGCGGTTGGGGAAACTGAGGCCTACGGAGACTGCAGGCCGCCGGGGGCGGGGTGGCCTGACCTTGGGCCTGTCTTCTGGCTCAGGTCGGCTCTGATTGTACCACTGTCCACTACAACTACATGTGTAACAGCTCTTGCATGGGGGGCATGAACCGGAGGCCCATCCTCACCATCATCACCCTGGAAGACTCCAGGTAGGGCCCTGCACGCCGCCCCGCCCCCGGCCCCTCCCTCCCTTCCTGGCGCCCATCTTTCCCACTCATGCCTGCCCCACACCTGGACTCTCCTCCGCTGTCCCCCACCCTCGGCCTCCCCCAGTTTCCTTTCTCCGGCTTTGGGACCTCTCTGACCTGCGGCTTCTCAGTAGTCCTTGGCTCAGGCTCCGCAGAGGACGAGGGTGGTTGGGAGTTAGGGGGTGGTTCACCTCCCTCACCGCCTCCCGTTTTGGTCTCCTTGCCGGGGTAGTGGTAACGTGCTGGGGCGGAGCAGCTTTGAGGTACGCGTCTGTGCCTGTCCCGGGCGAGACCGGCGCACAGAGGAGGAGAATTTCCGCAAGAAGGGGGAGCCTTGCCCCGAGCCGCCCCCCGGAAGCACTAAGCGAGGTAAGCGGGCAGGACAAGAGCTGGTAGGGGAGGCGCAGAGGGTGCAGTTCTGCTCAAAATGTACTCTTCTCTTGTCTTTCCTCCCCTCTTTCCCAGCACTGACTCCCAGCACCAGCTCCTCTCCTCCCCAAAAGAAGAAGCCACTGGATGGGGAATATTTCACCCTTCAGGTACCAAGCCTGGGAGGGACAGGGAGGCAGGCTCTTGCCCCCACTCAGTGGGCCCGGATGAGGGAAAAAAAACTATGAAGGGAGCAAACGGGAGGCTAGGCCCTGTTCCTGTATCCATCCTTTCCTCTGGGCCTGTCCCCGATTCTGGAAGTGACTATTCCTGGGTTGAATATTGTTTTCAAGCCCAGCGCTGAGAACGCTGTCTTTTTCCTGACTGCTGTGCCTGCAGTTAGGGCACTCGCCATCAGGGCGCGGCCGTCCCTCGATGCAGCCTGCCACACCACAGCCCGGGGGTTCCATGGTACTGGGGCTTCGCCTTCATGCTTCTTTCTCCCCCTCCTGCCCTGCCACAGATCCGTGGACGTGAACGCTTCAATATGTTCAGGGAGTTGAACGAGGCCTTGGAGCTGAAGGATGCCCTGAGCGGAAAGGAGCCAGGGGGAAGCAGGGCTCACTCCAGGTGAGTGACCGGGGGCCTCTCCCAGCCCCACACGCCTGCCTTCCTACCTTGGAAAGACACGGGATTCCATTCTAATCCTACCTTCAAGGTCAAAGGGAGCTGACGCCCTCACGGTGGGACCCCCTCCCCCAGCCCAAACATGCTTCCGTCTCCCCCTAGGCGTATCCCGCAACCCCATTCCTGCCTTGGGAGGTCCCCAAGCCCCTCCAGGGATGAGCAGGGGTGTTTCTTTGTCATTTCCAACAACCTCTGGCGCAGAGCTGGGGGCTCAAATCGGGGCCTGATAACCATGTGGGAGTATTGGACATGGCGGGGTCGGGACAGACCCCCAGCCCTGCCGAGTACGAGCATCCCTGGGGCCTTGCCACTCCCCTTCTTGGGCTCGGTTCCCTTGCTTGTCCGACGGGGTGGGGGGAAGATGAAGAGAATACGCGGAAGTGACCCGGGTCTCAGCAAACATACCTGCAGTTGGCGATGACCATTTTAACTGAAATTCCCTTGCTCCCGCCTCGGGCCCTCCCAAGCGGAGGTCTAGGACAAGGAGCCCCCAGCCTCCCACTCGCTGATGTCATCTCTTCCCCTCCCCCTTGTCTCCCCAACAGCCACCTGAAGGCTAAGAAGGGGCAGTCTACCTCCCGCCATAAAAAACTGATGTTCAAGAGAGAGGGGCCCGACTCAGACTGACGTCCCCTGCTTCCTGTGTCCCCCTCTCCCGCCCCCCACTGACCCCCTCCCCCTTGCCCCTCTTTCCCTGGCATTTTTGGGACTTGGGAGCTTGAGCACACCTGCTCGGTGTGTGGACTGCTTGGTACAAGTGTGCCCCAGAGACGCTCTGGATTCTTCCATTCGCCTTGCCCTAAGGCTCTGCTAAAGAAGTTGGCCTACAAGGTCGGTTGGTCGGGGGGGACGTAGGACGTTCCAGCCTGGTTTTTTAAAGATTTTTACTGTGAGGAACCATGGGAGAGGTAGGAAAATGTTCCTGAACGTCGGGAGCGTTTTAGAACTAATCACACGCTGGGCTGTGAGCCCAGTTCTCTACTGTTTTAGCCAGTGATTGAAATTTCCTAACTTCATAGGCCATTTTTATGAAATGCTGATAACCATACCTACCTCACGGAGTTTGTTGTGAGGGTGAATGAAATTATGTATGTCTGACCCCCCAAAACAGCCCTTTTACCCCATGATGTCTGTGACGTGATGCCTCCGAGGCTGCCGGTCCCCTGTCCGTGCTGGTGGGCAGGGCGACAGCTCGTATGAGGGGGCAGCTGGTGAGGGGTCCCCTTCCTGCTGGCCCGGCCAAATTCTGTCTGACCTCTTGGGGAGCCCCGGCGCCCAGGAGGAAATCTCACTCCCATCTCACAGCCTGGAGGATTCCATCCCTGGTGTAGGATCTGTATCTGCTGAGGTCTTTTTACTTCCCCCAATCTCTCAGGATCGATTTCTTTTGCACTCTGCATCCACACCCCCTCCTCCTCTTCCCTTTTTATATCCCGTTTTTATATCGGTCTCTTATTTTACAATAAACTTTGCTACCACCTGTGTGTCCGTGGGGTGGGCGCCTGGGCAGGCTGCGTGGGGCCCGCGTGCCGCAGCGGGGAAGAAGGCGGTGACCCTGGGAGGCAGCCACCTGAGTCTCCCGGGAGTGTGGGCTGGGGGGCCCAAGGCCGGGGCTCCCAGAGGAGAACAAAAGCTGGAGACTGGGTCAGTCTGCGGGCTGCATGACAACAAGGGAGGGGGGGCGCTCCATTCATAACTCGGGAACCAACTGTCCCTCCTCCCCTCCTGCCAGGCCTGGCACGAGGTTCTCTCCTGCCCCTGCTTCTAGGATTGGGCTGCTACCCCCTCCGTCAGCCTCTCACCAAGGATTATGGGATTTAAATGTCTGATTTAGCAAGGCTGGGCCTCTGGGGTGGCCATCTGCTCCACAAGAAAGGGGCAGGATACCTGGGTCCCCGAGGGGAAAGGTGGTGGGTGCCGTTGGATGAAGAGAGGGAGCAGGGGAGGCCTGCCGGCCTGGGTCCCAGGAAAGTGGGGGCGGCTAAGGTGAGGGCTGGGGTGTAGGGCTGGGGCCTTCCCGGCATCCCCTCATCCTGGGCCTCATGCCAGGCAATTCAATGAATTGAAGCTTTAAACTCTGCCAGGAAAACCTTTCAAAGGGCTTCTTGGGGTAGGGAGGAGAGCTGAGGTTGGGGAGCTCAGCACCCCCGCCCATCCTATTCCTTGGTGCTGTTGGTCCCAGGGAGGGGGGCTGGGAGCGAGCTCTCCCCATCACCCACTGCTGGCTCAGCCAGTGCTTGGAGGGATGGCCAGACAGTAGGGACATGGCTTGGCCCACCTCCTCCCTGGAGGCAGAGGGAGGGGTGCTAAGGTCCAGAGAAGCTTCTGGGGCCACTGTCTTCTCAGCCTTATCAACCAGGCTTCCAAGTGCCTGTGGGAGTACCTTGGCTTGCCCCAAGGATCCCAGATGGCTGTGCAGCCACCAGCCTCCCTGGCCTCAAAACCACCTTCTTTCTCTTTCTCGCCAGGGAATGCCAAACACTCCCCAGGAGACCTGGAACCATCTCCCTCAGAGACGGTTCTCCTTCATCTCTCCCCACCCACTGGGGCCTTGGCAAACCAGACCTCTCGAAACTCATTCCCTCTCTTCGCTCTGCTACATGGCTCACCTTGAAGCTCCCTTCTGACCAGCGTCCAGCACCCCTGACTCCCATTTCCCTAGACTGTCCCTGGCTGTTTTGGATTCTGCTCTGCTCCTTCAGAAAGCAGATCCAACTGGCTCTGCCGAAACCTTTGTGAGCTGATAGATCACGGGGCCAGAAATGAGGCTGGGTTTGCAGACTTATAATGGGTCCCTAACTCTCTGGTCCCACCTGCTTGCTTCCTTCCCTTGTGTTCATTCAGTCATCCGTGGGCATCCGCTGGTGCTTTACTCTGCCTGGCTCTGTTCCAGGCCATAGGGTCCTGTAGCAGACACGGCCTCTGCCCTCAGGCTCAAAGCCTGAGCCCTGTACCACTGAGATCTGGACTCCTAAACAACTTACCTCCCTGATTTCAGGAACACGGGGTTCCCAAAGCTGTGAGACCCAGCAAAAGTTGTACTCTGAGGAAAATGTATAGCCATAAATACTTTCATTATTCTTAAAAAAGAGAGAGAGAAAGAGAAACAAAAGGAAGCTAAAAAAGATAGAAATTGTTGAAAGAGAAAGCGAACTTGGTCGAAAGGGTAAATCCAAAAGCAGGAGTTTAGGGGGAAAAAAAAAAGATAAATTTACAAAAGGAAAGAAGGGTACCTGGGTGGCTCAGTCAGTTAAGCGTCTGCCTTCAGCTCAGGTCATGATCTCAGGGTCCTGAGATCAAGTCCCGCACGGGGCTCCTTGCTCAGCGGGGAGTCTGCTTCTCTTGCTCCCTCCCCCCCTCTTGCTCTCTCAAATAAATAAAATCTTTTTAAAATTTTTAAAAAATAAAATAAAAATTAAAAAATAATAATTTAAAAAGAAAAACTCAAGAGCTTGTTGAGGAAAACACAGCAAGGACCATCAATTGGTCCAATGCTACTTAAACTATTCTGTACCACAGGAAAAGAATGAAATCTCTAATTTATGTAAAGTTTTTGTGGTTTCTTTTTTTTTTTTTAAAGATTTTATTTATTTATTTGAGAGAGAGAGAGCATGAGAGCGGGGAGGGTCAGAGGGAGAAGCAGACTCCCTGCCGAGCAGGGAGCCCGATGCGGGACTCAATCCCGGGACTCCAGGATCATGACCTGAGCCGAAGGCAGACGCTTAACGACTGAGCCACCCAGGCGCCCTTTGTGGCTTCATTAATAGAAAAACCTGATAAAACCCGTAAAAACCCAGAAGCGAAATTAACTTACATAGATGCAAAACTCTCAAAACAGTACCAGAATGCATTGATGAATCAAAAGAAGATTAACACTGTAAGTAAAGGTTTATTCCAGGAGCACAAAGTTTGTTTAAGAGAGAATCTATCAACATAATTCATGACATTAACAAATTAAGGAGGAAAAATACGATCATATCAACAGATGCTGAAAGGAATTTGATTAAATTTCAGCATCCGTTCCTTTAAAAAAAAAATCTTAATTAAAAATAGTAGTGGAATACCAGGAGGTATTATCCTAATGGTTAAATACTAAGATAATTTCAGTTAAAATAAAGAACCATACAGGGATGCCTACTGACAGTGTTACAAGGCGTTCAAGAGGATCAAAAAGAAAAGAAACCAACATTGGTGAAATATCTCTTTGCCTTTTTGATCGTATGTCTATGTACCTTAAAAACTCAAGAGACCAGGATAGAGAATCGTTGGAATTAAAAGTAAATGGACAGTAGATAGAGAAATATATCTTTTCAAAAATTAGTACTGAGAGGGGCGCCTGGCTGGCTCAGTCGGTAGAGCATGCAACTCTTGATCTTGCAGGGTCGTGAGTTCAAGCCCCATGTTGGGTGTAGAGATTAGATTCTTAAAAAAGTAAATAGATAATTTTTTAAAGCGGGGAGGGATACCTGGCTGGCTTTGTCCAAAGGGCTTGCGACTCTTGATCTCGGGGTCATGAATTTGAACCCCACGTTGGGGGTAGATTACTAAAATTAAAAAAAAAAAAAGCAATGGAGGGAAACCTACTCTCCTTGCTAGATATCAAAAAACACTGTAAAACTATTGGAATAAAATCAACATGGCTTGGTGTGTGGAGTCATAGACAAGCCAGGGGCAGTAAGTACCAAATCTGAAAGCAAATCTTGGCACACAGGAACTTTTATTATATGGCCAAAGTTGGCATTTCACCTCAATGGGAATAAATTACAGATTTTTAAAAAATATTTCTTTTATTAAGTAAACTACACCCAACCTGCGACTCAAGCTCACCACCCCGAGATCAAGAGCCGCGTGCTCTACCAACTGAGCCAGCCAGGAGCCCTTGATTTTTGACAAGTAAAGCGAAACTGACAAAACTAGAAAAATAAAATAAAATTGGACTCCCATTTACACCACACACAAAAAGAAACAAAAATCAGAGGGATTAAAGTGAATGTAGACGTTTAAATGAAATGAAAATCCTGCCCACCCCCCCAAAAATCTAGAAAATACGAGTATACTCTAGTGACTGGAAACCCAGGAACTGCAAAAGAGCTAAGCATGTTGGACTGTCTGAAGAGGGACACTTTTTAAGGGCGAAGCAAACAATCGCTTGGGGCGGGGGGGATTTTTGCAATGCAAAAAACAGTTTATATCTACAGCTGTCAAGGAGCTTGAACAAATCAATAAGAACAACCCAACAGGAAAAATATGACACAGCCATCTAAAAAAAAAAAAAAAAAAAAATATTAGAGCTCTGCCAGGTGAAATAGTGTCACAAGAAATTTATTGAGTGAAGAAAGTGAAATGCACAAAAGTATATAATATCATGCAATTTCGGCGCAACAGTGACTAAACCCAGTGGTCCTAGTGTGTACGACGCATTCATGATAAAATTGTGTGGCTCTGGGACGCCTGGGTGGCTCAGTCGGTTAAGCGTCTGCCTTCGGCTCGGGTCATGATCCCAGGGTCCTGGGATCGAGCCCCGCAGCAGGCTCCCTGCTCCGCGGGAAACCTGCTTCTCCCTCTACCCCTCCTCCCTGCTCGTACTCTCCCTCTCAAATAAATAAATTAGGGGCACCTGGGTGGCCCAGTCGGTTAGGCGTCTGCCTTCGGCTCAGGTCATGATCCCAGGGTCCTGGGATCGAGCCCCACATCGGGCTCCCTGCTCAGCGGGGTAGCCTGCTTCTCCCTCTGCCTGCTGCCCTCCCCCCGGCTTGTGCTCTCTCTCTGACAAATAAATAAATAAAATCTTAAAAAAAAAAATTGTGTGGATCTGTGTCTATATACTAAAGGTATTTTTCGTGGCAAATACTAACTCGTTGTCAACCAACCAACAAAAACAAATCCCAAGAAAAATAAAAATGGGCTCTAGACCCATCCCTGTATGTCACAATAAACATTGTTAAGCGGACCCCCCCCCATCCTTTTTTTCTATGCTTATGTGTATACTCTTACACAAAATTAGGATCATACCGTTCTGAGGTCTCTTTCTTCTGGTCAGCTTTTCTCACGTCCCTGGGCATTTGCTGACACTATGCTCTCTTCCCCAAACACCCCATCCTTTAAGCCTCTAGGAAACCCGCCGTTGGAAGCCCCCGATAGAAAATAGATGTCCACTCTGAATTCTGTCCTCGCCGGCTTTCAGCTTTCTCCCATTCCTGGAAGCACGTTTGTGTAGGTCTACCTGGTAGGAGAGTGTTTCGTGTGCTCCTCACCTCTCCCGTTAAACTGGGGAGCTCCTTGGGGGCAGGAACTCTGCCTCTCTCATAAGTGTGTCCTCACGGTGCCTGGAACGCACACAGTAGGCACATCCTAAGTATTGTCGCTGTACAAAGGGGTGTAAGCTTCCTGCCTCTCTTGCACTGAGTGATCGCAAAGACCATACAGGTGAAGGAGTGATCTAGTTGCTTGGACACCAGACGGAGAGCTCGGAGCTGGAAAGGAGGCCTGACGGAGCAAGCCCCGAATCACCCACACCCACCACCCCCCACTCCCTTTCCCAGAGCCCTTCCAAACGCTCAGCAAGGAACCACCCGCACGCAGGGCTCCATGTATGATATATATTTATATATATAATTGCTCTCATTTTATTGTACTTTATCCTCTTTTTACAGTAGATCTGACACAGGCATTAAATAACTGCAGAGAGAGACCACGGGGGCGAGGGCAATGCAGGAGAACATGGGGACCCGAAGGGAAGAGACTCAGAGCAGCGAGAGGGAAGGAGGGAAGGGTCCGTCTGAGGGTGGGGCGTGGGGGCTGCAGTGTCAGAAAAGAGATGGACCGTTAGAGAGGGCAGAAATGAAGGGCACTATCGCTCAAGAATACCAGAGGCCCCTCGTGGAGCATTCTATGGACACTATGGGGTCGTTTAAAAACGCCAAGGGGTCTGTAGGAGACGGGGGGCCGAGACATTCAGAGCCTAGACTGAGGGGCTGTTCGCAACCTTCAGGCTGACATGCGGAGAGGGAAGGAGTTAGTGATTAGTTGATAACATGCTAAGAGAAACCAGAGGGAGGACGGTGGGGGTAGCTCTGGGCCCGGGGGGGGGGGGGGGAGGGGGGGGAGGGGGAAGGAGGTGAAATAATCCCAGAGCCAGCTGACGTTTCCAAGGTGGCCACTGGGGACCCAGCCAAAATGGCTGCCCCTCCCCCAGGGCTCCGGGGAAGAGTGGAACTTGAAGGATATTCTGGGAAAACAAACAGGGAGAAGTGAGCCATCGGCAAAAACAAAGTGGACATTCAGCCTAGGTCAACCCCATCCCTCTGAGGAGTGCCTATTGACAGGAAGAGAATTTTCAAGAACCAACGGGCACTCCCCTTCCAGACCCTGGTTCCCAGCGCACGCCATCACCAGAGGGTGAGAAGACAGATGTGCCAGAGAACAGGGAAAAGGCCACAGAGCCACCTCGTCCTCGATTACAAACAGTTGTCTTTCAGAGGAGGGAATGGGGATGGGAGGGGGTGGGGACAGGCCGGAGGAGGAGCCGGATGCATCCAAAGCCACCAAGACAGGGACCATGTAGATGAGGCAGAAAGTGCAGGAGAGACAGAGAAAGGGGTGAACCGAGATATATGTGTGTGTGTGTGTGTGTGTGTGTGTGTGTGTGTGTGTGTGTGTGTGGAGGCGGATGAGTGTGAAGGCGGGTGTGAAGGTGAGCGGGCAGGCATTTTCTATAGCTCTCTGGGGACGGAAGGGTGGAGACACCCCACTCACAGCTAAACCAGAACCAGAACAGCTAACTCCCCTGGGGCCGTCCCGGGATCCTGTCTCCCTGCCTGTGACCGAGCTAGAATCAGCTAGAATCGGGAGAGGAAGGGGGGGAAACTGAGGGCTGGGAATCACAAACGGCAGTCAGGCTGGGTTCACAAGTAAAGAAAAAGGGCGTGAGGCTCCAACAAGTCATAGCTCTGTTATAAAAAATACCTTTGGGGTGGGTGAGGGAGGGATCAGGCAGGGTCAGGGACATTCCAGAAGCATCCATAGGAAAGAGGCGGGGGCAGGAGGAAGGGGCCTCAGGTTTTGTTGATGCGGAGTTTGAAGGCCACGCGGCCGGCGAACTTGTCTCGCTCGTCGTCCGTGGCGATGTTGGCCGCATTGATCCGGCATTCCACGTTCACCTCCACGTTGGGGGTCACGTTCAGGAACTTCACGGCCACCAGGGGCTGCGTGTAGTTCACCTGGGCCAGAGGAGGAGAGCAAAGGTCCAGGCCCGTGGCAACTCAACCTCCTCCCCAAGGACCCCGCTCCCCTTGGGGAGCCGCCAGCCCGGGCCCCCCAGCGGGACTTACGTGGAACTTTTTGCCATAGTAAGGGAAGTACATGAGGTCGATGTTGCCATTCGCAGGGAACATGACAAAGCTGCCGAGATTCTCAGCATCTTCATCTCTCTGTGGGAGCGCAGAAGGGTGGGGGAGAGCATGCTGGGGCGCCAGGAACCCGAGAGCTCTCCAGACGTCCCTCTGTTCTTCCTTCGCCCCCAAATAATTTCTGTCTCAGATCAGCTTCCCTTGGGCTGTGAGCCTGTATGTGTGTGTGTTTGCCTGTCTCCTCCGTCAGACTGGGAAGCCCTGAAGGGCGCTAATGATACCGAAAGCCGTCCGCTACACTCCCACACCGAGTTCTTACCCCTGTCTCAGGAATCGGTTTCTGGAGCAGAGCCGAGAGAGAGAACAGATAAATGAGTAAGGGCTCAGTAGACCGGGGAGGGGGGAGCGGTGTGAGTGAAGAGGGACAGAAAGTTTCTAGAGAGGACAGA
This sequence comes from Leptonychotes weddellii, assembly GCF_054177405.1. Taxonomy (NCBI): domain Eukaryota; kingdom Metazoa; phylum Chordata; class Mammalia; order Carnivora; family Phocidae; genus Leptonychotes; species Leptonychotes weddellii. Next base: position 49,333,165 of record NC_138383.1, read on the forward strand.
GGTGGGGTCCAGGGACACTGAGTGGCGGCGGGTAGTGCTAACTACCAGACACCTAGAAAGAACTGAGGAAGGAACAGGTGAGCTGCGAGACGGAGAGCGGAAGTCATGGTTATCAGGGACTAGACGAGAAGGTGGAAGGGTTAGGGATAGAAGCCGGGGGCCAAGGCTTGCGTGGAGTCAGGGAGGCGGGTGTCTATCCACACAAGAGCGAGCTCCTGCATCCTAGAGAGAAGCAAGAGGGGTGGGAGCCCCTTGGGAGTTCGAGTCACAGTAGCACCCACTCTTACCCCCTTGTCCCTATAGTGAAGGGGCCTCTGAGAACAAAGAAGATAAGGAGAGATCAGTGCATTAGGTGGAAACCACGAAGGGCACGCAGGTGGGCAGGTGGGCAAGGCCCGACAAACTCACCTTCCCCACACAGGTAACGTTCATGCTCTGATTGGCTCCGGCGTAGAAGTTGATGACCTGGAGGGAGGAGAGAGGGATGAGCGAGAGAAAAAAGATGGTAAAGATACAGGTACCCAGCCTTCCCTCCACACACCCCAGCCTCCGACGGCCCCATCTCTCCTGTTCTCCCAGCCACTCAAACATCCAAAAATCTCTCCAGCATCCAGCAGCCCCAGTGAAAGACAGCGTCTGCCAGCAGAGGATGGGCCCGGCCCCCTCCTCCTTGGTCCTCCCCGGTGACCACGTTCACACGTACCCGGTTCATCTTGATGAAGACACAGGGCTGCCCAGTGCTGTAACCGTAGTGGGTTGGGTCGCCGAGGCCAGAGCAGTTGCCCAGCTGGGTTCGGTTGAACTGGCAGGCACGCTTCGGGTAGTTGAGAACTCCATTATCCGGCTGTTCATAGTAGCGTCCAGGGCGGCACACGTCATTCTTCTGGGCTTGGATGGAATCGTTGTAAGCTAAGGAGGTGGGAGAGACAGGGTCGTGGGCCCGCTGTTCTGCCTCCTGGGTCCCCCAATCCCCTGCCCGAGCTCCCGCACAACCACACTCACGCTCCAAGAACTTGTTGAGCTTCTGAACGTGCTGGTCCCAGCTCTCAGCATCACTGACGTTGACAATGACATCAAGATTCTCCGTCTTGGGGCGAATCATCAAGCCTATGGCCAACAAAGCCGACGTATATATATATATATATATGATGAGGGACCACACACAGAGTGAAGAAGATGGACATAGGGAGCAGCAGGGTGATGGATGGGTGGGGTGAAGATGTGAGATCGTCTTCACAGGAGGACGATCTCCTGGGGACAGAGAGCACCTCCCCAGGTCACAAAGCTCTCCGCCGCAGGAAACGGGAAGAAAGGTGGACTTCAAGCACTCCCTTGTACATGGCAATCGGGCCACCAGAACCAAGCCTCTGTGAACTGTGCGTTCTTGGGCTTGGAAGTTCTTTTTTTGGAGGCTTGGGGGGCACAGGGCCAGTTAATGGCGGGTGGGGAGCGTGCATCACTCACCCGGTGTGGCCAGGCGGTCCTGGTACTTGGGGGTATGGTCAGAGACAGTCTGCAGCATGACCCACATGGTAAGGGTGAACATAGCCGTGAGGAAGCCATAGAAGACGAGGTAGAAAAGGAGGATAAAGGCTAGGGAGGAGGAAATGAGGTCAGCAGGTTCCAAGGCTCCCGGGATGACCTCGCCTATCCCCACACACCCGTCTCCCACTCGGAGGTTCAGCACGGGGACGGGTCACAGAGTCTTGGGGACATCTTAGAGCCTTCCCTTGGGAGCAAAGGGAGACAAGCTGGAAACAGGCAGTTGCGTCTGGCTTCCAGCCATGGCTCCCAGCCCCCTCCGGTCCTAGGGCACAGTGAAGCCCAACCTTGCGGAGGCCACAAGAGACCTAAATTCTCGTTGCTGGGACAACCCCAAGTATAGGCCACAGTCATTTTGCATCAAATTATGTTCCCAACTTCTCGACCATTCATGGCCCTGAAAAGGCACCACATCTGTGATTGCTGCATTGGTCCTCGTGCTTCAAGCTGTCCATCCAGAAAAAGGACTTTTTACACCAGCACTGACCGCCATTCACAACTACACTCTCACCCCATCTCTCAGACTACGGACCCTCACATTCAAACACAAAACCTTCTCTCCCCCGGCACCCTACACAAGTCAGACCTTGCACGTGAATCCTGTCTACCTAGGACATCTCTCAGAGCTGTCCAGAACCTTCAACAGTCACCCCACCCCCAATTCACACACAGCTCCCAAGGCAGAGGCGGAGAGTAAAGGTGGACTATCCCAGAGCCTTCCAGGCAGAGAACAGGTGCTTGCTGGATGGACACGGAACTCCGTCACTCCTCAGCCTACTGTGTCTGCTGTTGCCACCACCCAGGACCCCCAGTCCTTCCATCTCAGAAGACACATTCCCCATGAAGCTTCTCTAGATTTCCCCAAGCAGTCAGGGACCCCTCCAATCCCAGGGGCTGGGCTTCCAGTCCCCCCCACCCCAAGGCAAGGACTGCACTGGACCCACCTCCAGGGCCCCGGGTGGGGGGTGCTGATGGGAATAGCGTGCAATCAGCGTGGATGAATTGCAAATTGTGTCACACAGGGTCCCCCATGCTTCGACTTCCCCGCTTCACAATCCCTTTTGGAAGATTGCCACCCCTCACCTGCACTCAAGCCCATTACCAGACCCCCCCCCCCGACTAGAGATAACTCCCTCCACACACCTCGAGTCCTGCTATGGGTTGGGGAGGTCCCAAGGCACCCCAACCCCACAGACACGCTCTGCCGGATGATGTACGCGTCTCACCACCGCTAGCATCTACTCCTCCCTCCGCCTGAGACATCTGAGCCGAACATCCAACCTCCAAAATCTCCCAGGGCCACCCCTCCCCACCCGCCCCCCACCCACAAAGCAGCCACAGAAAGCTCCAAACGCTCAGCAGTGGGATACTGACAACTTCCGCTGTGAAGAACCCCCCACACACACCCCCACCCTCCCAAGACCCGCCCCCTCAT
>NC_138383.1:49336641-49380986 GCF_054177405.1 Leptonychotes weddellii
CCCCCGAAAATCCCAGGGATTTGGCTATCTGGGCTCCCAACAAGATAGGTCTTTGCAGAGACAAGAAGAAAGAAGAGAACTCCAACACACAGATGTGGGGATGGGGGGGTGGAGGGTTCTTATTTAATGGGCACAGAGTTTCGGTTTTGCAAGATGAAGAGTTCTGGAGATGGATGGTGGTGATGGTTGCCCCAAACTGAGAAACTCAAACACCACTGAGCCATAAAAATAATTAAGATGGTAAAGTTCAGGGCGCCTGGGTGGCTCAGTTGGTTGGGCGACTGCCTTCGGCTCAGGTCATGATCCTGGACTCCCGGGATCGAGTCCCGCATCGGGCTCCCTGCTCAGCCGGGAGTCTGTTTCTCCCTCTGACCCTCCTCCCTCTCATGCTCTCTCTCATTCTCTCTCTCGCAAATAAATAAAATCTTAAAAAAAAAAAAAGAAAAGAAAAGAAAAGAAAAAGATGGTAAAGTTCAGTCAACCAGAGTCAAATTTTAAAAATTTTTTAAAAGATGGTAAATTGTGGGGCGCCTGGGTGGTGCAGTCGGTTGAGTGTCCGACTCTTGGTTTCATCTCAGGTCATGATCTCAGGGTCGTGAGATTGAGCCCCGCATCGGGTTCTGCACTCAGCTCGGAGTCTGCTTGTGTTTCTGTCTTCCTCTGCCCCTCCCCCCTGTAGAGCTTATGCGCTCTCTCGCTCGCTCTCTCTCTCTCTCAAATAAAATTAATCTTTTTTTTTTTTTTAAGATGGTAAATTGTAGGGGCGCCTGGGTGGCTCAGTTGGTTAAGCGACTGCCTTCGGCTCAGGTCATGATCCTGGAGTCCCAGGATCGAGTCCCGCATCGGGCTCCCTGCTCGGCGGGGAGTCTGCTTCTCCCTCTGACCCTTTCATGTCTATCTCATTCTCTGTCTCAAATAAATAAATAAAATCTTTAAAAAAAAAAAAAAAAAGATGGTAAATTGTATGTTATGCCACAATTGGGGAAAAAAAAAAAAAGGAGACAAACACAGATGTTCTGCCACTGACCAGACCAAGCCTGCCGGCTCCTCAGCGGGACCTACAAGGCCTCTTACCACATGGCCCAAGGAGCCTCCTCAGTCTGCCCTCACCCCGTCTGAGCCAGCCCCTGCACACCCTTCCTCGTCTTTTATACGGGCAGGCTCAGACTTCTATTCCAAGAACTATGCATGAGGTTAATGATAGCGATGGAAGCAACATCTCTCATATACTGAACACTTCCTATAGGCCAAGCTCAGGGCTAGGAATCTGGTCCACATGATTCATCAAATCTTCACAGCAAGCCTTGGAGAAGAGTAACTTTCCCATTTTGTAGATGGGGAACATGAAAAGTCAAGAGATTTAGGCGTTTGTTCAAGTTCAAACGTTCAGTGGCTCACCTCTTTGATGATCCTTGGTAGAACTCGAAGCCAGTTTCCTTGGCCCTTCATAGGGATCTCTATTCAAGCATTGCCCATGTCTGTCTACCTTTCTCCCAAGACTCTGGGTCTCCAGGACCAGGAGTGAGTCTTTTTTTTTTTTTTTTAAAGATTTTATTTATTTATTTGAGAGAGAGAGAATGAGAGAGAGCATGAGAAGGAGGAAGGTCAGAGGGAGAAGCAGACTCCCTGCTGAGCAGGGAGCCTGATGCGGGACTCGATCCTGGGACTCCAGGATCATGACCTGAGCCGAAGGCAGTCGCTTAACCAACTGAGCCACCCAGGCGCCCAAGGACCAGGAGTGAGTCTTACTCATCTTCGGGGTCCCTGTGGACTACCTGACACGGAGCTTGGCGTATGGTCAACAGCCAATATTCGCTGCTTAAAAGAAGGGAAAGGAGAGGGAGGGAGAAGGAGAAGGAGGGAAGGAAGAGAGAGGCAGCACGCAGGGTGGAGTGAGTGGGTGGACCAGGCCTGCAGGCTGCAGGGTATGCTCCCAAGCCCCAGAAAGGTTTGTAGGGGTGTGGGAGAACCAGAGAACACTGGGCAGGCACCGAAGGTGCCCTTGGTGGGGGCCTGGCAGCCTCTGTGTCAAAGCAAAGTCAGTCTTAATGAAAGAGCGTAGACAGCTCTGGACGGTAATCAGGAATCCTGGAATCTAGGGCAGACCGGAGAAAGAGAGGTTGGGGGTGCGGTGTCCTGGACAGGGTGGGGTGCAGGGAGGAGAGAAAAGCCAGGCCCTGGGAGAATCCTCAGGGACAAAAGTTCAGGAGGTTGCTGCTCAGGACCACCCCTTGATGGGGACCCAGGTGTGTTGAGGGTCCTTTAACCCTCCCCACTGGCTCACGCCTGAGCCAGGGACCCATGGGACTGGTTTCTTTTCATTATTCAGGTCTTTGCTCAAGTGACACTGCCTTAGAGAGGCCATCCCTGACCACCCGGCCAATGCATGCCCGTCTACCACTGTCCTCGCTTACGTTACAGGATATTATTCCCTTTACAGCACTAACCACTATCTGAAATGATCTTGCTTACTTGTTTACGGGCTATCTGCCCCTGCCCCCATACCGTGAGCTCCATAAGAACAGGGATGGTGAGGGCACCTGGGCGGTGCGGTCGGTTTCCTTAAGCCTCCGACTCTTGGTTTTGGCTCGGGTCCATGATCTCAGGGTCGTGGGATCGAGCCCCGCATCAGGCTCCATGCTGAGCATGGAGTCCGCTAGGGTTTCTCTCTCCCTTTCCCTCTGCTCCTCCCTGACTCATGCTCATTCTCTCTCTCTCTCTCTCTCAAATAGATAAATCTAAGAAAAAAAAGAGAAAAGTACAGGGCTTGTGTCTTTTTTCATCAATGCATCCTCAGTGCCTAGAACAGTGCCTGGTACACAGTAAGCGCCCAGTAAATATCAGCTGAATGGACATATCCAATGGCTCAGGCAGACCCCAAACATTGCCCAGGGGACCAGAGTTGAATTTGGGCTTCCTGGCCCTGCTCGGGGCTCTCCAGAACACTCCACCTGCTGGGGGCAGCTGTAGACCACCAAAGTCAAGATTGGGAGGGTCCAAGGAGAAGCCTCAGCTTTGTGTCTTCCAGCCCCAGAGACTCTCCTGGAGCCTCCTTACCCTGGGGTCATTTAGGTCCTGGCTGATCCCTGCAGAAGGAGACAGCGGGTCCAATGAGTGACTCACCCTGTTGCCAGGGTGACTGGTAGGAAAATCATTTTAAGAAGCCAGGAGGCTGGGATCCCCATGGGTTCTGGAGATGGGGGATGGGTCAACAGCTCTAGAGAGGGATGAGGATTGAGAGGTGGGGACTGAGGGATGGAGCCCCAGGGCTCCCTAGGGGGCTGGGGGTCCGGGCTTAAAGGTTTCCCAGGAAGCTAGGGGCTGAGACAGGAGGGTGCGTGCCCTGGGTAGGGGCTGGGGCACCAGGATTCGGCAGAGGTCTGGGGGCTGAGGGCTGAGTCACCATATTCTTTGAAGGCAGAGATATTCCTGAATCTGTCTGTTTTTCCCAGCTGGGACCAGCATAAACCAGCTCTTGTTTAATGGAGTAGAGACGAATTCGTCTGGGAATGCAGCAAGTGGACCAAGACCGGGAGAGATGCAGGCTGCTTCGCCCCAGGCTCCACTCCTTTTTTTCTCTCTCCCGGCTGTTTCCACCCCTTTTCCCAGAACCCCTGCCCCGCTGTCTCCATGGCTCTCTCACACCCCCTGCTGCTTCTTCCTTGCACAGCAGTGGCCCATCTCAAGGACCAGAGAATTCCATTGCTTCCCTCCCCTCTGGACCTCTCAGGACCAGCCTCGGCGCGAGAAAGCTGACCTTCCTTTATGGCGCTTATTGGGTTTCCAATCATCCACTTACTTGTGAGTCTTTGCTGGATGCCTGCCCCCCCCCGGGGACCGTGAGCGCTCAGAGGCCAGGAACCTGGGTCGCTTTTACTCATCAGGACAACCCACTGCTCAGCAGGGCGCCTGGTACATTGCAGACGCCCAGTGAATACTTGTTGAATAAATGAATGAGCAACATTCAAGGGGATTCTTAGGTGGGGATTTAATGGGTGGTGCTGGTGCTACTGTTTGGGCCCTGGGGACAGCTGTGAGTCCAGATGTCCTGACTTCTGCTCAGGGCCCGGTCCACGTCCAGCTTCTGGCCTTGTGCCCAAAGGCCATCCAAGCAAAAGGAGGCAGAAGAGACCTCTCCTAGAGGGAGGGGGCACGGAGGGGACCTTAGGGCAGCTTGGACCCACAGGCTGCCCCCCACTTTCCCAGCTCTCTGCCTCAAGTTTTTTAAAGCACTTTCTCCCACTGCCCTTTATCCCTTCTCTTCTTGTGGCCTCTCTTCTCCCTTTCCAGAAGTTTCCTTCCCCTAAAACCACACGCTTGCCTGTCTTTTCCTTTCCCTCTAGCTATTTCCAGTGGTGTGCTGAGGAACACGAACGTCCCTGTCTTACCTGACAGAGCCCCCAGGAAGAGGCGCCCCTGCGGCTGGACCCAGAGCTTGAGGAGGGAGGCAAGGTCCGAGTCCAAGGCAGGTAAAGCAAGGATCTCCTTCTTAGACCCCTGGCTCAAGACCACCTCGGATGCAGCCAGCTTCAGCTGAAGAGGGAGTCCCAAGACCAGGGGCAGATCCAGCTCTGGCCCCAACCCAGAGGACAGCACCACCTTCTGCAGAGTGTGCGGAAAAGGGATTGGTGGGGGGGGAGTGGAAAGAATGAACCGCATCAGCTCCCTGGGGCCCCATCCCTTACTGCCTCAGTGGGACCTCTGTGCCCTACCGTCTGTCTGCCGACCATTTCAATCACCTAAATGCTGCCTCGATTTCCCTGGCTTGATATTCCATAAAACCACACCTCTCCCAAGTCAATACAATCTAGATAAAAGCCATTTGTAGGGGTGCCTGGCTGGCTGACTTCACAGAGCCTGCGACTCTTGATCTCGGGGTTGTGAGTTGGAGCCCCATGTTGGGTGTAGAGAGTCCTTAAACATAAAATCTAATAAATAAATAAATAAATAAATAAATAAATAAATAAATAAATAAATAAAATGTCATTTGCTTGCTGTGGGCAGCTTCAGGATGCGTCTCTACCCCCCCCACCTTAAGCTTTCCTAACATTGACAACTTGGAATGTCCCCCCGCTCCCCCTCCGCTGCTCCCAGGCTCCACTGAATACAGGCAGCGCCCACTCTTACTTGATCTTGGAGGTGGAGGCTGAGCCGAGAAGGGTTTTCTGGGGTCCCAAGGGCAAGGAGGCGGCCGGAGCCTGCTGCCAGCTGGAGTCCCAGGTCCAGAGAAAAGGCCCAGGGCTCGACATGAGGCTGGGGAATGTCTGGGGGAGGGGGGAGAAGTGATCCCCCTGAGGACTCAAGGCTGGGGACTCATGGAGGGAGGCAGCGAGTGCCAGGAGGGTGACAGGGGAAGGCAGACACAGAGCTGGCCGTGCAGGGAAAAACAGCCTTTACCTTGGAGATTGAATTCTGCACGGGTCCCTGGTGGGAAGAACGTCCCAGGTTGGGACTCGACGGCACAGCTTCTGAGGCTGCTAGTAGGAGCAGATCCCGAGGTCTGGGCCTGTGGGTCCAGCCAGTTACCCCGGCGCAGGCAGCCATCCAGGGCAGGGACCAGCTGGAGCCGGTGGAGGGAAGGGAAGACGCAGGGATGTGGCCTTCAAGACATCAGAGCCCCTCCCCACCCTCAGTTTACTCCGCTGTGAGTCACAAGCACTTGGCCTCTCCCACGCAGCTCTCTCTCGCTCTCTCTCTCTCTCTCTCTCGCTCGCTCAAAGTGTGGCCTTGGACCCCCACGGTCCCCCAGCCAGCCACACTTCAACAGCTTTGGTCGGTCCCCAGCCCTGTGATGTAGTTACCGGCAAACGGAGGCTGGAGACGGGGAACAGGAGTCCCCCCAGTGCAATTCTGACGATGGGCTGGGGTTTGCTGGCCAGGGGCCCAGAGACCTGTCTCAGGCGCAGCACCTCCTCCCTGTCCACACTCAGTAGCAGCGAATCGTCAAGGATCTTCACTTCCAACTGCAGGGAGGAAGGAGCGGAGCCCAATCAGAACCTCTGTGGCCTGCCTCCACCACTTTCTTCTTCAGAAGCGGCCAAGTATAGCAGAAAGAACATGGACTCGTGGGGCGCCTGGGTGGCTCAGGCACTAAGCATCTGCCTTCGGCTCAGGTCGTGATCCCAGGGTCCTGGGATCGAGCCCCACATCGGGCTCCCTGCTCCGCGGGAAGCCTGCTTCTCCCTCTCCCACTCCCCCTGCTCGTGTTCCCTCTCTCACTGTGTCTCTCTCTGTCAAATAAATAAATAAAATCTTAAAAAAAAAAAAAAAGACCATAGACTCGTGGAGTCAGCCAGCATCCTTGGCTCACTCGGGCCGTGAGCCTCAGAACTCCCATCCGGAAAACCGGGGACAAGCATAGCAACTCCATGGAGGTTTTGTGCAGATTGAATAAGGTGACAGTGGGAAAGGGATGCCTGAAAACTCCTTTCTGTTCCCCTTCTGTGGACCAGCTCGGGACACCCCTCCCCTTGGGACCGGATCTGGCTTACCTGGTGCCACCTGCCATCGTCCAGCCGGGGCCCCGTGCCCACTGTAAGCTGGGCCAGCTGATTGTGCAGCTGGATCTCAGACCTGCCATCTCGAAGTCCTAGCACAAACCAGTCATCGTCTGGGTTGGTATCGCCATAAAAAATCACTCCCTCTGGATCCCAGGTTCGAAGCTCAAAGGAGGAAGAGCTTCTGGAAGGACAGAGAAGGAAAGACTGTGTATGGGGCATGCCCTCTGGGGGTAAAAGTGGGGTGGGGGAGGCTGGAGGCAGGGAGAAGATCCGAGGGAGGGAAGGTAGGGTCAGGGACTCCGTCAGGGGGCTAGGTCAACCTCATACTTCCTGATCTTGGTGAAGTCAAAAGTCATGATGCTGATAGGCTCTTGTCCTGAGCCATTGCTGAGGTGCACAGCAGGGGGGTCCTGGACCCTCTGTCCACGAGAGAAAACAAACAAGGTAGAGTGAGGATGGACGGAGAGGTGGGGGGGGCGGGGAGGAAAAGAAGGCAGGAGCTGAGCCAAGTGCAGCTCACTTAGTCCCGCACGCGGGCTGAGCACCCCATCCCAACAGCCGCACCTGGGTGGAGAGACCATGTCTCGGGGCCTGTCCCTGGTGGCCGGGAGGTGGAAGCAGTAACAACAGCAGTGACAGCCACCGCGGCGATGTGACCAGCGGGCCTCTGCCCTCCATGGTCAGCTGCGGTCCTCTCTGTGGCTCAGAGAGCTCTGGGGAGAATGTGTGGGGGCAGGCAGCCTTTCTGTAGTTGGTGTTGGGTTAAAGGTTGCCCCGGGGGGAAGAAGGGGGGCAGGAGACCGGGCACTGACCCTCTGGCCCCTCTGACCCCTCTGAGGACAACTCGGGGGGAGGGACAGAGTTCCTTCACTACACTCCCCCTGCCGGGAAAGTGTATGAACTCGGACAAGATACCCCACTTCCCCACTCCTTCTCTACAGCCTGACTTGGGTCCTTGAAGCCTTCTGCCCACCTGGGGAGGCTGCCTCTGCGGGCCTGAGGTCCAGAAACAGTCCTGCCCGCACCCCAAGGAGCATCCTCTGTCAGAACTACAGCTGAGGGGCGCCTGGGTGGCTCGGTCAGTGAAGCATCTGCCTTGGGCTCAGGTCATGATCCGGGGGTCCTGGGATCAAGCCCCACCTGCTCAGCGGGGAACCTGCTGCTCCCTCTCCCTCTGCTCCTCCACCCCTCTCATGCTCCCTCTCTCAAATAAATAAAATCCTAAAAAAAAAAAAAAGGAACTATGGCTGAGACCTGCGATACTAAATATCCGGCTGGGTGAGTCTGGTCAAGTCATTCCACTCATGGTGCTTGTTAGTGTCCTTGTTCATAAAATGTGAAACATAGTACCTACTTTATGGGGTTACTGTAGGGAGGACTCATTGAGATAACGCAGGCACGGTGCCTGGTGTCGGCTCTGAGCTCCTCCCTCAGTGTTTTCCCAGGCCTCTGAGGCTGGCCTCAGAGGGAGGTTCTGTCCCTGACTGTGATTTAGTGGCTACTAAGAAAAGGCCCGTCCCCCACTCCAAATTATCTCCTCTTCTCCATTTATTTCGGATTTCACCATCTACCAATAGAAATGCATCACCCTCTGCCTGACCCGTTTTGAAATCCCAGTGCGCCGAGAAAAAGGACACCTGGAGCCACTCAAGACCCCCTAGGAGACAGCTCTCGGAGCTGGGGGACTTAGGACTCACCCAGGGTCGCGGGGGCCCTTGGATGGGTGAGCGTGACTGAAGGGTACAGCAGAAAATCACTGCACCCTTCACTTAGGGAAGGCCAGGGGAGGTGACTTTTGAACTGCGGGGTTTCACCCACAGAGGCTGGGACACCCGGGCGACAACAGCGAGGGAGCGGGCAGTCCAGCCTTGAGCCCTGCCCGGGGGCCCAGTTACGGGGCTGGCGGCGGGGGACAGGGCTAGGGCCTCGGGGCGTGCCTGTTCTGCCAGCTGATTGGCTGGGGGGACGCGTCCCGGGAGGGTGCAGGGGTGCGGCGCCGAGAGGATCCCCCCCCCGCCGCCCCAGGTGCTGAGCATTCCCAGGGCCCCGGGTCGGTGTAGGGGTGCGGCGCCGAGAGGATCCCCCCCGCGCCCCCGGCGCTGAGCACTCCCCCGGCTCCCCGCGGGTGCAGGGGTGCGGCGCCGAGAGCACCCCCCGCACGCCCACCAGCCTCCCGGGCCCCAGCCCGCGGCGCCCCCAGGCTGTCCCGGCCCGGTGCGTAGGCCCTTTCGCAGGCCCCCTGCCTGCAGGACAGGAGGGGAGGGGCCCGGACTTCAGTCCCAGACGGCGGGGATCGAGATGGCCTCCGTGCGGATCCGAGAGGCCGAAGAGGGAGACTGTGGACATATCCTGAGGCTGATTCGGGTGACGCCTGCGGGCCAGGAACCGGGGGCCCCCCGAGGGGGTGCGGGCGGCGCGGCCGGGGGAGGGGGGCAGGCGAGGAGTCGGGGCCGCCTCGGGAGGGGTCCCCTGCCCTGATCCGGCCTCTGTCCCCCGCTGCCGTAGGAACTGGCCGAGTACGAGAAACTCTCGGAGCAGGTGCAGATCAGCGAAGAAGGTGGGGGCCCGGCACCCGCGTCCTGGCCCAGGCGGCGGCGGCGGGCTGGGGGGGGGAGGGCGGAAGGGAGGGATGGGTCCCCAAGGCCCTAGCTCCAGGCCGGGCGGGCGCACACCCAGGCCCTTTCTCTGTCTCTTTGCCACAATCCCCATCTCCGCAGCCCTGAGAGCAGATGGCTTCGGAGGGAACCCCTTCTATCACTGTTTGGTGGCTGAGGTCCTTCCCGCCCCCGGGGAGCCGCAGGGTAAGACCAGCAGGGCCTCGGAGGGTCCCGTCCCGGCGCTCTCAGAGGTCCCTCCCAGGCGCCCAGTGCCCTCTTCTGTCTCCATCTCAGGGCCCCGTGTGGTGGGTTATGGGCTGTATTACTTCATCTACAGCACGTGGAAGGGGCGCAACGTTTATCTGGAAGACATCTATGTGACGCCGGAATGTAGGGGTACTGAACTGGGGCCAGGGCGGGAGGAAAGCCACCCAGACCCAACCTCCATCCCCTGCCCCCTAACCCCAGCCTTATGGCCTCTTCTGAGTCCCTTCAATGGAAATGACCCCTCCTCCCGCCCCCTTTTTGTTTTCTCTCGTTTTCCCCACAACAGGTCAGGGGATTGGCTCCGAAATAATAAAAAAGGTGGCTCAGGTGAGGCGAGGGATGGGGTGGTGAGTTAGGCCCTGGAAAAGCAAGCAGGTAAGGGGCAGCACAGCAGTCCAATGCAGGGTGAAAAAGCCTTTTCCTTTTTGGAAGGAAAAGTCAGCGATGTCTTCTCCCACAGGTGGCCCTGGATCAGGGCTGTTCCCAGTTCCGCCTCGCAGTCCTGGACTGGAACCAGAGGGCCATGGCCTTGTACAAGGCCCTGGGAGCCCAGGATCTGACTGAAACCGAGGGCTGGCATGCCTTTCGCTTCGAAGGAGAGGCCATGAGGAAGTTGGCGGGAAAGTGAGGCCATTCCTTGGGGATCTCCGGGGTCGACCTCCTTCCCCACCAGCTCAAGTCCTCTGCACAGGCCTCCCTGAAGGAAGAGAGGTTGCGAGTGGCTATCCCCAAATTAGGAGCAGAGCAGTATCCGGGCGGAGGCCTTTCCTCCTCCTTGTTGAGGGTGAGAAATAAAGCAGAATTACTGTAAGCGCGTGACTCGATAAGCTTCAGACACCCCGAGACCCTTCTGGAATGTTCTGGTCTCCTGGTGTGTGTGTGGAGAGGGGGATGCTGCTTCAGGGGGTAAAGGTGGGCCCAAGGCGACGTTCACCCTCAGAGGGCCAAGTGTTGGCTCTGATCTGTGAAATATAGAGAAAAGAAGAGCAAGGGGCCAGCTTGGCACATCAGGCTTGTCGGTCCCACTTTGGGACCCAGACAAAGGCCTCCAGTGTCTGGACTGCAAGGTGCAGGACCCCAGGCTGAGGCCGGCCCAGTGGCTCAACCCATGGAGCAGACTGCCACCTGCTGGTGGTGTTTTGGGGGTGCAGGGAAGGAACACTTGCCTCAACTTCCAAAAAAAAAATCAGCTCACCAGCACTTTCTCTTTTTCAAAAGTCACAAAGTCCTTATTTTCAGTTCAGGAAAACCAAACAGACCTCTAGGACCCATGGAGAGAAGGAGGGAGACAAGCTCCTGTCCTACTTTCATAATTAACCCCTATTACACAGGTACTGTGGGTTTCTTGTAGGAAAATTGGAACGTACATATAAAATAAAAATAGAATCCATAACCTTACCTACGTAAGTGTTGTTAACCCTTTGGTATCAATTCTGCAGATTTTTTTTCAGTGTCTGTATATACACATAATTAAGTGAGTAGAGGTGGGATCATATACCTTTCTTTTTCTTTTTTTTTTAAGATTTTATTCATTTATTTGAGACAGAGAGAATGAGAGACAGAGAGCATGAGAGGGAGGAGGGTCAGAGGGAGAAGCAGGCTCCCCGCCGAGCAGGGAGCCTATGTGGGACTCGATCCCTGGACTCCAGGATCACGACCTGAGCCGAAGGCAGTTGCTTAACCAACTGAGCCACCCAGGCGCCCTACCTTTCTTTTTCTTTTAGTGAGCTCTACACCCAACGTGGGGCTCAAACTCATGACCCCGAGATCAAGAGACACATACTGTACAGCTGTGGAACCAGGCGCCCCGGGATCATATACTTTTTAACAATATATCAGAAACTTCTATGTTCCTATGCTATTAAACATGCATCTGGGGGCGCCTGGGTGGCTCAGTCGTTAAGCGTCTGCCTTCGGCTCAGGTCATGATCCCAGGGTCCTGGGGTCGAGCCCCATGTCAGGCTCCCTGCTCCGCGGGAAGCCTGCTTCTGCCTCTCCCTCTCCCCCTGCTTGTGTTCCCTCTCTCGTTGTATCTATCTCTGTCAAATGAATAAATAAAATCTTAAAATAAATAAATAAATAAAAATAAAAATAAACATGCATCTGTCATCACTTCTGACGGTGGCATATTATTCCTTGTTGATGAACCATTGGTTACATGGCCATAATTTAGACACTGAAAGGGGGCAGGCAGGTAATATAAATGTGTACATTGTAAGAAACGGGATCTCTAGATTTCTATGGAAATGTAGAGAATTGAAGATCCACCTTAAAATTTAAATTAAAAAAAAAAAAAAAGATTTGGCCGAACAGAACACATCAGGGGCTCAACTCTTCCTGAGTGGTGCCAATTTGGGGCCCTTAAAACCAATTTAGAGCAAAAGGGCCTTTAGGACAATCTTGATCAAGAGATAATGAAGCTGGTCAACCCCTTCCACAGCTGGGAGCCAGAAAAATCCAGTCTCATGGCCTTGGCCCATCTCAATCTGACAGGGATTTATATCTTTTTTTTTTCTTTTTATTTATTTATTTATTTTTAAGATTTTATTTATTTATTTGAGAGAGAGAATGAAATAGAGAGCATGAGAGGGGGGAGGGTCAGAGAGAGAGAGGCAGACCCCCTGCTGAGCAGGGAGCCCGCCGTGGGACTCGATCCCGGGACTCCAGGATCATGACCTGAGCCGAAGGCAGTCGCTTAACCAACTGAGCCACCCAGGCGCCCAATATATCTTTTTTTTTTTTTTAATTTATTTATTTGACAGTGAGAGAGGGAACACAAGCAGGGGGAGTGTTAGAGGGAGAAGCAGGCTTCCCGCCGAGCAGGGAGCCCAATGCGGGGCTCGATCCCAGGACTCTGGGATCATGACCCGAGCTGAAGGCAGCTGCGTAATGACTGAGCCACCCAGGTGCCCCTAGAATAGAATACTTTAAAACTTCATGCAGAAGAAAAGGGCATAAACTAGGAAGCAATACTGCCAAATTTCATCTTGCCCCATCTTGTTTTGCTTTTGCTTTTCAGAGTTTATGATTTTCACGTTATTCTCTTGCCTTGGCCCCTGTCTTGGCCAATTTTCACGGATGTCTGCATTCCAGCGTCATTCTGTTCTCAGCGACAGCCTCGCCTTGGGCTCCTGCCCACTCGTCACCTCATTAGCCTCTTACCTACGAGGTGATTCTATCAGATGTTGGGCGTAATCAGTATGAGGTGATAAGGACCTGGATTCTGGCCTTGGCAGGGAGAACAAAGGGGAGGGCACTGAGGGGGAGGACTTCTTAAAGGGAACATGGAGGGACACCTGGGTGGCTCAGTCAGTTAAGCATCTGTCTCTTGGTTTTGGCTCAGGTCATGATCTCAGGGTCCTGGGATCAAGCCCCGAGTTGGGCTCCGCACTCAGTAAGGAGTCTGCTTGAGATTCTCTCTCCCTCGGCCCTCCCCCCAACTCAAGCTCTCTCTCTTAAATAAATAAAATATTTATTATTTTTTAACGTATCTTTTTTTTTTAAGATTTTATTTATTTACTTGAGAGTCCACATACGTGCTCATGAGAGAGAGAGAGAGAGAGCACGAGCAGAGGGAGGGGCAGAGGCAGAGGGAGAAGCAGACTCCCTGCTGAGCAAGGAGCACAACACAGGACTCGATCCCAGGACCCCTAGATCATGAGCTGAGCCAAAGGCAGACGCTTAACCCACTGAGCCACCCAGGCTCCCCAGTAAATAAAATATTTAAAAATAAATAACAATAAAGGGAGCATAGAGGGGCGCTTGGTTGGCTCAGTGGTGAGCCATATAACTTTCGAGCTCGGGGTTGTGAGTTCCAGACCCACAGTGGGTGTAGGGATTACTTAAAAAAATAAAACCTTAGGGGTGCCTGGGTGGCTCAGTCAGTTAAGTGTCTGTCTTCGGCTCAGGTCATGATCCCAGGGTCCTGGGATCGAGCCCCACATCGGGATCCCTGCTCGGCGGGAAGCCTGCTTCTCCTTCTCCCACTCCCCCTGCTTATGTTCCCTCTCTCGCTGTGTCTCTCTCTGTCAAATACATAAATAAAATCTTTAAAAAAATAAATAAATAAAAATAAAATCTTAAAAAAAATAAAGGGAGCAGAGAGAAAGCATAATTAAAACATCTCTCAAATCTGTTCACATCCCTATGTCCCCTTCCTCTATCATCTTTGAAAACGGCCGTAGTCTCTTAACCGACCTCCTCCTGTAGCTGCCCCCTTCCCTGAGGTTATCAGTACTTTTTTATCATTGATATACATTATTTTATATAAACAGTCAAATACTTCTATAAGGCTGATAGAAAAAATAGTAGCATTCCAACTCCCTCAGTTTTTCAGAGACGATCACTTTCAATTGAGTGTTTAAATTGCAGGTACTATGTTTTGTCTTGGATTCATCTGTATATCTCAAACTAAAAATAGCATGCAAGTGTTGCTACTTCTTGATGCTTCTGTTTCAGGCAGCAGCGATTGACTTCCCACTAACTCTCTTGTCCACCCCCACCATCCCCCCACCCCCATTTCCCATCAATCCACGCTTCCAATATGTCATAATTCTGGTTCGATCTGTTTAGTGTTTACGCTATTATGATAATGCAAATGCTCTTTACAGTTGTGCCGTATGGATAGTTTTTTGGGTTTTTTTTTTAAGATTTTATTTATTTGGGGCACCTGGGTGGCTCAGTTGGTTAAACGACTGCCTTCGGCTCAGGTCATGATCCTGGAGTCCCGGGATCGAGTCCCGCATCGGGCTCCCTGCTCGGCAGGGAGTCTGCATCTCCCTCTGACCCTCCTCCCTCTCATGCTCTCTCTCACTCTCTCTCAAATAAATAATATCTTTTTTTAAAAGATATTTTAGATATTTATTTAGATTATTTAGATTTTAAAAGATATTTTAGAGAGAGAGAGAGTGAGAGAGGGTGAGCAGGGGGAGGGGCAGAGGGAGAGGGAGAGAGAGAATCTCAAGCCGACTCCATGCTGAGCACAGAGCCTGAGCTGAGATCATGACCTAAGCTGAAATCAAGAGTTGGATGCTTAAAGGACTGAGCATGGGTGGCTCAGTCGTTAAGCGTCTGCCTTCGGCTCAGGCCATGGTCCCAGGGTCCTGGGATTGAGCCCCACATCGGGATCCCTGCTCGGCAGGAAGCCTGCTTCTCCCTCTCCCACTCCCCCTGCTTGTGTTCCCTCTCTTGCTGTGTCTCTCTCTGTCAAATAAATAAATAAAATCTTTAAAAAAAAAAAAAAAAGGGACTGGGCCACCCAGGTGCCCCGCTATGTGGATAGTTAAATTTTTGTTACCATTTATGTTTTTTCTTAAATCAGTACTTGCTTTGTTCTTTATGTTTGTTTGCTTCGTTTTCTGTGTACTCTAATTTATCCCAAAATTCTCCTTTAGTTGTGTTAATGTGTTCTAAGGATATACAAACACGTAAGGAATTTTATTTCTTCTATTTGAGAATTTTCTCGCAGAGCCTTTAGACCTACTCCAGCACAGAGAGGCTGGTCTTCAGACCGCACTGCTGGGTCTCTCTCCACACCCATCTTGGGATTCCCTTTGCCTCTCTTGGATTGATCTCCTGTTTCCTGCAACCTATCTCCAACGTATCTCTTTATCTTTTTCGGTTTATTTTGATTGGAGCTTCTTTTTTTTTTTTTTTTAAGATTTTATTTATTTTTTAGAGAGCGAGCGAGAGGGAAACAGCATGAGAGGGGAGAGGGTCAGAGGGAGAAGCAGGCTCCCCGCTGAGCCGGGAGCCCGATGTGGGACTCAATCCCAGGACCCTGGGATCATGACCTGAGCCAAAGGCAGACGCTTAACCATCCGAGCCACCCAGGCGCCCTTGATTGGAGCTTCTTAAGAAAGAGTACTTGGGAGATAATTTTGTTGGGACCTCGGGGCACCTGGCTGGCTCAGTGGAAAGTCATGTGACCCATGATCTCAGGGTTTTGGGGTAGTGAGTTCAAGCCCCACGTTGGGTGTAGAGATTACTTAAATAAAAACTTAAAAAAAAAATGTTGGGACCTTCTAAGTCTGAAAATGTCTCTGTTCTACTCTTACGCTCAACTGACATTGTGGTTGGGTATCAAATACTACGTTGGAAATAATTTGCGGGCAAAGAATTTTGAGGGCATTTCTCCATTGTCTTCAAGCTTCTGGTGTTGCTGTTAAGAAGCCTGAAATTTTTCTTACTCTGGAAAATAAAGTGTGTATGAAGCCTATTTTCATTTTCTTTCTCTCTTTGCCCAGCCACAACTTTTAGGATCTCCTCTTTGTCCTAGCCTTCTGAAATCTTACATGGAAAGTTTTAGTGGGAACCCAGTGGGTCTTCGCAACCTAGAAGCTCACCTTCTTCAGTTCTAGAAAAACATTTATTTATTTTTTTATTTTTTTAAAGATTTTATTTATTTATTTGACAGAGAGAGACACAGCGAGAGGGAACACAAGCAGGGGGAGTGGGAGAGGGAGAAGCAGGCTTCCCCCTGAGCAGGGAGCCCCACACAGGGCTTGATCCCAGAACCCTGAGATCATGACCTCAGCCCAAGTTAGATGCTTAACTGACTGAGCCACCCAGACACCCCCCCTTTTTTTTTTTTTTTTATAGAGAGCGCTTGTGGGCACATGTGTGAGCGTGCAAGCTGGGGTTGGGAGGGGAGGAGCAGAAAGAGATTCTTCAGCAGCCTTCACACCCAGCACAGAGCCCGACTCCGGGCTCGATCTCACAACCCTGAGATCATGACATGAGCTGAAATCAAGAGTGGGATGTTTAACCAACCGAGCCACCCAGGTGCCCCTAGAAAAACATTCTTTCAATTCTTATTTTTGGGGGTACCTGGGTGGCTCAGTCGGTTAAGCATCTGCCTTCGGCTCAGGCCATGATCTACGGGTCCTGGGATTGAGCCCTGCATTGGGCTCCCTGCTCAGCAGGCAGCCTGCTTCTCCCTCTCCCTCTGCCTGCCACTCCCCCTGCTTGTGCTCTCTCTCTCTCTGATAGATAAATAAAATCTTAAAAAAAATAAAAGAATACAAATTTTAAAAATAAAATAAATAATAAATTGTTATTTTTTGGACTATTTCTTCCCCTCCATATTTCTGTTATTTCTTTCTGGAACTTTTGTTTCTCAGATGTTTAATCCCATGGGCCAGACGTTTAATTTTCTTGTATTTTCTTTCCTTATTTCCTATCTCCTTCATTTTTTGCTCAACTTTCTGGGAGATTAATTTTATTTTCCAACCCTTCTATTGAATTTTTATTTCTGATTTCATGTCTTTAATTTCTAAGAGCTCTTTTTTTTAAAGATTTTATGTATTTGAGAGAGAGAGAGAGAGAGAACAAGCAGGGAGGAGGGGCAGAGGGAGAGGGAGAAGCAGACTCCCCACTGAGCAGGGAGCCCTACGTGAGGTTCCATTCCAGGACCCTGAGATTATGACCAGAGCCAAGGCAGGTGCTTAACTGACTGAGCCACCTAGGCACCCCTCTAAGAGCTCTTTTTGTTTTTGTTTGTTTGCATTTTACTTATCTTTAAATGTATTTTTAAAGATTTTATTTATTTATTTATTTATTTGAGAGAGAGAGCGTGCTCACGCACATGAGGCGGGGGGGGGCCAGAAGGAGAGAGAGAATCTCAAGCCAACTCCCTGCTGAGCACGGAGCCTGACACAGGGCTTGAACTCAGAACCCTGAGATCATGACCTGAGCCAAAATCAAGAGTCGGTTGCTTAACCAATGGAGCAGCCCAAGCACCCCACCCCTGACAGTTTTTTTAAAAATGCTTTTCTCCTTGCATAGTTTTTATTTCTTCTAAACTATTTTTTCTCTGTTTTTTTGGGGGGGGGGGTGTTGCAGCTCTGTGTTTCATTTTAGAGGCTTTCCTCACATGTCAGGTAGTCCTCAGTTGTGTGCTCATAATTAAGATTGGGACTCTAAGGTACGATCGGAAACGTGGGTGTGTGTGTGTGTGTGTGTGTGGCAGGTGGGGAGGCATGTTATCTGTGGACTTCACCACAGGGCGATCCACTAGGCCATTTCCTTGAGGAACCCCTGACGCTAGTATCTTTAGGTCTTTTTGCTCATCTGATCATATTTCTCGGATGATTCTTCCAGACTCCCACTTGGAGCGCATCAGCCTGGCTGTCCATATTCTTAGAGCTGGGTGAAGAAGTCTGGGGCAAGTGTCAACATTCAGTATGTAAATTTTCACATAGTCCCCATTTTCAGTAACTAACATTCTTCCATCAACCTATCCAATTTTCTGTCTTCCTCCCAATCTCTATGTATTTAGAAGTCCAAAGACAAGCTGGGCCTTGTCTGTTGACACATCCTTCGTAGTCCAGCCAGAGTAATCTTGCTAAAAGGCAAGTTGGTGGAAAATCCTGCAATGGCTTCCCCTGCTCTCAGCAGAAAGTCCAAACTTCTAAACATGTTCCGGTCCTTCCAAGCTCTGGCCCAACCCTTCCAGCTATGTGCTTCCTGTCCAGTTGGTTCTCACCAGGTTAGACCCTTTTCAGTACCTCAGATGTGCTGTATTCTCCCCCTCTGGGCCTCCCGCACAAGCCATTCCCCTGTCTGAAACACTGTTCCCCCTTTTCCCACTCCCATCTTCTGCCTGGATGGACCATGACTACAGCGGAGGAACAAAAGTTAAACCTGAGAGGATTGTTGGTGTCACAGGCTTGGTAGATCGTGAGGGTGCCATTTCTAAAATAAAATTCAGGCACTCCTGTTGCTTAAGAGTCCAAACCCAAACTCTTCAGTCTCACAGCCCACACCCTTGATAATCTGTTCCTCTTAGTTGCTCAAACTCTCTCTCCTTCTCCTTGTCAGAATCGCTGCTGGCTCTTTACCATCTTTACTGTCTCTGTCTCTCTACTTACTGGTGCTCGGACACTCTGGAAGGCACCTCTTCTTTTTTTTTTTTTTTTAATTTTTTAAAGATTTTCTTTCTTTGAGAGAGAGAGAGTGCGCATGAATGGGGGGGAGGGGCAGAGGACTCAGGGCTCAATCCCAGGACCCCGGGATCATGACCTGAGCTGAAGGCAGATGCTTAATGAACTGAGCCACCCAGGCGCCCCACGGAACCTCTTCTTTTGCCAGCCCTTTATTTATTTTAAGATTTTATTTATTTATTTGTCAGAAAGAAAGAGGGCACAAGCAGGGGGAGTGACAGGCAGAGGGAGAAGCAGTCTCCCCGCTGAGCAAGGAGCCCCATGCAGAACTCGATCCCACTGGATCCCAGGACCCTGGGATCATGACCCGAGCAAAAGACAGACGCTTAACCAACTGAGCCACCCAGGCGACCCTTTTGCCAGCCCTTTAAATACTGCTGTAGTTGAGAGCTCCATCATGGACCAATTCATTCCTCAGTCTACACTTCTCTTTAGAGATTTATTTTTGTCTTTTAGCTTTAACTATGACTAATATACTGATGATGCCTACATCCACCTCCCTAGCCAAGACCTCTCCTGGACCCCGTACCTGTGTGTGTCCATTGACCTGAGTTTCAGTTAATATTTGCCATGCTGGGGGGCGCCTGGGTGGCTCAGTTGGTTGGGCAACTGCCTTCGGCTCAGGTCATGATCCTGGAGTCCCGGGGTCGGGTCCCGCATCGGGCTCCCTGCTCGGCGGGGAGTCTGCTTCTCCCTCTGACCCTCCTCCCTCTCATGCTCTGTCTCTCATTCTCTCTCTCTCAAATAAATAAATAAAATCTTAAAAAAAAAAAATATTTGCCATGCTGGGAACTGTGCTAGGTACTGGGTATACAACGGTGGGCACAAACAGACAGGAACCCAGTCTCTGACCTCCTAGATGGCAGAAGACAGACGCTGGACAAATTATTAATAAATTATTAATAGTACAGCCATGATGAGTACCACAAAGGAGTATAGGATGCTTTGGCAGTGTGAAGTGGAAGGCCTATAGCTAGTATAGGCTTAGTGGAAGGCTAAAGAAATTATATTTAAGTTGAAAGAGAAGTTTGTTGACGACAAGGAATGTCTACCTGGATGGTGGACCCTTAAACTCAGAGCAAAACCAAACTCAAAGTCATCAACGTGTCATCCAAAACTTTGTCTCCTGAGTTCTTTCTCCCATGACTGGCAGCACCATTCACTCAGTGACCCTAAGTACAAATCTGAGAGTTGTCTGGGGGTCCTTCCACCTCTTCACTGGCTCCTGAGCCCACCCCACTCCACCCTCATCACCAATTCTTGTTGATCCTACTGCAAATTTCACAGGCTCCAATCTACTTGTACCTCTGTTGTCCACAGCCCTCATCCAAGGAGGTCATCAGCATCTTTCTTACCTGCAATGGTTCTTCACCCATCTGACACCTGGGGACCACCCTTACTCTTTAATCCATTCTCCACAGTCATAGAATGCAAATCTTATCACAGGACACTCCTGCTCAAAACTTTTCAGTGCCTCTTCAGCATTCATAAAGTAAAAGCCCTTCTCCTTAATCTGATTTACA
Source organism: Leptonychotes weddellii (assembly GCF_054177405.1). Taxonomy (NCBI): domain Eukaryota; kingdom Metazoa; phylum Chordata; class Mammalia; order Carnivora; family Phocidae; genus Leptonychotes; species Leptonychotes weddellii. The sequence goes on from NC_138383.1 coordinate 49,356,471, forward strand.
AGTCCCTCACAGGCTACCCTCCGGCAGCTCCCTACTTCAAGCCAAATGCTATTCAAATTAGTCATGGTTCCCCAAAGGACATGCTCTTTCTGCTGCTCAGCATCACTGTGTTCCTGGTAGCTCAAGAATACTCTCACCACAGGTTTCCTCTAGCAAAGGCCTCACATCCCAGTTCCAGTCGTCACCTCCTCAAGCCTTCCCAGGTCGCTCGGAAGAATAGCTGACCATTGTCTCCTTGGGATTCCCTCTATATCTAGTCCTTATCTCTATCACATCTTCAGTCGAACCCTATGCACTTATTTCTGAGTTGGTTTAAACTTGTTTGTCCCTTCCCGATGCATTATAAAATCCTTGTTTTGGGGACTGTATCTTGTCTTTGCATCCCTAACGCTTAGCACACAGTGACTGGAACACAGTGAGGGCGAAATAAATACTTGCTAAATGATTAAAGGCACAACACGATTCTAATTTCTGTGCTACTATATATTCATCTCTACAACTCAATTTCTTAGTTCAGGAATCCGAAGTTTTCCCTCTACTACCCTTACTCCACAACGTTTTTTCCTATTTCGAATTTCCTCAGCATTTGGATATCAAATCTTGTGCTAATCTATGTTGCCTTTGCCTTTTGGTACTGCCTTGAAATTACCCTTTAACCTTTCGTTGTATGCACGATCAGCAAGAACGCGGCTGTTAAGTCTACAGCCGGAGTTACGGACGCTCGTAAGAGTCGATACACGCATGTGGACGATTAAGCCCCGCGCGTGCGCGCCAGGCTTTTTTTTTTTTTTTTTTTCCTTTGGAGCGTGCGCACCGAGAAAGACAAAGGTGGGGAAAGTGACCAAGCAGTCATCCAGGCGCATGCCCATCCCTAAGTTGCCCCAGCCCCGGGACGCTCACGGCGGGAAGTGGGTGTGGCCTGACCAGGAGCAGCAGAAATCCAATCCGACTGAGTGGGCTCGGCCCCTCCCTCCGCACGATTGGTTAGCTCTCAATGTTGTGGGGCGGGGAAAGGAAGAGATGTGGGCGGTGGAGTGGGGGGGTGGCGAAGAAAGAGAGCCATCTCGTTCTGCGCAAGCGCGAGCAAGCGACCAGGAGGGGGCGCGCGAGAGCGAAAGGGAGTGTGGAAGCCCTGATGTGCTGGCGAGCGCGAGCTGGGTCGCCAGCCTTGACGCCTGCGCCGTGGCCCTCGGGGCCCCGCGCGCGGCGGGCGGGTGCCCGGTGCGCCTGCGCAGTAGGCGGCGGCGGCGGCAGGGGGAGGTGGAGGCTGTGGAGAGGCAGCGGCAGCAGCGGGTCCCGGGACTGAGGCAGCAGCGGGGGCGGCGGCAGGCGGAAGCTGAGGTGACGAAGGCAGCGGCGGCGGCGGCCGTTTCCCTCACGGTGGCGGAGACCAAGGCGGCGGCGGCGGACGGGGAGCGGCCCGGCCCCGGCCCCCTGCTCGTCGGCTGTGGCAGGGCCGCGGTGGGGCCGGCCCGGCTCCCGCCCCCCGCGGCTCCCCCTCCGGCTCCTCCCCCGGGGAGACGCCGGGGGCCTGGCCCGGCCCGGACTCAGACCGCCGCTGCCGCCGCCGCCGGGGCAGTCGGAGGCGGCGGCGGCGGCGCCATGGGCGGCCTGGCCTCCGCGGGGGACGTGGAGCCGGGACTGCCCGTCGAGGTGCGCGGCTCCAACGGGGCCTTCTACAAGGTGAGGCGGTGCGTCGGCCGGGGACACCCGCGTGCGGCCCCCTCCCCCCGCCGGGGAGGGGGCAGCGGGGCGGGACCGTGCTGCTCGAGCCAAGTCCTGGCCCTCCGAGCCCTAGCCCCACGCTCCCGCCCGCGTCCCCCCGGGGGCAGCTCTGCGAGTGAAGCCCCTTGCTCGTGCCTTCGGCGCCTCCGTTGGTTACACCTGCTCTCAGCCCCCTCCCCCGTCTCGGAGAGAACGAACATCGGGGCATTATTGTGCTCGGATCAGCGCCCGCCTCCCCCCTCCCCCCCGCGAGGAGACCCCATTTTCCCAGCTTCTCGTTGACTTTTCTTGTTTTCCCGGTGGAAGACATACCTTAGACCTTAATCACATCCCCCCCCCCGCCACGGTCCAAGCACATGGAGAATTCTCTTTATTCTTCCCTATTATCCCCTCGGGAAGGCCGTCCCATATTCGATCCTTTGATCTTCCTCGGAGAGGCCTCTGCCTCTGGAAGACTCACCCCACTTTCATGCTGCATTTCTGCTGCCAAGCCAAGGAGAAACGGTCAAAATCCATTTATGACATTTGCTATCTTTGACCTCAGCAACTCTGGGTTGTAACCAGGCAAGTTGCCTCGCAGCCGTAAGGTGGCATCTTTCCCCTAGGCTCGCACCCCACCCCTTTATCCCAAGGCCAGCTGGTCGACCATTCTGCGGGCTGCGCTCCTTTTTGTATCACTTTGACCTCAGCTGTCTTTAGATCATTCCTGTAGGTTCTTCATCGGGAGCCTGGTAAGCCTCCCGTTCCTAATCTCCAAGTGGGGGGATCACATGAGATCTTGTGAAGGATTTCCACTTCTGGAACACTTTTGGCCAGCTCCCTCAATCTGGGAACCTGGTGGCCTTTTTTTTGAAGAAGGGGGTTTGTCTTGAAGGGTTCTCGTTTACCTCAGCTCTTCCCTTGCCCAGGGTTTGGGTCCACAGAGCTCCTTCTCCTACCGCCTTGCGAATCCATTATCTAGGACACTGTTTTCCCATTGGGGTGAAGCCAGAGGGAGACCCCTCTGGGGTCAAATTTTTCTTTGTTATTTTTGAACCTCTTTGGACTTCAAGCCTGGAATTGTGGCAGAGACTTTCCTGATTTCCGTCTTCCTTCATTTTACCCTGAGGAGCCAGAGCAGAGATGCCTTCTTATCCCATGGGAGGAGAAGAGCCCCCTTTCTTTCACTTCTTTTGGGCCTTTTCTCCTGTAGAAAACCTGTCCGTCTTCATGCCCTTGGAAATGACTTTCTCCAACTCTTTTCCCGTGAAGTCCTGTAACGGGAAGGGTCTCGTCTTTGCCCTTGTAGTGGAAGGTTTCTGCCCTGGCTCCAGTTGGTAAGTTGAGTGTAGTGATTTTTTTTACCCACCCTTAAAAGCCTGTCCGTTTCTGCCTTGCTTCGCTCACGAGATTTCTTTCTCTTCAGTGCCTGTGGCCACCCTTGTCTCTTTATCTTAACTTATTCTGTCAACCTAAGTCTTCAGCTTTTTATCCTAAAACTTGTGTGCCCTCCGGGAACCACCTTATTCCAAGTCTGAAGGAAGCTCCCGACTGATCTCTTCTGTCATCTTTTCTGCATACTTTTCTAACTCAGAAGACTTTTTCTTCTAGCCTGCCTCCGTAGCATTTGTTTTCTTTGGCAAAAGTCTCTAATTCCTTTCTGATTCTGATAGAATACGTTTGTCTCTTGTATCCTTTTTCCTCAAACTTGGGTTATCTCTGTTGAAATACCCTTCTTCATAAGATTTTGGCCTCATTTCCCCCCAGTATCTTGTCCTTCATCTGGGTGTGTCCCACCTCTCACCTCTAGGTTCCAAGAAAAGCGATTATTAAATTGAGTTTGAGATTGAGATACGATGTTTGCTTTTGTTCTAGGAAGCATAGGCACTAAGCATAGCTGGGAAAGATCGGTATCCAGTTCAGATTAACTGTGGGACGGATGGGAAGGGAGATGTTTTCCTTTCCACATATACGTGTCCGACACAAAATCTCTCTCAGAATCTTTCCCTTTTCCCCTGTGGGCTATGGCAGTGATAGACTTGGGTGAATTAGGGACAGGATGCTCAGAAAGTAGAGTTTGGAGTTGAGCTAAAAGCCAGGTGATGTGGATTTTGTGTTCTGGGCACGTTAGCATTTTCTGCCTCATGGCTCATTTGAAAACAACAATAAATCCCTAAATTCAGACTAATCTTTCTTCAACTTTTAGTGCCATGTAGATACTTACCATTCTGACCTTGCTACTGATTTAGTATTCATGACTCAGCAAACTTTGGTGTGGGTCAAGGAATGTTTACATTGCTTCTAGAATATAAATTTGGGAAGGCCCCTTTCTCCTCTCTCAGAATTGGGTCCTATTGTTCATTTTCTTCCACGATAGCACTGCATATGTCAGATCTGGGATCTCTGTTATCCTGTAGCTATCCCACCAGCTCTTCCTTTCCTGCTGGTACCTAAATGTATCTTATTCTTTAAGTCGTACTCTCCCAAATGAAATATCTGTTCACCTTTCAGGGCACGATCATCCAACTTTCCGGACCTTAAGCGGATATCCACATTCCCATTCCTGTCTTAAGGAATATCGCATCCTCAGCTTCGACCTGTGGTTTTTACCCAGACCCCTCCTGCTTTTCTCCTAGAACTCCCTCCTTTCTTTTGAGATCCCAGGATTAGAAGATAGGGCGGAGGTGGGGACTAATTCCATATCTTCTAATTTAAGGAACCTGAGTATCTAGAAACCTTGGGCCGCTCTCCCTCTCTCTGGTCCTAGGCCCTGTAAGCCAAAGCCAGGATATGCCGCAGCCACTGAATTGAGTCATTCTTCGGATCTGGTTGGCTTTCTAGAGATTGACTCACCTGCTCCTGCCCTCACCTGCTTATCTCCTTAATGAGCATGGACTGAGCAGAACTAGGAGCTCACTTTCTACCACTGGTGTCTTTGGAGGAAAAATATGGGTGATGTGGGTGAAGTTAAGGAGCAGAGACTGGACTGGAATACGAAGTTGAGGAGAAAGCTTGTGCTGCAGAATATGTGAAGGAAAAAGACCCTAGAAGTGTAAGAGTGTGTGGCGTTTGGTTGAACTGAGTAGTGTGAGGGAAAACTCCATTCTGAGCTCTGCATTTCTGCTTTGGGGATGGATCGCGGTAGCTGGAGAAAACGGGGTGGTAGGGCTACCTCTGCCTGAGGGCCAGCCCTAACATGTTGGGGGAGAATCGGATTAGAGTCCCGGACACGTCCTTTGTGAAGGAGTTTACCTGGGAGTGGGAATCTCTTCACAAAGGAGGCAGACAAGTGATTCTCTTCTAACTCCTCCACTCCTTTTATCTCATCCCTGAGATGTTTTGAGAAAAGCTAATTCTCAAACTATTTTTCAAGTTTGGAGATAGACGTTTTGGGGAAAGAATTGGATAAAGTCAGCAGAAGAAGCTGGTTGAAATGTTTCTAGAAATCCAGACAGACCCTCATAAAGGGAGAAAAGAAGAGGAGAGGGATGCCATGTTCACGGTTATGGAAGGCAGGAGGAGGACGCTCAATGAGGAGCTAAGAGAAGAACCCAAAAAGGAAGAAGGACTGGGGCAAATAGTGAGGAGCAGAAGTGCAGAGTAGTGGGCAGCATATAGGTGCATCTGAACGAAGAGTGGAGGAAACCTGGGGAATGACCGGGGAAAGGAAAGCACGGAGGAGGAGGAGGAGGCCAGGCGCCAGGAGGACCAGACACCTTGGGCTGTAGTAAAGCTCTGGGTCGTGAGCTGGCAGAACAAGATCTGATTCTGAAAGAAGAGCAGGATGGCCAGCTGGTACCAAGAGTAAAATTTGGGTTTAGATTTTCCCACCGTGAGGAGATAGCAGTATGGTAAATTTACGTGTGACCAGTTCGTTGAGGTGGGAGTGACACAGGTGTGCGTTTGTTGTGTTTTCTCTCCTACGCTCAACTGCTGTGCCTACTTGCAGGGCTCAGGAATGGTTCTTGTGTGTTAGCCTTTTGGAACACCTACTTTTTTTATTTTAAAGATTTATTTAATTGAGGGGGGAAGGCAGAGAGAGAGAATCCCAAGCAGGCTCCCTGCAGACTCCCGGCTGAGTGTGGAGCCCAACACCCGGCTCCCCACGACCCCAAGACCATGACCTGAGCCGAAACCAAGAGTCAGACACTCAACCAGTGGAGCCACCCAAGTGCCCCAACCCCTCGTTTTTTGTTAACAGCTTTATTGAGATACAAACAATGAAGTACATGCATTCAGAGTATAGTTTGATAGGTTTTTGACGTAGATACCCGTTTACGTATCCCTGTAGATACATGTCATACCATCACCACAATTAAGATATTTCCATCACTCTCAAAAGTTCTGTCAACCACCTATCTGCTTTCTGTTAGTAATACATTAATTTGTACTTCCTGAATTTGACAAAAGTGAAAAGGCAGTTCAGTAGAGAAAGGGTAGTCTTTTCAACAAATGGTGTTCAAACTGGCTATCCATGGGTAAAAAACGAGCTTTGATCATATCTTGCACCATATACAAAACTTAAAGCAGATCATAGACCTAAGTGTGAAATAAAAACTATGAAACTTGTAGAAGAAATAGGAGAAAGCTTTGTGGTGTTGGATTAGGCAAAGATTTCTTAGATAGGAAACCAAAAGCTCAGTTATAAAAGAACAGCTCGATAAACTGGACTTTCAGAATTAGCAATCCCTAATTTTGAGCATGTGAAAATTAGAGAATTTGGAAAAATTGGGAGCATAGGATTGAGCACATAGCTTTGGCTTCTTCAGTGAGTACACAGACAGTAGGAAGTGGACGAGCTGTTCAATCATCCCTGTTCTCTCCCACATCGTCATCTCAATTTGGGGGTCTTTTTGTCTTTTTCAGATTCATAGTAGTGTGTCATAAGTCCAGCATTAAGAAATCTCACATCTCCGAAGTCCTGATTTTTCCTTCTGTAAATCGTGGTCATCGTTTTGAACTTCATCAGTGTTCTGAGTATTCATCTAGGACCCAGGCACGAAGGGCCCAAGTTTGCTCAGGCCTCTTGCTGTCGTTGGGGAGCTAGACCCTTCTCTCTCGGCGGATCCTGATGTCCTCTAGGTGTCCCAGGACAGCCTCACACTGTCTCATGGGATATTCTTAGCCTTGCTGAGTGTGGTTGGTATTTTAATTGAACTCTGGCAAGTTGCTCAGCATAACGGGAGGCTGACAGACAGGGAGGCCCCTGTGGGAGCCTTAGTAGACCCATCAGTTTCCAGGCTGTTCTCGTGCAGGTGATGTTTCCCCCTTCTGTTGAATTTGTCTCATCTTAGTTCTAGATTTTGCCACTTCTCTTTCCATGTCAATGTCATTTCCTTTGTCTCTACCTCAACGTTGATGTCTTTTCCCCAGCACAGGTTTTTCTGGCCCTATTTTAGATTGCTTGTGTCCCGGTCTAAAACTCGAGGTAATGGTCTCTGTTTCTGTTCCCTTGATGGTGGTAAATTGTCATTTTCTTTTTTTCTTTCTTTTTCTTTTTTTTTTTTCTTACTTTGTTCTACAATCCATTCTAGGGCTTTGTGAAGGATGTCCATGAAGACTCTGTTACCATCTACTTTGAAAACAAGTAAGACCTTGGGAATAGAGAATCCAGCATACTAGATCCTACAAGGAGGGTGGAGAGGAGGGGGCGGCTGAGTCCTATGAGGCATGTAATAGGTGCGGAGAGCCAGAGCTTTGGGTGGTCAACTTAGGTGGATCCCAGGAGAAGAACGGGCTGAAATTTGGTGAGAGTGGGGAACTTTTGACCTAGTATTAGGTTCTAGCAAGAGAGAAGACACTGCTCTGGAGCAGGGCCTGGGATTTAGCCTCTAATCACCGGGGAAGGTGGAAGTTGCCCGGCGGAGGCAGTAACCCCTTCCTGAAGAAATGGACAACCACGTTAGCCTGAATAGCTTTCATGTCACTGTTTCCCTTGGCAGCTGGCAGAGTGAGAGGCAGATTCCTTTTGGGGATGTCCGGCTACCACCTCCAGCTGACTATAATAAAGAGATCACAGAAGGGGATGAGGTGGAGGTAAGGGCCACGGGCTCCACCCTTTCTAAATGTCACTTTGCCCAGGATTGCGTCTCCCTTGCCCTGATACTAGTACCCTAGGCTCCTCGCCGGTTTGTTCAGTCTCCTTCCTCCCTGCGCTAAGCTACTGTGCCCAGCCTGGTAGGCTGTGGAAGAGAGAGATGCACCGGTTCCCTGTCTGTCGCTGTTGTGATCAAACTCCCGGGAGCTTCCCAGTTTTAGGGGAGTCACCTTCTCTCTGTTTATGGGGACAGCACCCTCTGGTTTTGTTTTTGTTTTTTAAGATTTTGTTTATTTATTTGACAGACAGACACAGTGAGAGAGGGAACACAAGCAGGAGTAGTGGGAGAGGGAGAAGCAGGCTTCCCGCAGAGCAGGGAGCCCGATGTAGGGCTCGATCACAGGACCCTGGGATCATAACCTGAGCCGAAGGCAGACGCTTAACGACTAAGCCACCCAGGCGCCCCCACCCTCTGGTTTTTAATCCACTCCTTCCTTGAGTTTCCTTTGTTTCTATGTAATGTGCCTCCTAAGTGTCTGAATGCCTGTTCTGGTCTGATGTTTTTGGGTGGTCCTCAGTATCTCTTTTATTTTCACCTTCAGGTATATTCTCGAGCCAACGAGCAGGAACCTTGTGGCTGGTGGCTGGCCCGGGTGCGGATGATGAAGGGAGATGTGAGTGATGGGAGGCACACGTCCTAGTCAATGAAAGGGGGGAGGCAGACGCTCCGGTCATCCACACTTGTTTCTTCCCTTCTCTCTTTCTGCCAGTTCTATGTCATCGAATACGCCGCCTGCGATGCCACTTACAACGAGATTGTGACCCTGGAACGGCTCCGGCCAGTGAATCCCAATCCCCTGGCAACCAAAGGCAGCTTCTTCAAGGTTACCATGGCTGTGCCTGAGGATCTGAGAGAGGCGTGAGTTAGGGATGTTGGGGTGGGGGCCCCCTTGACGGTCCTCCTATCTGCCCTTCTTCTCCCAGGCCCCACTCCTACTGTCAGTCTTCCCTCCTGTTCCCTTGGGCCTCCAGAGCCCTTCTGGCTCCCAGTCCCTCGCTTTATTCATCCCTGTTCTCTCACTGCGGTCCTTCCTCTTTTCTCATTTTTGTGGTCCCTGTCTCTCCCCCGAACCTTTGCCCGCTACACTGTGCCCACTGAGCATTCTTCTCTTTCTCGGCAGCTGCTCCAATGAAAACGTCCATAAAGAGTTCAAGAAAGCATTGGGAGCGAACTGCATCTTTCTCAACATCACAAATAGTGAGCTCTTCATTCTGGTGAGTTGCCTGCCTGACTTGCACCCAAACCCCTGCAGCGATTTTTCCTTCTCCCTATTGAACTTCTTTGCAGAAAGGAAGGAGCTCAGATGTGCTTCTATTTATTTGTCAAAGAAGGCTTTTTATGGCTCCTAACCCCTGTGGGCCCAGGTAGCCCCACGTTCCCTTAGTCTTCCCTCATGTCTGACCTTAATTTATTTTTTTTAGCCTGGCCATCATATCACAGTCTGGGCTGGACCCTCCCTTGTGTATTTGGACTCTCAGAAAATAGACTACAGTTCTCACCTCAGCCTGCTGCCTAAAATCACTTCCGTTAGTTGCCCAGATGGTAGGCCCTTGTGAGACTGATGATGATTTTCCTCCTCTCACTTCATTTCTTAATTCCTATCCTTTTCCAGAGACTCGGGCATCCTGATTCCCAGCTCCTGGCTCTTCCCCAGTGTGTATTCAAAGTCCGTTTTAGTGACTTTTCCATTGGTTTCTTCCCAGTCGACCACAGAAGCTCCTGTGAAGCGGGCATCCCTGCTGGGTGACATGCATTTCCGAAGCCTGCGCACCAAACTGCTACTCATGTCCCGCAATGAAGAGGCTACCAAGCACCTAGAGGTAAATTTGGGCTCTACTTTTTGCTGCTGAATGGTATTGTTGTCGTCCCCCCTTCCCGTCCCATCCTCCACCCATGCTCTTGTGTTTGCAGAACAAAAAGACTAAGGTCTTTCTGGGCCATTAAACCTGGGTCTGCTATTTTATCCCAGACTCCTCCAGATGGCAGAGCTCCATCGTGTTAGAATAGTACAGTTGTTTTCCAATTTTTTTCTTAACCATGGGACCCTTTGATCAAGTGAAATTTTACTTGAAAGCACAATGCCTAAACAGATCAATCAGAGCAGCTCTGTCTAAAAGTGGAAGAGGCGGGTGTGGCCCTGACCTCCACTGGCCTCCCCCAGATCACCTCTGAGAATCAAACTGCTTTGCAGGGTATATTTGAGAACCATTTGTACGCTGGAAAGACCACTGGACTTGAAATCCCAAGTCTCGCTTTGTCAAATATTGACCTTTGGCAGAGCATTTGGTTTCACTGAGCTTTAGCTCTGTCTGTGAGAATGAGGTAGTTAGACTAGAATATTTCCACGAGGTCTTTTTGAGTTCTGATGTCTTAAGGTGGTCAGATTCCCTTTTCTTAGGTGTCATACCGTCCTACACAAGTAGGGTGTGTGTGCGTCCATCCATTTCCATTTATCAAGAGAACTGATCTTTTGGGGAGGCTCTTCTCTGAGCCTGTGCAAATTGTGGAGCATGGTGATCTTTCACTTCTCCAGGGATGCCACTACTCAGGGCGGTGGCAGTTAAAAATTCACCCTCACCCCGAGATGGTATGAAGTACGTCTGCTCCAGTTCCCAATGAGCAGATTCCCTGGTGGCCGAAGCTAGACTTCAGCTCTCCTGGGCCCTGGTTTATTGATCAGTGTGGTGAAGAGTGCCAGATACGGGGCGCCTGGGTGGCTCAGTCAGCTGAGATCTGACTCTTTTTTTTTGACAGAGTTTTTGACAGAGAGAGAGACAGCGAGAGAGGGAACACAAGCAGGGGGAGCGGGAGAGGGAGAAGCAGGCTTCCCGCGGAGCAGGGAGCCCGATGCGGGGCTCGATCCCAGGACCCCGGGACCGTGACCTGAGCCGAAGGCAGACGCTTAATGACAGAGCCACCCAGGCGCCCCAGATCTGACTCTTGATTTTGGCTTAGGTCCTGATCTCAGGGTCGTGAGATCGAGCCCCAAGTTGTACTCCATGCTCAGCGCAGAGCCTGCTCAAGAGTCTCTCTGTCCTTCATTCTCGTGCACGCTCCCTCTGCCCTCTCGTTTTCTTGTTCTCTCAAATATATAAATCTCTTAAAACGTGCAGATAGCTAAGTTAACCGTGAGTGCAAAGTGTGTTTTTGAGAGAGCTTGTTCTTTTTTTTTTTCTCTATTTTTTTAAATTACTTTGAAATGTTGTCTGTGTAAAGGAAAAAGATAACAAAACAGGTACCCTTGTACCCATCAGGCAGTTTAAGAAATTCAGCCCTGGGGGCGCCTGGGTGGCTCAGTTGGTTGGGCGACTGACTTCGGCTCGGGTCATGATCCTGGAGTTCCTGGATCGAGTCCCGCATCGGGCTCCCTGCTCGGCGGGGAGTCTGCTTCTCCCTCTGACCCTCCCCCCTCTCATGTGCTCTCTCTCATTCTCTCTGTCTCAAATAAATAAATAAAATCTTTAAGAAAAAAAAAAAATTCAGCCCTGGGCAAACTTCTCTAGAGGATGTTTGTAAATCATTGTGCATCCTCTCCCTCCCTCCCTTAGTTATTTGAACACCCAGTGTAGTCCCTTTTTGTCTGCTTTTTCTTCTTGCCTCATGTAAGCCTTCGCCGTAACGTAGTCCCTTCTGTCTTGTAAGTAGGAGTAGTAGTGGACTGGAATCGGGAATGTCCCCTTTCAGATAGCTCTCCTGTTTGGTGCTTCTACCTAGGACTCCCTCTTCCAGAACCTTCCCCGTCTTCCTGCCCTTGTGCCCAGCTATCTAAGGCCTGGCCGAGAAATGAAGTGGCAGTGTGTTGTTCCATAATGGGCTCCTTTTATGCTTTTCTCAGCCCCTTGTTTTCTGTTCATTATTTTGGGAGCTGATACTAGTTTGGTTAAGGTAATCATAGTTTCTTAGTTTTGCATTTATCTTGGAAAAGGGTTTTTCACACCTTATTTAATTCTTATTTAATCACTATTATAACCTTATTTAATCTCCTGAGAGTTTGGGGGCGGGGTAAGTCCGGTGTAATCGTTTAGCAGATGACAGAATAGAGACCCTGAGAGTGTGTTGTGTTTAGGATCACATAACCAGATAGTGTTAGAACCACATCCAGAACTGTGGTGGCTCCAGCCCAAACTCTGCCCTCATGTGCTTCCCCTCCCCGCCAAGCCATTGATGTTTGCCAGGTAGGGGGTGGACGGAGAGGTTCCTGAATTCTCTGTACGGGTCCCCGTGGTCGGATCCGGGGTGGTTCTGGCTTGTTTTCACACATTTTTCTCTCGAGGTCCTGCAGTGTCAGGTACCTGGGACAGGTGTCTGGGGTTCCACCACCACAAACCTCACTGTGCCTTTTCCTTTCAGACAAGTAAGCAGTTGGCAGCCGCCTTTCAGGAGGAGTTCACCGTGCGAGAAGACCTGATGGGACTGGCCATTGGGACTCACGGTGCCAACATCCAGCAGGCCCGAAAAGTACCCGGGGTGACGGCCATCGAGTTGGGTGAAGAGACCTGCACTTTCCGCATCTATGGGGAGGTCAGCGAAAGACAGCTGTGGTTTAGGTCCCTTGGGGGTAGAGCGAGGCGAGTGTTCGGTGGACCTCCCTCCCTGACTTTGGTGGCAGCACACTTTCCCAAAGGCAGAGAGAAGCAGGAGGATCAGGGTCTGAGTAACAACCCCCTCCTCTCCTCATAGACTCCTGAGGCGTGCCGACAGGCCCGGAGCTACCTTGAGTTTTCGGAGGACTCCGTGCAAGTGCCCAGGAACCTTGTTGGTGAGTTGCGGGTGTGTACGCATAGGAGAGAGTATGGGGGGGGGGCAGGTGTGAGATCCCCTAAAGCTGTTCTGGGCTCGGCAGCCCCCCGGGAACTTCCAATTTCATGAGGACAGAGCAGTCCGTCGGAAAAGTGACAAAAACGGAAGAACAGATTTCTCTGGATTGTAGTATTTTGTCCTGAGAACTCACGAGAAACTTAGAAGCAAGAGAATAATTAAACAGAATCCATATATAGGAGCTGGAAGACTGTTTATCTTACCTGTTTTTACTCTTTTTTTTTTTTTTAAAGATTTTATTTATTTATTTGAGAGAGAGAGACCGAGAGAGAGAGAGAGCACGAGAGGGGGGAGGGTCGGGAGGGTCGGAGGGAGAAGCAGACTCCCCGCCGAGCAGGGAGCCCGATGCGGGACTCGATCCCGGGACTCCAGGATCATGACCTGAGCCGAAGACAGTCGCTTAACCAACTGAGCCACCCAGGCGCCCTTACCTGTTTTTACTCTTAAAAAAAAAAAAAAAGCCTAATTCCTCCTTTACCCATTCAGGCAAAGTGATTGGAAAGAACGGGAAAGTGATCCAGGAGATTGTGGATAAATCTGGTGTGGTGAGGGTTCGAGTAGAAGGTGATAATGACAAGAAGAACCCCAGGGAGGAGGTATGGGGCAGCTGCATCTAGAGACTGGTTTCCAGAAGCAGATGGCATTGTTCTCTTGTTCTTCTCTGGGGGCTGGGATTTCTAGAGGGCGGAGGATGGGGGTTCCTGGGGGGTGGGGGACGGGAACTTCTGTGTCCCCCTAGTAATGCAGAGCCCAGAATGATCCTGCTGGGTGAGCTTCCATAGGAGGCAGGGTGGAGTTGGTACTTGCCTTGACTACTCTCCCGCTAACTGCGCCCGTCCTCTCTGCTCTGCAGGGGATGGTTCCTTTCATATTCGTGGGTACCCGGGAGAGTATTAGCAACGCCCAGGCCCTGCTGGAATACCATCTCTCCTACCTGCAGGTACCCAGGCCGGAAGCCGGGGAGCGGAAGGGTGTGGGTGTAGCAAGGAGGCAGAGGCTGCTGGCGGATGAAGTTAGGAGCAGTGGTGCCCAGTTTGAGGAGAACGGAAACCACGGAGTGGAGATTCGGGGCTGTGGGGTTGGATTCCGTAATGTTCTTCGTTTAGCCAGGGTCTTTCTCCCGTTCCTGAGAGTTTAGGTCGCTAGGGGCGGTCAGGGCCAAGGAGCACGAGTGAGGGAGGAGTGTTTGTGGATCTCGTCACTCCTTCGGTACCTCTCCTTCTGCCCGACCAGGAGGTGGAGCAGCTCCGCTTGGAGAGGCTGCAGATTGATGAGCAGCTTCGGCAGATTGGGCTGGGCTTCCGCCCTCCCGGGAGTGGGCGGGGCAGCGGTGGCAGCGACAAGGCCGGATACACCACGGACGAGAGCTCCTCGTCCTCCCTCCACGCTACGCGAACCTACGGGGGCAGCTACGGGGGCCGCGGCCGGGGCCGGAGGACAGGCGGTCCCGCCTATGGTAAGACGACCGTGGGCCTTGTGGGGAGAGGCACAGGCCTGGGTGGAATCTCGAGGAAAGGGTGACAGCCACGTTGAAGGTGGGACTGGCTGGGGGATGGATCCTGGGGTGGGGTGAGTGACCCGGATTGAAGCCCAGCGTGTCCTTCAGGCCCCAGCTCGGACCCATCCACAGCTTCTGAGACGGAGTCAGAGAAGAGGGAGGAGCCTAACCGAGCTGGGCCAGGTGACCGGGATCCCCCAACCCGGGGGGAAGAAAGCCGGAGGCGGCCGATTGGGGGCCGGGGTAGGGGACCCCCACCTGCCCCCCGGCCCACCACGAGATACAACGCTTCATCTATCAGCTCAGGTACCAGTATCAGACGGCTGGGTTTGTGGATGCAGGCCGAAAGGAAGGATGATGGACGCCCGATAACCACCTTCTCTTCCTCTGACCAGTGCTGAAAGATCCAGACAGTAATCCCTATAGCCTACTGGACACATCTGAACCAGAGCCCCCAGTTGACTCAGAGCCTGGGGAACCCCCCCCAGCAAGTGCCAGGCGCCGCCGCTCCCGCCGCCGCCGCACGGATGAGGACCGGACTGTCATGGATGGAGGCCTGGAATCTGATGGGCCCAGCATGACAGAGAATGGTCTGGGTAAGGGCTGTGCCTGGGCCTGAGAAGGGAGAGCTGGGCAGGAATTGAGGTGCGGGGCATTACATGCACCGCTTGGGTTTTCTGTGCCCCACAGAAGATGAGTCGAGACCCCAGCGTCGGAACCGGAGCCGCCGCCGCCGTAACCGTGGGAACCGGGCGGATGGTTCCATCAGTGGAGACCGTCAGCCAGGTCAGCGAACACTGGGTGCCGGCATCCTTCCCCAGAGTGGAGAGAACGGGGTGCCTTTTGGTGGGGGTTGGGGCTTGGTGGGTGTCCAGGAGCTGGATACCCGCTTCCTTCTGAAACTCTCGGTCCTCTGCCTCGCGCAGTGACCGTGGCGGACTATATCTCCCGAGCCGAGTCGCAGAGCCGCCAGCGGCCCCCCCTGGAACGCACTAAAGCCTCAGAGGACTCTCTTCCAGGACAAAAGGTAGGCAGGCGGGGTGTCGTTTACCCCACCGCGTTTCCTCCAGGGCCGGGGGGCGCAGGGAATTCGCAGAGAAGCCGGTGTCCGATGGAGTTTAGGCTGCGTGTGGAATAGAGAAGGTTTGGCTAGGGCAGGAAAGTTTGGTTCGGACTTTCCGGGTGCCTGTAAGAGCCCCGAGAGCGGCAGGTCAGCCGCCAGGAGCACTAGGATGGCGGGGGGATGGCATTACCTGGATCTCTGCTGACCAGCTTCCTTCCTTCCTCTCCCGTTTTTCTTCCCCACTTCCCCTCAGGGCGACTCTGTCAGCAAGCTTCCTAAGGGCCCCTCAGAGAATGGGGAGCTCTCCGCCCCCTTGGAGTTGGGTAGTTTGGTGAACGGGGTTTCATAAAACCTCCAGCCTGCATCCCTCCCTTCTCCATCTCGCTTGCTGCCCAACACCATGGCCCTCCCAGGCCCGACTGACCTGCGCTGGAGCTGCTCTTATCTAGGGGGGAGGGGGGTGGCACAGCAGCTTGGGTCCTCCCTCAACCTCCAGGAGCTAGTGGAGGGGTGTGTAACAGGGTCATACCCCCCCCTCTTGTCCACCCTTCCCCAGGGTGAGGGAGCCTCTCTCCTTCCCCATCAGACTGGATGTGCCTTTATCCTCTAATGCCCCGATCTCTCTGAACACCCCCATTCTCCGCCTGCTGGTGCGGGGTGCTCCTTGACCCACCCGGATTTGACCGTTCAGGGGGGCTCCCCTGCTATCCCTCCTCCCATCCTGTACCCCCCATTTCTGGGGCCTCATCACTGTGGAAGACGGGGATAGTAAGGGTATACGTGGGTGGGAGGCATGGGGAAGGTTTTGGAGTAGAACCAGGGGTGTGTATGAAGGGGGGTGACAAGGTCCCCCGGGGGAGGGGGGGACCAACCTTGTCTGGTGGATGAGAAGGCGTATTTATTTTTCACTGTACAGTATTTAAAAAGAGAATAAAAAAATCCAAATGGCTCTGTGGTTCCTGCCTTCCTTGTCCCCAGTTGGGTCCAGCAGTTTCTCTAGGATTGACCTGTCCGGGCCTTGTTTCCTGTTTCTCCCCACCTGGCTTCTCTGGTGTTCCAGAGATTGTCCACTTCTGGGAATTCCTGGCATTCCTCTGTTTCCCCCCCGGTCCAGGTCCCTTTCTAGTCCGGAGGCCAGTGGCCTGTGGACTGTGGCTTGCTGCTTCTCCCCTCCCCCAGGTGTGCCGGTAGAGGGAGCGGGGCCCCTCCTCTCCCCTGAGTCACCGCGGGCTAGGTAGGGCTGCCCCGGGCCGGAGCCGTTCCTGCTCAGAGCTGAGAGCCAAGGCCAGCTGCCTAATCCGATTACCCGAGGCCTGGGGCTTGGGTCGGGCCTGGGGCTGAATGGGGAGCCCGGCTCTCTGGAGACAGCCTCTGAGACTTAGGTGTCCGGCCCTCGTTGCTGCTGGCTCTCCGCGCTGGGTCCAGGCCGCTTCTCAGGCACCCGCAGTGCTGACCGCTGGGCCCCGGGGGGTGGGGGCCCAGGGGAGCCCGGGCTTCGGGCTCCCTGCCTTCAGACTCAGGTTTGCAGATAGCACCTGCAGTGGAGAAACCGAGGTTTGGGGGCTGGAGTTGGGAGGGCTTAAGTTTTCTCACCTGGAGGAAGGGGCTGAATCACCACCTAAGCACCTGCTGGGATGACTCAGGAAACAAAAATGGACTGCCTCCTGACTGTCTTGGCCCAGGGGCAGGTCAGGGCTTTGAGGAGCAATAGGCACAAGAAAAGGGTTTGGGGTAGGGGGTGGGGTGTTCCCAACTTCCTCCTAGCTCCATTGTGACCCTGAGGGCTTTTGATTCCCCAGTGCTTGATCCCATTGTGCAAAGGAATTGACTTTAAATTGCCAAAGCTCCCGAAGGGAGGGGAAGGCGTTCAGAGCTCCTGGCGTTGGAAGGCTTGACATCTGGGTCTTGGGTGGGGAGGGGGCGTGGTGCCCCGAGGGGAGTGGTGGGGGCTGGGAACAACAGGACACCTGGGTTTGCCTAGGGGAGGGGGACGTTGGCGCCCGTCAGGAGGCGCGGTCTGTGGGGAGGGAGTGGGGAGGAGTCTGGTTAAAAGCTGTTCCCGGGTCTGGCCCACCCGCCAGCCACAGACGCTGAGGCCAGGTGAGAGGGGCGGTGGCGGCCGGGCCCCGGGACTGCCCGGGACTGCTCGGAGGCCGGGCGCGCCTC
The DNA here is from genome assembly GCF_054177405.1 of Leptonychotes weddellii. NCBI lineage: Eukaryota > Metazoa > Chordata > Mammalia > Carnivora > Phocidae > Leptonychotes > Leptonychotes weddellii. The sequence goes on from NC_138383.1 coordinate 49,373,818, forward strand.
GGCGGAAGGCGGGCTGGGCCGGGCACCTGGTGGCATCCGGGAGCGGCGAGCGCAGTGTGCGCGGTGCCGGGGTACCGGGCAGCGGGTCGGACGCCGGCTCTCCAAAGTGCCTGGTTGGTTGGGAGCAGGGGCTCCGTTCTCAGGACTCTGAACTTGGGGACGACACCCACTTCTATAAGGACACGAGTTCTCTGGAACGACTGCAGACGGGGAAGACCCTTGCGTTTCAAGGACACCGCGTGTGGGCATCGACGTTCCGCTTTGGAGGGGAGGGCGCGGAGGACGCCCTCGCAAGGCTTCCCTCCACCACCGCCCCCCCCCGCCCCCATGGCGCTTCCTGGCCCTTCACACGCCCAGGTCTGGAGCCTGGAGCCTCCTGCTCCCACGGCTCCTGCCAACCCGGCCTCGGGCTGCCCGGAGCGGGAGGGCGCCGGGAGCCCGGGGGCGTCCGGGGGGCTCCCCCTGGAGAAGGTGAAGCGGCCCATGAACGCGTTCATGGTGTGGAGCTCCGCGCAGCGCCGCCAGATGGCGCAGCAGAACCCGAAGATGCACAACTCGGAGATCTCCAAGCGCCTGGGCGCGCAGTGGAAGCTGCTGGGCGAGGACGAGAAGCGGCCCTTCGTGGAAGAGGCCAAGCGGCTCCGGGCCCGGCACCTGCGCGACTACCCCGACTACAAGTACCGGCCTCGGCGCAAGGCCAAGAGCTCGGGCACCGGGCCGCCCCACTTCGGCCCGGGGAGCGGCGGCGTGGCTGCCGGCGGGCCGGTCTGGGGGCCCGGGTACGCGGCGGGCACGCAGGGGAGCAGAAGCTTTGGGTACCAGCCGCCCAACTACTCCGCAGCCTACCTGCCCGGCGGATACGGGTGAGCGCCTGGGGGGCGGGCTGAGGCTCCGGCAGGGGCCACTCCGGGGGGACCTGAGGGGGCGGGGGTTAGCGCTCCCCCGGCCGCCCAGTGCCCCGCCGGGGTGGGCGCGTTCTGGTGGCCCCCGGGGTTCCCTGGAGGCCGTTTCCATCCCAGCCCGGCAGTGGCGGCCCCCAGGATGCGATCCTGTTCTAGTTACCCGAATTTCCCGTTTCCTCCCCGCTTCTGGCCCTCCTGTGACCCGGCTTCCCCTCCCTGCCCGCGGGGCAAGGAGAGGCCCGGCCCGTCTCTGCCCCTTCCTGGCCTGCCGAAAACAGGCGCGACACGCAAGCCCGTTCCAGAGCGTGCCCTGACACGGCCGCGCCCCGGTTCCCAAGCCGCCGTGGGGTCTGGTCCCCAACCTGCGCTACCCAGTGGGGCCCGGACAGCCAGGGACCGGTGGCCGGGTGACGGCAGGTTCTACCTCTGGGGCCAGAGGTGGTCCCACCCACCCCCACCTGGGCGTGGGGGGCGCCGCCGGCACCTCCCAACCCGGGGACGGGCTCTAACCCCAGTGTCTCTCTCTTTGCAGCTCTTCGCACTGCAAACCCGAGGCCTCCTCGCCGTGCTCCCTCCCTCAGAGTAACCCCAGGCTCCAGGGAGAGCTGCTCCCCCAGTACAACCCCTGCCTCCCCCCAAGCTCTCCCACCCCGTACAGCCCTCCCCTGCTGGGGCCCCCCCTGCCCCTGACCCACCTCTAACCCTCGTGGACACGGACCTCCCAGGAAGGGCTCCCCCTCCTTTGTCTTCACCCTGAACCCACCCCCCAGGCTGCAAACCCTTCTTTAGAACTGTGTTGGACCCCAGTTCAGAGGAGGCCTGGGCCACGGTCCCCTTCCCCCCCTCCCCCTCCGCCCCACAAAACACATTTTTTTTTGTAGGATGAACACAGTTTTTACAATTAAACCCTGTCTCGGAGTCTTTATTGCCCCATGTCCGTTCCCCCCTCACTGCAGCAGGAACCAGCAGTCTCCACTCCCTTCCGCCTGGACCTGCCAGAGCAGGAACCTCCTCACCCCACCCTGGGGCCCTGCCTGAGTCATTCTCCAACCCCCCCGCCCCCCACCCAGCACTGGGGGCCTGGAGACCGTCCCACCCAGGCTCGGGGAGGGGGGCGGCCCCAAGCCCCCAGTTGCTTCCACCCGCGGCTCTGCCCTCCAGGGCCACAGAGAAATGGGGGGAGGGGGAGGGCAGGGCCGACTTGGGCCCCAGAAAACCTAAAGAGCTGGGAATGGCCGCTGACGGAGGAGTCTGGGGCGAACGATTCAGTGAGTTAACCTTCCGCGCACAGGGCAGTAGTGTCGGCCTGAAAGCCCTACCCCCATGCTCTCCCAGAATCCGCGGTCCCCCTAAAACCCAGGCTCGAGACTTTCACAGTTGCAGAGGAATGAAGAAAGAGGGGTCCCGCCAGCAGACTGGTTCGGGTGGGAACGACCCTGAGGTTGGGGGACGACGGGAGACGCGGAAGGCGCCCCAGCAGCCAGCTCAGCCCTACTCTTTCTTCTCGCGGCCCGGCTTTGCGTCCCAGTAGAAGAGGAGCTGGGCAGCGATGAGGCCGTTGCAGAGGGAAGAGACCATGAAGGTGCCCGCCATGAGGGGGTCTCCGGTCTCCTGCGTGACAGACGGCAGGGGTCCCAGAAAGTGTTCAGAGGAGGAGCAGCATGAAGTCCGCGGCGGAGCGAGGGCCGGGCTTTAGTGCCCCCTAGTGGGGAGAAGGGGCACTCACCTGAATGGAGGTGAAGATCCTGGCCAAGGAGCCCCCGAAGAGCAGAAAGACGGTGACGGCGGAGAGCTGGCCCGTGTGCCCGTTCCGGTAGTTCGTGGCGGCCTGGAGCAGCTGGGGGAGAGGTTGAGAACCTTCGTTCCGCCGTCTGAACTCCTCACACACTTGCTCTGCTCATCCCCCCCCCCCCCCCCCCAGCATCCTTCCCTTGCTCCCAGCCCTCACCCGCCCCACGACCACCGCAGGCACGTTGGAGGCCTGGAGCAGGGTGATGAGAGCCAGGGGCGTCAGTGGGGACAGCAGCAACAGCAGGGCCAGCGCATAGCACGTTAGGAAGGTGACACCTGGGGGTCAGGGAGGTAAGGAGCCCCGATGAGCCTCTCCGGTCCTTGGGCTTCCCCAGGCCGGAGTTCCCAACAGGGCCCCCAAGAGCCACCCCCCCAGCACCTTTCACGGTCTGTCCTCCGTAGTGCAGGACCAGGAAGCAGATGGTGACTGTCTGGAGCATCAGGAACAGGGCTTCACCCCAAGAGCTGCAGAGTCAAGAGTTGGGAGGGAGAAAGGCGGGCCTGGGAAGAGGTAGGGAAAGCCTCCATGGCCCGTCCACCTGGGGCCACGGTTTGCTGATGCTCCCGGTTGTCTGCAGCCCTGACCTGCGGGGATAGACCGATAGACTCGGTCTAGATCCTGGGCATCCTCGGGATGCTCTCCTCCTCTCATCACGTCCACAGAAGACGGCCAGATTTCCAGAAGGGCTTGAGCTTTGCCTCCCTTTTACCTGCCTCGCCCTGACCCCCACTAGACGTGTGCACATTCACCCTTGGGGATCAAGGGCGGGCTCCCTCACCTGAAGGGAAAGTTGTTGGTGATGCTGTAGACCATGGTCCCCGTCAGCGCCATTAGCTCTAGCATTACTGACTGAAGGCTCAACCCTTCGGCACTCTTGGCTCTCAGGATTTTAAACACCTGCGGCAGTTTTACTAGAGAAAGGACGAGAAGGGCAGGGATGAGGAGCGAGCATCCCTCAGGAGCAGCGCGCCACAGCCAGGGAGTGGACTGGGAAGCCTGTTAACTCCACTTCCGGTTAAGGGACCCACCCAGCTTCTGGCATCTCAGCTCTCCGCCCTCCTCCTGACACAGGGAAAGAGAAGGTACGTACCCAGCAGTGACCCAGCCACGATGCCCAGACCCAGGCCTTTGCTGAGGAGAATCTTGAGGCAGGGGACTGAGAAGGGAAAAAGGAGTAAACAGAACGGACGCCTCTGCAACCCCGCCCAGGGCTAAAGGCTTTTCATGCTGTTGTGGGTTGCCGCTGCTCCTTAAGACGTGGACAAACCCACACAAGGAAGCCCGGGGCTGTCGGGGCCTGGGCCTTCCTGCTCCCAGTCCTATCGCTGTTCTCTGACTTTCCAAAACAGCCTTTACCATGCGGATTACATCTAAACTGCTTGGTGTGGGGCACCTGGGTGGCTCAGTCGGTTGAGCATCTGCCTTCGGCTCAGGTTGTGATCCCAGGGTCCTGGGATCGAGCCCCGCGTCGGGCTCCCTGCTTCTCCCTCTCCCTGCAGCTCCCCCTGCTTGTGCTCTCTCCGTCAAGTAAATAAAAATCTTTGAAAAAAAAAACAAACTCCTAAAGCTGAGCAATGCCCACGAGTCCTCGGATCCTTCATTCCCCTCCTCTGAGCAACCCGGGCGATCCAATCCACAGGTGTTCCCAGTGCAAGGACAGGTCTCCCGATACAGTCGCTCCTGAACTCTCTGTCCCAAGCCCCCGCTCACAGACCTCATGTTACCCTTCAAGGGCTTGCTGGGAGGCCCCAGCCCCCACACCTCCTCCAGCCCCGGGCGCTCGGCCCAGTGGGAGTCATGAATTCGACCCAGTCGGTCCCAGGAGCACAGTGGGGGACCGGGAACGGGCAAGGGCAGGCTGGGCAGGTCTCCCACGGGACCTGGCGTCTGTAGTGGGCTTCGTGTGGACCTGCCACGCAGACGGAGGACTGCAGGCAAGTCACCCCAGGCTTAGACCACGAGCAAACGTGGAGGGCGGAAGGCGCCTCTGGAGGGAGCCCGATGCGGGGCTCGATCCCAGGGGCCCGGGGTCATGACCCGAGCCGAAGGCAGACGCCTAACCGACTGATCTACTGAAGACTGGAACGATTTGGTCAGATTTTAACTTTGTCTTGTGCGGTTTCAAGTCTGTCCATCTTTTACTACCACAAAGAAGTAGCTGGGCCGCTGCCGCCCGCTGACCCCTCCCCGGCCTCCCGCCCAAATATGGCGAGCCCCCCTCTATGGAGGCCGAGACACTTCCGCCCCCTTCCGGAGTGACTTCCGCCCGGCTCGGCCCGGGAGGGGTCGCCGCCGCCGCGCCGCCTGGGCCGCAGTCACGCACCACTGATGGCCCGAGGGCGCTCCAGCAGAGCTTTGATAGGATGCCGAATAAAGCTCACCGTGAAGCAAGTCCCAATGCACGAAAATTTGGTCGTAGCATTCCTCAGGTAAGAGAAGCGGCACCAGCGCCCGTTTGAGCGGGCCATCTGCCTCGGCCGCCATGTTGCCAAAGTAGCTTCCGCCTGTCTTTCCGGGCCGCCATTGACCGGCGCTGCGCATGCGCGCTCTGGGCCCTCCGCCCCCCTGTTCCCCGCTCTTTCTAACGCCACCCCACCTTCAGCAGCGTGAAATAGGTCTCGGCGAGAGACCAAGTTTCGGAAGCACCATCCCTGTTCGAATTTTACGGCGTGCTAAAGCTCTGCGCCTGCGCAGTTCCATCTATCGCGCCTTTGTTTACGCTCCCAGTTCGGAGGCCGCACTGAGCCTCCTGCCTTTCTGCGCTCCTCCTGCGCGGCGCCATCTTGTCTGCCCCCGGCCGACTCCACATTGTTCGAAGTTGAGAGAGAAGGAGCCTGAGTCTCCGGAAGGGCGTTCAGTGGGGGCGCCGTGGCTCCCTCTCTCCTGTTGTCTCGGCGTCTCCCGAGGGAAGGGCGTCGGCGGGAGCAGGACCGCCTGCACCAGGCAGCCCTCCGGCGGCGCTGAGCTGCGCGCAGGCCCATGTGCCTCCCTCCCCGGCTCGCCCGGGGCCTTGGCGGTTGGGTGCGCCCGCAGCTGCTGGGCCGGGACGGGGGAACGGCCGAGGAAACCCCCAGGCCCGAGGGTTCCCCCCCACGCCGCCGGCGCCTCCGCCCTCTGCGGCCGCGGGGCGAGCCAGCAGCTCCCCTTGGGAGAGGCCGGCGTGGACAGCGATGCCCTCCGCCCCCCGCGCTGGGACCCCAGCTCGCAGCCATCCCGGTGGCGGCGGGCCTGGCCTTTACGCCCCGGTGGCCCGGCGCCCTCTGCAAGGACCACGCCATCGGGCAGCAGTTCTCTGCCGGTTAGCGAGGTCACACGGGATGTCCGGGACGCAGTGGGGCGGGCCTCCGCCTTACCGGGCCCCCGCGGCTGGAAGGGCCGCATCTGGCTTCCCGGCGATCGCGCCGTGGCCTACTGGAAAGCGGGGCAGCTGCCCTGGGGCGGCCACGCACTCCCTCTGGGTACACCCCCGGGGCAGGGGCCCGGGCTGGAGGCATGCTGTTCCTGGGGGAGCCCAGGGTGACTGGGGGTGGAGGTGAGAGTCCCCACGGCTGGGATAGGAGCGTCCCTGGTGCGGGGAGGGTTTAATCGGCGTGTTCACCCGGCCCTGGACGCGGAGGGCAGAGCGGAGCGTTCTTGTTGCTGAGGAGCTCCCACGGGAAGGTGTCACCTTCCCACCCACACTCATTGGCCGTTGCTGCCTGTTCCCCTGTGACTGCGAAACTGGTTTGGAGGGCAGGGGGTCCTGGAGCAGCCAGACGCCCGGGAAGAGGAGGAAGGGGGGCGAGGCAGATGCGACACCAGCCGTGCTAGGCTTTGGGGGATGAGCCCACGAGGGCATGTGGCCACACATGACGGTCTCGCTCCCTGAGACTCACCCACGGACGGCGCAGAAAGGCATGTGACCGACACTCACGGCTTTTAATCCTGCCCAGAAGGACAGGGAAAACCGAGGACAGAGGTTGTAGCAGGTTTTAGTATTCTGGGGCCGGGAGAGGAGAAACGGGGCACGTTTAATGAACATCTTAGCTCCACTGTTGTGCTTGAAGACGGAGAGGGAAGCTAACTTTGGTGCTGAGTGGGTTGAGTGGTGAGAACGCAGGGCTCCGTGGTGTCACCTGGTATTGGGACAGATGCTCAGAGGGGCTGGTAGGCGGGTGGGCGACTCCGGACGATGCAGAATGTAACCAGCAGCAGGGTGAGGAGGCCGAGGGAGACCAAGCCGATGATGAGGGGCAGCAGGTTGAATTGGTCACTGGGACAAGAGAAACCTGGCAGAGAGGGAGGGCCGGCAGGAATCATGGTGGAGGCCGCGCCCAGGCCAGAGGAGGGAGGAAGGCATGGGGGTGGGGGGCGTTGGGAAGTAGGAGATTGGCTAGAAGACTCGGAGCAGTAAGGAAAAGGGGAGAAGGGTAGAGTTGCGAAGGAAACAGGACAGTTGACAAGCCTGAGAGAGGAAGGGAGGTTCTGGGCCCGAC
>NC_138383.1:49381486-49406895 GCF_054177405.1 Leptonychotes weddellii
CAGGCCCCGAAGGCCGGGCCGTCCCCGCTCGCTGCCCAGGCCCGGGCCCTGCCCCCTCGCCCCCCAAGACCGGGCCTCCCGGCGTGGCTGTCCCGTACAACCCCGGGCGGGGAGGGGCGGCCCCGGGCGGTGGGCCTCGGCTGCCCCTCCCCCCCGCCCCGCGGGGCCCTCGGAAGGGAGCGGCAGGGTGAGTAGCCTCGACCTTTTGCAGAAGGGTTTCTTACCGGGAATCCTGACTCGCAGACATGATCCTTAGAAACTAGGGCGGAGTGCCCGCCTATCGACAACTTATAGAGCGCCCGACCCCGCCCCAGACATCGCATTGGCTTGGCCGCCTCGGCCCCGCCCGCCAGCGCTCAGCGACTCGGCGTGACGTTAGGTCGCAGGCGCTCCGGTACGCCGCCACCATTGGACAACCTGAACGCCTATCAAGGTGAGGCCCCGCCCCGCAGCCCCATTGGCTGTGGGGCCCGCCTTTCTCGCCGGTGCGGAAGTGACATACGGGAGCCAGGCCTCGAGGCCTGGCAGCCATCTTGGGGCCCAGCGCCCCTACACGTGCGGAGGCGAGAGCGCCCGGGTCATGTGGCCCGGCTGGCCCTATCGCGCGCGAGGGGCGAGGCTTCAGCCTCCAGGGACTTCCGGGCTCCCGAGACGGCCACTTCCCTTCGCCTCGGCTCCAGGCGCGCGCCGGACCCACAGTTTAGTTTGTCGTCTCCTGCAGCAAAGGTAGACCGGACACCGCCCCGAGCGTGCGGGGGACGGTGGAAGCAGGAGGCGCGCCCCCGGCCACGGGCAGGGCGGGGAGGAGAGGGGAGGGGAGCCCCCGCGCACCTGGGGGTGCGGCCACGAAGCTCCGTCCTCCCTGAGCTCCCCCGCGGCCCCTTGCAGCCCCGGCGTCCCTGCGGGAGGGCTTCGTCGGGGGGTCCCCAGGGTCTCAGCACCTCCGACAGTGACTGCCGAACCCGAGCCTGACAGAAGGAAGACCAGCACCATGTATCTCCAAAGGATCCTTTATTGACCAGAGCAGGACCGTGGCATTTATATATATATATAAAAAAAAGTTTGAAGACTGGCAGGCAGTAATCCCCTTGCCCGCCCACCACCCCCAGCACAGATTTTCTCGCCCCCGCCCCTGCACTCGGAAGGGGGAATGACCGCCCCACCCAGGCCCCGAGGCCAAACTCCGCCCCTGCAGACGGAAAAAGAGGCTGTTCCATGGCCACCCCTGAACATCAGAAATCAACAAGTATTCTCTCAAAGAAAAAAAAATACAGAAATCAAAACATTTAAATATGAAAAACCAAAGGGAATTGGGATGGGGAGAGGCAAGAGAGGAAAGGAACTGGAGTTTCTTGGGAAGGAAGGGTCCCCTGTGTCCCCATGCCCATTGATGAATGGGCTTGAGGCCTGGGATACGAGGCTCACACAGTGAGTTTGCAGTGACACAGCTCCTTGTAGATCTGCCGACGAAGTTTGGGCATGTCCTGCTGGGTGAAGCTGAATGGCTGAGACAGGGCCAGGTGCTTGCAGTACTAGGTGTTAACAAAGCAGGCCGTGAGAACCACCTACTGAGCAGCCCCCCAAGTCAGGGCCTGTGCTACACACTTCACAGGAGCCATAGCCATCTCACTGGGCCTTTCCAAGAGCTTCCACTTTTCACAAAGGGAGCCAAGGTCCCACAGCCTGGGGCTCAAAGTCTGGCTAAAGTCCTTGTTCTTGGTACCTGCACTGGGGGGTGGAAGGCAACTGTATTAGAGAGCCAGGGCCCCAGGACCAAGAGGCCCAGTCCCAGTGGGGGCTGGGGCAGCCAGAAGATGGACCAAGGAACGACATCGGCAATTCTGCGTCCTAACACGCAAGGTTACGCCCTGCTCCACCAGTGCCTGTGAGCCAACTCAGGGAGGCCGAGTGGTCTCCCGCCTCCGTCCCAAACCGGTAACCCGACTGCTATCTGCTTACCTGTAACACAAAGGCGCCGCAGTCACTGTCATTGTTCTGCCTGGCCACGTTCTAGAGAATAAAAAGAAGGGCGGCCCTTCACCTGGAGGCTCCTAGGGCTGTGGCTTCAACTCTGCCTCCTGCCACACCTCTCGCATCACCCAGTACCGACCCCCCCGCCGCCCCAACCCTGGACACTTACCATCTTGAAGTAACCTTTCCAGCCCTGGTGGAAATCCAGCCGGTCTTTCTTCACTGCCTCTGCCTGCAGGTACTTGGCAATATGCTACAGAGACAGGAACGGAGGAAGAAGTAATGCCCCGTTTCCCAACTGAACCCAGGGTATGGTGCTCCCGGCACCGAGCCCGCCCTTCTGCCCAGAATGCCTAGCCCCTGCACGTCCTCCCCACATGCTTCCCGTCTGCCCCCCTCCCCTCTCAAACCTTAGGGCAGCGGCGGTTTAGGGTGCGCTGCGAGTCAAAATAGGTGATGGTGCGTCGCCTCACGTCCACAGAGATGAGGGACCAATGCACCTCCAGGTGGATGGGGATCAGCAGTAGCTCCTTATTGAAGATGTCCACCTAAAGGGGGGGCGGCGCCAGAGGTCAAGTCAGGCAGTGCGAGGGTCCTGCCCGCTGCCAGGAGGGTCCTCAAGAGGAGCAGAGGCACGGGCAAGGAGCCAAGGGGCAGAGCACAAGGCCCAGCCCTTCCACTGTTAAGGCAAGGGTCAGCGGACGCGGCCTCCAGGGCTGAGGAAGAAGGCAGCTCAGAGGAGACCGTGGCCCACTGCGGGGCCCAGGAAGACCAGGTACTCTCCACACCGCAAAGGTGCAAGTGCTAAGTAGCTAAGAACCCAGGCTTAGGACTGCGGAGCCAGACGGCCGGGGTTTAAATCCAGCTCCTCTGCTGACTAGCTGGTGACCGTGGGCAAGCTACACAATAAACTCTCTATGCCTCTGTTCTCTTACTTGTAAGAGGCTGAAAGCAACAGCACCTACCTCATCTGTTTGTTAGGAGCGTTAAAGTAGTTAACATCCATAATAGGCTAACAAGAGCGGCATGGTTCCTAGTCAGGGGTCGGCCAGTTAACACGACAGTCCTACGAGGAAGTGCTCATGGTCAAGCTAACAACGAGCTAACTGCCGCTTGGCAGAGTAAGGCAGCTTGCTGAAGGTCACAGAAGAAAGGACACTGGTGGGATTCAAACGCCAAGTATGCAGAAGACCAAGTTCTTTTCACTGTGCGTCACCCCACCTCTCCTGGGAGAAGCAGGCCTGCCAGGTCTCTGAGGGGGTAAGCCCCCGAAGCTGGGGGCCGAAACTGAGAAGTGCTGGAGCCACTTAGTGCTCCTACCTCACTGTAGAAATTTCCTGGCCTTTGAACTGGAGGGCAGGGAAACTAACTAGAGGGGAGAAAGGAACTCTTTTTTCCCCTCACCAAACGTGCTCCCTCCTAATTCTTCTCCCCAGTAACTTCCGCCACCAACCCAGGCCTCCCCGATTCCTAGGTTTTCTTCATTCCCACGACCAACCCGTCAGAAAACACTATCAGTTCTGACCGCAAAACCTATCCTAGAGAAAGCTCCTCCTACTTCGGCCCTTAGCGCCCTGGCCCACGTTTCTCATCTGGACTTCCGTGCTCCCCTCCTAGTCTGTCTGCTTCTACTCTTGCCCTGCTTCCAATCTTCATGAAACAGGAGTTTAAAACGTGAGGGACTTCCCAGCCTTCTTTAAAACTTCAGTGGCTTCTCGGCGCACATAGAGTAAGATCTACCCTCCTCAGCTTCTCCTCCATCCTTACACGATCGACTCTCTGACCGAATGTCTTACCAATATTCTCTCCACTCACTCTGCTCCAACCACAGGACACCCACGTGGGCCTTCGGTGCCTCACACGCCCTTTCTCACCCTGAGTCCCGTGTACTTGCTATTCCCCTTGCCTAGACTACTCTTCCCCCAGATCTGCACACGGCCAGCTCCTCGAGTCTCAGCAAAGAGAGGCCTTTCCAGACCGCCCAATCTAAAGGACCCACCTCCCATGCTACTACATTACCTTTTAATCCCAGCACCTAGCACTAGCTGGAGTTTCACCTGCTTATTTACTCTTACTCCATGAAGGCAAGAAGGTCTCCTTACGTAACACTGAATCCTGAGTACCCACAGCGGTATCTCACGCACACACAAGACCCTTAAGATCTGAAAGACTGAGTGAGCAGGCTTGAGGAAGGGGCTCCTAGGAAACAGAACCCTAATGCTCTCCAGGCAAGGTGTTACACAAGGAGATGTGAATTGGTAACTCACGTTTTTGGTCCACCTTTTCACCCCGTCGTAACCCTTGGTGCGGAGTTTGTCGTAGAAGAAACTGTTGAAGAAATGCACCTGTACCAGGGAGATACAAAAGAGCCGGATGGAATTAAGGAGCCCCGGCTCTCCTGCCCAGTCTCCTCCGCCCGCGCCGCTCCGTTTCATTATGGCTCCAAGGGCCAGCTTCAACACCCTCCACTCCCAATTCACTGAGGGTAAAAAAAACCACATCCTTTTTAGCCTTCTTATTGCTTCCCATCCCATTTGTGGAGTTAGCCACAGGGAAAAAAAACTACCCACTGGGGGAAGAGAATAGGTAAGTTCAGGACCAAGATTAAAGATCTGAGGGGCGCCTGGGTGATGCAGTCGCTTAAGTGTCCAACTCTTGGTTTCAGCTCGGGTCGTGATCTCGGGGTCAAGAGACTGAACCCCTCGTTGGGCTCCAGCTCAGCACTGAGTACGCTTGAGATTCTCTCTCCTCCCCCCCCCCCCACTTCATCTCTCTCTCAAATAAGTCTCAGGGGCGCCTGGGTGGCTCAGTCGCTGGGCGTCTGCCTTCGGCTCAGGTCATGATCCCAGGGTCCTGGGATCGAGCCCCACGTCAGGCTCCCTGCTCAGTGGGGAGTCTGCTTCTCCCTCTCCCACTCCCCCTGCTTGTGTTCCCTCTCTTGCTGTGTCTCTGTGTGCCAGATAAATAAAATCCTTAAAATAATAATAAAAAAAAATTACAGATTTGACTTTAACAGGCTGCCTCCTACCACCTCTCCCCAAAAACAAAGATCCTCTTTATGGATCAAGTGATACAAGGGACTGAAAACGCTGCTTAGAACTGCAGACATTCTTCTGGGGACCGAGGTACCGGTGAGGCCTACCTTTTCAGGGACCGTGTCCATGACCAGGTCTCCATACATGTTCATCACCTGGGGAGAAGACGGGAGGCAACTTGCCATGGAGAGTGCAGCATGGGTACAGGGCTCCCCCAAACAGAGGGCCCCAGACACCCTGCTCCCTAAATCCCCTTTGGGGCCCGTGTCTCCATTGCTCCTCACCTGGTCATTGAGCCAGTTCTGTCCATATAAGGTGCCCAGGTCGTCCATGGTCAGCACATGCCGCTTGTAGGCCACTCGGAAGCCCCTCACCATGGCATTGCCCGGCATCCGCTGGTACGACTGGATGAGCTGCAGCACCAGGCCCTTCCTGAGGAGGCCAAGGGTGGAGTCACACAGGAGCTGAGGGGGCTGGGCATGCAGGAGTACTTTCTGCTGCTCGGAGTAAGAATCTAAACTAATCCTTTCTGGGGCACCTGCGTGGCCCGGTTAGTTGAGCGTCTGACTCTTGATCTCAGCTCAGATCTTGATCTCAGGGTCCTGAGTTCAAGGGCCCGCACTGGGCTCCACACTGAGCATGGAGCCTAGTTCAAACAACAAACACACACTAATCCGTTTTTTGGGTCATGTGTCCTTTTGAGGACCTGCTAACGGCCCAGTCTCCAGAAAGAGGCACTCAAGTAGCAGGTATACACAGTATTTTGGGGTCTCAGGTAAAGACCCCACCCCCACCCCAGTCAGCTTACAGGGGCTTGGCACTCTGCCTGCAGATTCCTCCCTTCAGTCCTACCTTCCTCCTTCTCCCCAACACGTCCCTATGGGAGAAAAGGCAGCAGCATTCTCGCCTCCCCTCAGGTCCCAGCCCTCTTTCATGCCTCACCTGGAAGGCGTAGAGAACTCCTGCTGAAAAATGTCCTCCAATTTCTCTACTACCTCATCAGTGCTGAGGGGGATGAGGCTGCCGTAAGTTTGAAGGAATTCATCCAAGATGCCTGAGCGGAGGAAAAGAGGAGAGGGGTGAGGCCTCCAGACTTCAATTTAGGAGTTGGCTGCGAGAAAGAGACTGGGCCCTCTGGGTCCCTTACTCTGTACGCAGGTAACATGCTCCTCCCGCAGGGGGCTGTGCTGGCCGGCTTTCTCCCCGGGCCGCTCTGCCTCTTCCGCAGCGCCCAAATTGGAGCCCTGAAACAGCTCCTGGGCCACATGGTCCCCGATGCTGCACACATTGCTGATGAGGATGCTGGCATCGGGGGGTGCCAGACCCCGCTCCCCTTCTGGCCCGGAGGGTCCCCCAAAGCCATTGGGAAGAGTACAGGAGAGGAGGCCTGTAGGACAGGGGAAACAGGATGGGGCTCGGATCAAAGAACAATGGGATGAGATTAAACGACCCACACAATACCAATATAAACTCTAAGGAATGGAAACCTCAAGCATGAAATGAGCACGTCTGAGAGGTCGTAAAGGAACAGAAAAGACGTACTACTCATAGACAGGGCCGAAGCAGAACGAGGCTAAGATTCAGGGTGATCTGAATTTCAGAGATACTTATCACCACTATACACCTGGCTCCTAGTACAGTACCCCGCAAACGTTCGATAAATACTCCAGTGATTCATAAAAACACAGCCGGAGATTGTTCGCTTGAGAGGCCCCGAAAGAAACATTCTGAGCGAGACTGTCACACACAGCCATCCTGGTGATGCAGTGCACTCCTCAGAGAAATCCCTCCCCACCACTCGAAGAGGGCACCCTTTGCAGATGGACGTGCCCCTCTATTCTAAAAGGGCAAACGAAGAGGGATTTTAAGTGTATAAGGCTGCTTGACTTCTGTAAACCACGCCTCCCTTTCTCATCTGTACACAGAACACCTACGTAGGGCCTCTGTGTCCCAGCCTTGACTGACTATCTCCCCAGACTTAGTTCCTGCTCGAAGTGGAGCTTAAGACATTTCACGGCTATTCTGGACCCCCTCACTCTGCCATCCTACTAGCTTTAGGCCCAGCTGTCACCACCTCAAGAGGCTCCTGATCCTCCCCACCCTCTCCCTCCACCCATTCCCACCTTACCGGAGTCGGGATCCAGAGGAGACTTTGGCGTCCACCTTAAGCCATCTTCCTCCACTGGGGGCCCAGAGGACATTGGTGGAGACCCTCTCACCCCATCCTCAGCCATGAGAGCACCTAGCAGACCCAGCCGAGGCGGAGGCGGCCCCCGAGGGGAGTCAAAACGACAGCAGGGGGATGGCACCTGTGGCGTCGCACCCCCTTCCTGGGGTGAAAGATGGTTCTTGGGGTGTGCAAGGCTCCGCCGCCGGCCCCGGTGGCGCCCCCAACGCTTCCAGTGGAATGTCAGCGAGGTGCTTTTTGAGTAGAGCAGCATCCCAAGGGCTCGCATGGCTCTGCGGCGGCGCTGTGAGCAGGTTTTTCGATGAGGAGGGCGGGGAGGGCGAGGCCGCTGGGAGGCTCCCAGCTGACCCCACCTGGGGGGCAGCCTCCAAGCTGCCACTTCCTCTTCCTCATCTTCATCCTCGTCCTCCTCCTCTTCCTCCTCCTCTTCACTAGCTGAGGCATCAAAAGAGGGCCGAGGGACAGGGAGGCGTCTGGCTGGCGCTGTAGTCCCTGACCCAGGATCTGGCCCAAACCCTCCACCTGATTTGAGTCGGGGTTTGGGGGGTGGGGGCCAACGAATACGCTCCCGCCTGGGACTTGAGTAAGCTGGGGCTATGCCAGGTCCAGGAGGCTCAGGCCCCCAAGACCCGGTCCCTTGTATAGTCTCTTTCATCTTCCAGTAGCCTGTAAAACAATGGTCAGAGTGTCAGAATCCAAACACCCTGAACCCCAGGATCTTGCCTCTCTTCCTCAGCATGCCTTCTCTGGCATCAGATGCAAATAATCTAAGGAGAGAGGGAAAAAAACGCCAAACTCCTACAATTTGCCGATCTTCTCCGTTCACATGGTCCACAAGGGGCCCTTTAGAGTCTGTGTCATCATCCTTCCCCTGACCAGATAGAAGCAAGGGAGAATATGGCAGAGCAGCAAGCCTCCGGGATCTTATTTCTCAGATCCCCAGGTTAAACCCAGTATTTTCAGGCTCTACTTCTCTACTGGAGACCACCAGGGGTATCCTAATTGAGCACCTAATGAGGGGCATGGCTCAGCACGAGAATCCTGACATGATACAGAGACAGCTGAGGAAGACACAACTTCCACAAGGAAACCGTGGTCTAGAGTGGAAAGAGAGTTCTCTACCACCTTGGAATGAATGGGGCGCTGGGGTGGGGAGGGGATGGGCATGCTCAGGTCGTCTCAGGAGGTCTCAGGAGGGAATGGGGATCCCAGGGCTACGGTTCAAGGAGCAAAATCTAATGAAAACGGAAGAATGTTAAAGGAAACTGGACGAGAACCCAATCGGTGCTTAGGCAGCCGGATCAAGGCGCTGGGACAGAACTGAGCCGCGTGAGCCAGGCTGGCCCAACCCCCCTCTCCTGCTCCGTTCCCGGGGGCCAGAATGCGTCCCACACCGGTTTGGTCCCACAGGCTCAGGACAGTTCGGCGCCCGAGGGCCTTAAGAAGCCCCTTCGAGGGCCTCCTGGGCCCCCGTTAGGTGGGAATGAGGTCCAGGATTGGGAGAGGCCGCGGCAGAGCTGGGGGAAGGGTAGGGGGCGTCCTCACCGGGAGCGGGGAAGCCGGGCGGACGGGCCCGAGGGCGGGCGTCTCCGGCCTCAAGCTTCCCGGCTCATCTCTCCGGCGACGGCGGCGGCCCCGCCACTCCTGCTGTCTTCAGGCGCAGCCCTCTCAATTCAGGATTCCAACGCTTCTGGGCCGCGCGCCGCGCCGCCGAGCCGCCCCGCCGCGGCCGCGTCTTGCTCTGCTTCAGCCTCCACCTCCACCACCTCCCCCTCCTCCTCCTCCTCCTTCCCCTCCCGCGAGCCCCAGGCCCACCGGCGCTGGCGGCGCACGATTTGTACGTCACACCCGGCGAACAGCGCCGGCGCGGCCAGCACGCGCCTAGTCCCGCCTACCCGAGAGCGCAGACGCCAAGGGACCGTCCCGCCCCCCAGCCCCGTGCGAGGCTGCGCCTGCGCACTCCCGCTGCTCCGGGCCACGCGAGGGCCCGCCTCTCTCCGGTTTGCGCCTGCGTGTCCACCCCCCCCACCCCCGGCCAACGCTGCGTGTCCCGCCGCGTAGCCCCTTCCCGGCGCTTGCGGGCCTGAACCTCGGGGCCCGCGGAACCTGGGTCCCGTGGGCCGCGCCGGGGGAGAGCCGGGAGGGCAGGGAGATCCCGGGGCTAGGCAAGGCAGCGAGGGGAATGGAAGTCGTTCATTCTTTAAGTCCAAACAGGTCTTGAGCAGAAAGAGCCCAGAGGCGTGAAGGCAGACCAGCGTTAGGGCACACGATTTCCCCAAGGCTCCCCAGACCCCCGTCCCCGCCCAGAGGGGCTTGGAGGGGCCCGCTACGCCAGGGGCGTAGAGAGCAGGAAGGGCAGAACTTGGCACCCGAGCAGTAATGGGGCTGCAAAGGGACCGTCGTCGTCGGGCCTCCCCTGCAGACGGCCGCCTAATAAACACACCCCCGGAGACAGTGCTGGAAACTGGGGCCCCGTCGCCGGGGAGAGAAGTGGGGATTAAGCTTCTTGTGGAGCGAGGAGGCAGCGGGTACCTGGGGAGAGGTGTGGCACAGGGAACCACGAGTCTTCCCGAGTGGAGGGAGGCTTCGTGGACTCGTGCCAACACGCAGGCTGGTTCTCTCAAACTGCCGCTAGGTGGTGGTGCTGTTCTGAAAGCATTCCAGTGGGACCCAAAGTAGGTCCAGACAAGGCCTGACATTGCCCACCCCCCCGCCCCCCCCTCGAGAATGTGGGGCTGGATGGGGGACAAAAGCAAGATATACACCTCTTTAATATCCATGAAATCAAAGTCTACGGGGTGGGGGTGGGTCGGGAAAAGGGAGGAGCGGAGATTGATGAGCCGTCAAACCCAGCGTTCCCGTCAAACCCAGAAGAGGCGTCCGTCCGCTCCTATTCGCTCTTGGCTGTCTCCGATTTGTACCCACCCTCATCTTCCGAGCTCAACACCACCATCCATATCCTAATCACAGTTTCACAAACCCCAGGAAGGTTCCATGCGGAGAGAGGCTGAGTTTCGCCCTCCCCCGGGGGATGGTGACACTCAGAATATCCCCTTGGTGTAGGTGGAAGACACCTGAGAAACGGAGAAAATACACACTCCGTGAAGCACAGTCCCGCAGACTCTCTGGTGCCTCTCCTCTCTTCTCCGGCTCAGCCTTCCTCCTGCTTCCTGGCCTGCATCCCCCAGATCCACCTGTCCACCCAGGCTTCCGGCCCCCCGGGGGTCACAGACACCCTGCTCCTCTCACACCTGCCCTCCACTGCCCACGGGGCTCTTACCTGCGCTGTAGCAGCTGTTGTAGGCCCAGTCCGGGTTGGAGGGCATGCTTCGGACACATCGGAAGAGAGTCTCCTGCCTTCCCTGGCCCTCCCGAGACACCACCTGACCCATGGTGAAAGTCACATCATGGAACAGGACCTGACGGGGGATGGAGGAGAAGCTGAAGGAAGTGAGAAAGCATGGCTCAGGGCTGGGAGGCCTCCGGAGCCTGGATGACGGAGCCAAGGAAGGAAGGAGGGTCTTCGAAGTTTGGTATGAACAGAGGCGTTGGGAACCCTCAGTACCAGGGCATCCAGGCCCTGGGAGAACAGACCCCATGGCCCCCAGTCGAGGCTTAGGGTATGTGTGGGATTACCTGACTATACAGCAGATAGACCCCAGCGTCCCAGACTCGAACAACGTATCCTTGGGCCTCCAGACCTCTCCCACGCTTAAGGGCCGGTTGCCACATCACCTCCGTCACATCGGAGTCCTCTGGAGGTGAGGAGTATGGCAATCAGGACTTCTGGGCATTCTCAGAGACTTTTCATTGCTAGGATTCTCTTGGGCCCAGGTGTCAGCCCCAAAGTTCCCTGATCTTGCCCCTCCCCCAGAGCCATTATTTAAAGTAGTGCTCACCCTTGGAGGTGATGTTGATGGGGACAAGGTGCAGAACGGAATGCTTCTCTGAGGAAAGAAGAAGGAGATCTAAGCAATGCCCACCTGTCCCCTCCCCCCTGCCCCTGGCTCCGGGGAACAATCTCCAGATCCCCCTGCTGCTTGATCACCTCCCACCCCTGCCGCTCCCGGGAGGCCTCACTCTTCTGCTTATGCGTGAGCGCTGCTCTCTTTCTCCGGGCTCTCTCCCCATTCTCCCAGGCTTCCAGGGCATCAGGGCTCTGTTCATGGAAAGAGGGTCAGGGTTAGGCTAAGAAGCAAGGGTCCCCCGACAGCTTTTCCTCCCAGCCCTGCCCCGCCTCCCCACTCCCCAGCCCCAGGAGCGCCTCACATCACTCATGCACTTTTCCCCAGCGACCTGAGTCTTGGTGCTGGCTGTCCTCCAGGATCTGGTAGGCATGAGAAGCATTAATCTTTAACAATTTCCTTTCCTGGAATGGTTGCCCCCTTGACCTCCAAACCTGGGACCCTCTCCTGCATCTACTCAAAACTTTACAGACCACGAGGCTAGACCCAGGAGGCCCCAAGATGGCCCTGGCACCCAAACTCTTCTCCCCCACTCCCTTCTCCCCTCACTCACCTGCTCCTGGAGGCTCAGCCATGGATGCCCTTCCTCCTTCTCGGGGGGCCCTCCGGCCCTCTGCAGCCGAGCCACCTCTCTCCTTAGATTTTGCAGCTCTGTTTGCTGGGTCAGCAGAGCCAGGGCACAAGCCACAGCCCCCAGAGCTGCCCCCCAACTCAACCAGAGGGCGACTGAGAGTGCCGGCTCTCGGGCCGGGCCACCCATGTCTCCCGGGGGCCCTTTGGGGGCTAGCAAGGAAGGAAACGAGGCTGGCATGAGCTGGGGACCCTGCCAAAGGCTGCAGCCTCAGGAGTGGGGTGGCGGGGAGGTGGTGGGGAGGGTGGGGGTACAGAAGGGAAGAAGAGCGTTACGCAAGGGAGGAATAAAAAGGAACTTGAGAATTAAAAAGGGAGGAGGAGAGCCAGCAAGGGGCACTGTTGGTGCTCCTGGCACCCCGCCGTGGGGCCGGTGTTGTCTCCAGACGCCCCCTCCGGACACACACACACACACATACACACACACACACACACCCTCCTCCAGCCTCAGGAGGACTAGGTCCCAGTCTCTTGAGGAAGGACAAGACTGCCAGTGACACCCAGGAGGAGCGGCCGAGCACAGGAACCCTGGGACGGCCCCAGAAGTGGGGGAGGGAAGGGTGGCTGGCTCCGGGGCATGGTGCCAAGAGCAGGGATGAAGGGGCAAGCTGGGCAGCCTTGGGGGTCCAGGGGTGAGGGGGTAAAGACCCTCTGGCTCAGCCACACGAGAGATCTTTGGGTATGACTGAAGGTGGAAAAGGAGGGGCGGGGGGGGCGGCGGGTAGATGGGAAGGAGAACCAGGGTCGCGGAAGCAAGAAACTGGCTGAGTTCTGGGGTTAAGGCCAGGCCGGGTGTGTTGGAATAGGCCAGCACTACTCCCTGTGCTGAACTTGGCAAGGAGAACTTCCTGTTTCCCGAGAAGAGCTCTTACATAAGGCCCTGGTCAGAGAGAGAAAGAGACAGCCCCAAGCACCCTACCACTGTAGGATTCCTCCCCTGGACCCAGGGCCCCGGGTTCCCATGTTCCCGGTTCCCGCGTCCTGCTTCCTGACCCTGAGCTCCCCTTCGGGCCTGCTCCCACCCCACATCCCAGCCGGGGCTGGTGGCAGCCCCGCTGAATGTCCCGAGGCTGCCAAGAGGAAGGGCCCCTGCTCCTCCCAGCCAGGGATTACCAGCAGGAGGAAGCCCGCCTCCTAGGTAAATGAGGCAGCTTCTGCTGGACCTTGGGCAGAGGATTGATTTTTTTTTTCTGGCAGTTTGCCTTTCCACTCTCTACTCATGCCTCAGGGGTCAGAGGCAGGCGGGTCCCCACTCGCGAGCCCGTACATTGCCCTGGCATCCCAGCCCTCCCGCACCCCACTCCTGGATGCCCAGACCCCCTTCCCGTAGCCCTCCACTACCCTGAGAAATGTTCCCTAAGCCCCAAGGAAGAGAGAGACCGTGGTTTATTCTCTTTAATATCCACTTATCAACATTTTGTCACAATAATAATAAAAATAATATCTGCTTCTTAAAAATCCACAGGGAATTATCAGGGAAGGAGCTTGGCTTGCTCTTAGCCCTCGCATTTGGGAACTCCCGGCCTAGTCCCAGGCTCCCTGGCATCCAGCCCCTATTAGTGCCTGAAGGTGGGAGGGATTGGGGACCCATCCTCACCCAGAGTAGAGTAGACACAGTGTCCTGGGGGGTTGTGGCCAGGGCAGGGGTCAGGAGATTAATGGGGGCGACGAAAGACTAGGGGTTCAGGAGCTAGTGAGGTGGAGGGGGGGCGTCAGAGGAGAAGGGGGTTATCTGTGTGGCGTGGAAACAAACGTGAACAAGTCCAAGCAGCCTGCAGAGGGCGGGCAGGTGGGGGGGGAACGGGGGAGGAGGGGGGGCGCACGGGGGGAGGGGCGCACCGAGACAGCCGCGGTGGGGGCGCCACCAGGGCCCCTCAGTGAACCTGGAAGAGTCCAAAGTAGGTGAGGAAGGGGGCGGCCTTGAGATGGGCCCAGGGGAGGGTGCGGATCCGCAGGGAGGACCCCGGCCGGAGGGGCAACAGCCCAGACACCTGGCAGAGGCGGAGCTGGGGCCCCACGGCGCTCGCGGCCGTGGCCGAGAACTCCTCCAGGCAGCGCAGGGCCAGCGCGTCATCCACCAGCAAGTCCAGCTTCAGGTAGACAGCCTTCCCCTCGTCAAAGTGCACCTGCCGGGCGGGCGGGAGGCGGCAGAGTCCAGGCCTCTGCTGGCCGCGCCTCAATTTCCAGCAGCCTTGGCCCCCCAGGGGGCCCATCGGGCCCCAGCCCTGAGCTCCCCTCCCCGCGCTGGCTCGCCCCCGGCCCCCCAGACCCGCAGTCCCCGCTGTACCGTGGAGCCAGGTGGGCCTTACCTGACAGTAGAGGTAATAGAGCCCGGCCCGCACGACGAGAAACTCCCCGCTCTGGCGGTCATAGCGCAGCGGGTTGGAGCTGTTGATTTTCGCCTCTTCCCAGCCGCTCACCGTGCCGTCCACACCTGAAGGGTGGTGATCAGAGATCAGGACTCTCTCGCACTCCCCGGGGACCCGTTCAGTACCTAAGGCTCGGGGGCCCCCTTTACCCAGAAGATGCAGAGATGGGTGTGGGGCCAGGGAGGAGCCCGTGGTGTAACAGGAAGTGTGCGTGAAGACGTGCGGCGTTTACACGTGTCTGTGACCAGGGCGGTAAGGAGCAAGGTGTCACCCACCACTTCTGGGGAGAAGAGCCAGATGGAAGGAGAAGCGCCGGGGGGGGCTTTGGTATTTTGTGTCTCTGCTGTTTGCCTCTTTTGAGAATGTCTACGTCCCGCCCTCGAATCGTACAGTACTTGGATTAAGAACGGGATATTATTCAGCCATTAAAAAGATAAATGCTACCCTGTGGACGAACCGAAAGCATTATGCTAAATGAAAGAAGCCAGTCCCAAAGGACCACATATTATGTGATTTCTCTGAAATTTCCAGATAATAAATACATAGAGACAGAAAGTAGATCGGTGGGTGCTTGGAGCTGGGGGCGTGTGTGGGAGAAACAGGGGTGCTGACTAAAGGCTACAGGGTGTCTTCCCATGCTGATGGCTGCAACTGTGTGACCAGACTAAGACTAAAAACCACCGAATCGTACACTTTACGTGGGTGAATTGTATGGGAAGTATAGCTCAATAAAACCGTACCAAAAAATTTAAAAAACCTAGAGCTAAGGTCATGGCCAAGAAGATGAATAATAGAACGATGGAGCAGGAGCTCAGGTGGCTTCCCGGGTCCTCCCCGGGCCACCCGGTCTATCACAGGACTCCCACTGTCTTCCTGCCCCCCTCCCCGCCCCACCCCGCCCCTGCACACACCAAGCACCTTTCTCCCTTCAGATCCCGACTCAGCTGACAGCCTTCCTTCCCTGGGCCCCCAGTTCCAAACAGCCAGTCCCAGCCCTGCCTCTTGTCTCTTCCCCACGCCACCCTGTTTCCTTCACCCGGGAAATCCTCCGGCTGATTTACTGAGGTGCAAGTGTGGGGTCCCAGCACGGTCTTATTCACCACCGTGGTGTGGCACGCAGCGCTGGGCCTGCTCCGAGTGGGCGCCCGGCGAACACCGCTGGGAGGCCAGAGGGGGCGGCCAACGGGGCCCAGAGCTCTGGCTTTGTCTGGATCCACCCCCTGCTCTCCTGGGCCTCGCTCAGCGGCCGCGCCTTCCCCAGCGCTCCCTCATCGTAACCCATTTGATTCCCCGATTTCCAGTTCCTACCTGTTCTGCCACCTCAATCCCTGCGCCCTGTCTCCCTCCCCACCCGGCCCCTGGCACTCCGGCTGGGATTCTTCTCAGCCTCCCTCCTCGGCCGACTCCCCTGTGCACCTTCTTCCTGCTCCACTTTATTCCCTACACGCGTCCTTCTAAAACGCGGGTGGGAGCCTGCCTTTGCTTGCTTTGACCTCAGGATGACTTCCAGACTCCCTTTGGGGCCTGGCTCCCTATTCTCCTCCAAGCTCACGGCCCCCCCGTCCTGTCGGCGAGCACCTCCCTCCAAGCACACTAAGCAGCTCATCATACTCTTGCCCAACTCGCGGCTTTGGCACAAGTGGTTCCTTCTACCTGGAACGTCCTTGACCCCGTGTCCATCTTAGATTCATGCTTCAAGGCCCACCACGCCTTCTTGGGGAAGGAGTCCTGACTCCATTGTAAAGTTGTTTGTCTTCTTCTACGCTACCGTGTACCTCTGGATGCTCTCCTTATTGTCCTTGTCACAGCATACTGTGATTCCCAAATTTATATGCTTGTCTCCTCTCCTAGACGGTCATCTTTCGAGACTAGGTCTGGGTATCATTCCCTGTGGGCGCTGAGCCTGCTCCTTAAAACAGCAGGTTCTCAGCAGCGGAGGGATGAATGTCTGGGTAACTACTCCACTGAATGGTCCATCGGGAGGGGAGGAGGGCTGGCCCGGGGCATGAAGAGCAGGGGGAGAGGAGGGAGGACATTCCCCACTATGGAACCAGCTGGAGGAAAGGCTGGTTGTGGCCAAAGGGCATGGTGTGCCTGGGACCGCGGGGTCCCTCCACATCACAACCACAAGCCTCAGATGGACATTCTTTACTGCCTGGCAACCCTCCTTCTCTTGCCCACTGAGCTTGCTCTGGTACTCATCGAGGCAAGGATTTTGTACCCTCGCTCCTCGCACCTCCTGCCCATCTCCCTCATTCTCCAGGGGATCTAGAAGTCGTCAGGCAAGGGCTCCCCCGCCTCCCCCGACCAGAGCCAAAAAACTGACCTGTGCCCACATTCTCGACTGACCCTCTTGTGATGATGGGATAATGTGTCCCTCCCTTTGTTCTGGAACCCACCCCTTGCCCCCGTCCTGGACACTGCCCTGTGGGGCCCCCCCACCCCTGCGCCGGGCATGTCCAGTACACAAGCACACTCTAGCGAGCTTCAAATCCTGGTCCTGCCACTGAGTATCGTCATGGCCTCGGGCAGGGTAAGTAACCTCCATCTGTAAAAATGGAGCTGATCAGAGTATCTTCCCTTTGGGACCATTAGGAGGTCTAGACGAACGGGACATCCAGTAAATGTTAGCTAAGATCCCTATGGTACTGCTTATCCCCAGAAGGACTGAATTTTTCCTCCCTCCACATCTCCCTCCAGCCACTGGCCCCCACTGCTCTGCTCATCCCAGAGAAACTTCTGGAAAGGGCTGTCCCTGACTCCAATTCCTCTTTCCCATTTTCTCTTCACCCCGTCCACACTGGCTTCTATCCTAACTGCACCACTGAAACCGCCCTGGCCAAGGTCACCAGCTGCCTTTTTAGGTTACCAAACCCCCATGGTCAAATCATGTGACCTCTCAGCTGCATTCAGCAGAGCCACACCCTCGTTGGTGAGACCGCATCTTCTCTCAGATCACAGGCCCCTCTCCTCCCCGACTTTCTTCCCTTCTGTCCATCTGCTTCTCAGTCTCCGCTGGGTTCTCCTCTTCTGCGCCACTTCTAGATGGCTCACAGCCCCAGGGCCTCACTCTTGGGGCCCCTCTTGCCCCCTGGGGCCTCATCCAACCCTGGAGCTCTAAACACCATCCGTACGGCTACGGTTCCTGACGGCTGGCGTCCTAACCCAGCCACCTGTCTGCGGAACTCACTCATTTATTATTACTTCACTTGGTTTAGTAGGAGATCTGAAATTCCATTCTTAATTCACGTACCTCCCAACCTATTTCTTCCCCAGGAAACCCCATCCCCATTAAATGGCATCATTATTCCCAAGGACGCCCAAGTTAAAAATCTAGAAGTCACTTTGATCCCTTTCCCTTGCCTTCCCCCTGCACATCCAACCCATAAGCAAGCCCTATCTTCAAGCTACATGGCTCCATCTCGACTGCTAGGCCCCCTAGACCAAGCCACCCTCCTGTCTTGCCTCCTGGCCTGCCCCATGGAAGGACATTCCAGGGGAGGGCACAGTGTGTGCAAAATCCAGAAGAAGCACACTGGCAGGGAGGGGTGTCAGGCCAAGTGTGCAGGGAGAAGAGGTTGAGACCAGACCACGGAGAGGCTGCAGCCAGGCAGAGAAGCAGGGTTATAATGACAGTGAGTTGGGAGGGCCTTAGCTTGGCAACATAGGTGGGACAGAGCCAAGGGGTGGGGAGGGGCTGGGATGGGGAAGGGGTTAGAGACTGGGTTTGCGGTTCTGAGATCCTAGTGCTGAGATGGGAGGTGGGGTAGGGATGCAAAAGGAGCCCGGTAGAGGGGCGCCTGGGTGGCTCAGATGGTTAAGCGTCTGCCTTCGGCTCAGGTCATGATCCTGGAGTCCCGGGATCGAGTCCCACATCGGGCTCCCTGCTTGGCGGGGAGTCTGCCTCTCCTCCCTCTGACCCTCCTCCCTCTCCTGCTCTCTGTCTCTCGTTCTCTCTCTCTCAAATAAATAAATAGAATCTTTAAAAAAAAAAAAAAAGGAGCCCGGTAGAAACATTTTAAGAAAAATGGTCAGAGCGTGAAGACTCACGGAAGACGAGGGGGGGGTGCGGAGAGGGAAGAATCAAATGTGCTTCTTGCACAAGCATGAGGGCTGGTGGTTGGGTGCGGGGAGTCTGCCTGGGTTCTCATGCCTGGGTCACAGACAGAGACCAGGTTTGGGAACTGAGAGAACCGAGCCCTGAGGATCTTCTTGAACTGGCTTCTGGGGTTCCCAGGCTGAAGGCAGGGAGGGCAGTGGGAAGTGAAAGGTTTGGAGGGGCCCTTTTCCCAGGAGGCCAGTGCTGTGCGAGTTGGGGGGGAGAGCTCAGAGGCGGGAATGGCGTCTCACCGGCCTGCGCTCCGTCCTGTCCCGGTCGTGGGTGAACTGTAAGGCATAAGAAAGGGTTGTTGAGACCTGCCCCGGCCTGCCACCACCCCATCTCCCTGGGCAGGTATCACCCATCACCCACCTTCATAATGCGCTGCAATGACTCTGCGAGCCCGCATTTTCCGGCCTTTAGGTGCTGAGAATCAAGGAAAGAGACGCGGGGAATATAGCGCCCCCTTACTCTGGGGGGCCCAGGAGCCACTCCCCGGCCCCGCCTCCCTCTCAGAGCCCCAGCATCCTTATTCTTGTCCAGACTCCTGGCCTCAGAGCCTCAGGCCAGACCTCCCTCCATCAGCAGAATGACTGCATCATTTATCACCCATACTGGGTTGTTTCTGAGAGCAGAAGGGTTGCTATGAATAATCGCAGGGAGATAACAGTCGTAAGCGGGGACAGTCCTGTGCAAACCTGTACACAGTCACGTGGTCATCCCATTCACAAGCCTCTCTGCTTACCGGGACCTGCCTCTGCCTCTGCCTCCCCCACCTTGTCTCCATCTCCTAACCCTGGGCCATCCCCTCCTCCATATCTGCCCTAGCATCTCAAGTGAAAAGCAGGTCCGTGGGATGGGAGGGGCTTCAGAGAGAGGTCCAGAATTCTAGGTTTGCGTCTCAACCCAATAGCTGCCTGACTCTGAACTCCGCGCCCCCCCCCCACACCCTGTCTGTGCCTCAGTTTCTCCATCCCGAGCATAAGTGAGGATGATGGTTTTGATTCTGCCCACTCCGTGGGGCTGTGAGGATGAACAAAAGCAATAAGGAGCGCAGAAGCCACTGTAGACTGGCCACTGCGATTATTCCTGAAGGGTGGGTAAAGGGATGCTCACCATTTCTGCGCGGCCGAACCAGCCTCTTCAGGAAAGGCCCAGGATCCTGGCTTTCCTCTGTCTGGGGATTCAGTTCCTAGGCGAATTAAGGGCAGGGCTAAACCGGGGTCTTGCGGGAACTACCAGAGACTAAGCTGAGACCGACAGGGCCCCCGCACCCCTCGTCGGGAGAGGCACCAGCTAGCACCAGGCACACAAGTCTTAGGGAGGCCAGGTGCTGGGGGCCCCCGGCCCCCCAGGCCCCCACCACACGGAACCGGCACAGACCCTTCGGCGCGGTCAGCACAGTGCCCAGGCGCCCACACCCGGCCTGCGTGCACGCATCCCCAGCATCCCTCCTCGGCGGCAGGCTCCCCCCATCCCATACCCCCACTTCACCCACAGCCAATAAACACTCCGGACTCAGGCGACACGAGCCCCTTCCACACAGCGGCACCCTCCCTCTCTCTCCGTCTCACATACGCATGCACGGCGGTGCACACCCCCGCACACACGCAGTTGGCACGGCCAGGGGCACACCCCGCGCCCTCGGCTCGCGCACACTGCCCACGCCCAGCAGCGCGCGCCCGCCACCCACGGCCACTCACCGGCGGGTCCGGGTCCTCCTCCGCCACCAGCTCCCCCTGGGAAGGCTCCTGCCGGGAAGGAGGCAGCGTCACCCCGTCCTTCTCCACCTGGCATCTCACCCTCCACCCCGCTTCCTGGCCCCGTGCCCTCAGCCCCCCCGGCCCCGTCCGCCGCTCCGCAGACTCGGCTCCCCGCCGGCCCCGGGACGGCTGCGCCGCAGGGCCTCACCTGGGCGGGCGCCGATGCCCGGCTCCCCAGGCTGACCGCGGCCAGCAGGAGGCCGAGGCAGGCCAGCGCCAGGCCCAGGCCCAGCGCGAGCGGCGCCAGCAGGGCGGTGCCCGGCTCCCCCCGGCGCCCCCTCCGCCTCTGGCTCCGACGGGCGGCCATGGGGGCGGGGGGCTGTGCCTGCCTCGCGGCCCCCCCACCCCCGGCCCGGGACCCGCGGGGGCGGGGGCCGGGGAGCCGGCGGGCGGAGCGGGCGGCCGAGAAGGCGGGGCGACGGGCGCGCCCGGGAGGGGAGCGCACAGGAAGCGGGACGCGGCGGGGGCGCTGAGCCGCGCGCCGACCCCGGGAGGAGCCCCGCGGGGCCCGGTTGGCGGGAGGGGCCCCGGGCGCGGAGGGCCGGCCGGGGAGCGGGAGCGGGGGCGCCGCGCGCGGGGACTCCACCCAGGCCCGGGTGCGGAGGGAGGGGGGGCGAGAGAGAGAGAGAGGCGGCGGGACCCCCGCGCCTCCGACGGGGCCAGTCCTGGCCCCGGAGCGACCGTCGATTTCGGGTCCCGGACTGGGATGACCCGGCAGCGGGGTTAGGGCCGAGGGCCGCTTGGATTTTATCTGCTGCACCGAAGGACAATACTTCCGTGCACGAAACTGGAAAAGAGCCTGAGGACATCATTCACACGGGTCATGTGCTCACTTCTTTCGGCAGATCAGTTGGGAGTTGATTAAAACTTCGGCGTCCTGCGCTAGACAGAGCGAGCTTCTGGCCCGCCCTCGTGCCAGCCTCCGCCCCCGCCCCCAGTCGGCGGGTTCCCCTAATGCCTCTCTCTGGAAACACAGGGGCCGCTTCCGCTAAGCCTAGGGCTTAAGTGAGTTCAACGGGCGCTCCAGGAGCCCGATGCATGAATTTGGTCAAAGCTGGACCCCTTTTGCCGGGAAAACACTTGTGTGAACAGTAAGACTCTCAAAAATGCATCTAACCTGTAGCGTTCACTTATGCACATTTGCAGTGAAAAGTATCAGAAAGCAGCTCTGTTGCAGAGAGTACTAATTGGCTCGGGTGAAGCTGTGGTTCTAAGGAAGCTTCTGGAGAGGCTTCTGCCTTGGGGCTCTGCTCAGTCCTGCCCTCTCCCCGCCTTCTGGTCTTGTTGGTTTCCTTTGTGTTCTGGAATTGGCTGAGCCCCCTCCCTGTCTCAGGGTCTCAACACCTTCGGTCTCCTTACTTGGCACACTCAGACCACCCTCTCCCCGGTTAGTCATTTCGGAGAGTTTTCCAGACCATCTTTTCTCACGAGGACCCGAACTGCCCACGTTGTGCCTTCTGGTTGCCCTCTCTTTCTCACCTGTCAAAATTTGTAATGATCGACCTGGCTACTATCTCCCCATCGACATTGCAAAGTATAAAATTACATATTTCCTGGTTTCTGCTTATTGTCTGTGTCTAGAATGTAAATTCCGTGAGGATTTTATTCACTATGTTCCCGGCACCTTGTCAAAGCCGGTCCCCCAAATATCACTAGAACAACCTGTTGGTAAGACAAAGCAGGGTTTACTGCTTGTCCCTCAAAGGTCTGACAACACCTCATAGGGAGATGGGCAAACCCACAAAATTTATTGAGACATTGAAGTCTGGTTTAAAGCAGGTCTTTCCAAGCCGGGGTAAGAGCAGGGGTTGATTAGGGTAGGTAAGGGTTATGGTTTAATCATGTAGAATTCACATAGCAAAGTGAGGGGCTCAAACAGTGTTAAGGTGTAAATTGTCAGCTGAGAGACATTTCTATTGAAAATCAGCTGACTTTTTTTTAAGTAATCTCTATGCCCAATATGAAGTTTAAACTCATGACCAAGAGATCAAGAGTTGCATGCTCTACCCACTGAGCCAGCCAAGGCACTCCTGATTGATTGTGGGGTTTGGGGTTTTTTTGTTTTGTTTTTATTTTTTTCTCTCTCTCTTTTTTTAAAGATTTTATTTATTTACTTATTTGAGAGAGAGAGAGAGAGAAACAGCATGAGAGGGGATAGGGTCAGAGGGAGAAGCAGGCTCCCTGCTGAGCCGGGAGGCCGATGTGGGACTCGATCCCAGGACTCCGGGATCATGACCTGAGCCGAAGGCAGTTGCTTAACCAACTGAGCCACCCAGGCGCCCATGTTTTGTTTTGTTTTTAATAAGCTCTATACCCAACATGGGGCTTGAACTGACGACCCTGAAACCAACAGTCACATGCTCTACAGACCTACAGACAGAGCTATCCAGGTGCCTGAGAGTCAGCTGATGTTTTCCATTAAAGAGTTGATGGGTCTTTCAGGAAGTTCCTGGAATAAGCAATAAAGTTAATTTGCAACATTCATCTTCCCGGGTGAATGTCTCTTAGAATACTATTTACGCCAGCGAAGACAAGAATAGTCATGTCGACAAAGATCTAAGTGTCCCCGGCCGGTGGCTTCAGTTGTCACCCTGCAGCGACTTGATCATAATGGATGTTTAATAAACATCTGTTGGGTGATTGAACTAAATGCTCCGAGGGGACAGGGACCACATATGTCTTCTCTTCTGTTTATCCTTGGTGCCTAGCACAATGTCTGGCAAACAGGGAGCACTCAATAAATATTTCTGGAATGACTGAACAGATCTGGGATTCTAGTGGATGACATTTGTAACAGGGAGAAAAGGAAGAAGCCCAAGACACTTTGGTGGAAAGCCCAGAGTGAATTCTGATCATTTTCGGGATCTATGTAACTTAATGGCACTGATTTAAGTTTCATTGTACTTCAAACATGTGACTTTCCTTTTCATACAAGAGGGTCTCCGTGTTGTTCTGTGCTTCATAGCTATGGCTGGGGTTATTGGGGTACACACAAATGACGTGAGAAAGGGACGATGCAGGGGCGCCTGGGTGGCTCAGTCAGTGGAGCACGAGATTCTTGATCTTGGGGTTGTAAGTTTGAGCCCCCAGGTTGGGTGTAGAGATTACTGAAATTATATAGAAATAAATAAAATAAAAAATAAATAAACAAGCAAGCCCTGTCTTTGGGACAGAACTCTGGTGTTCAATAAATACTTCCTCGATTTCCACTGAGTTTGATGAATGAGCCATTACCACAGACCTCCATCTGTCTGGATACTGGGCGTGTGGAACAATTAGAAAGTAAAACAAGATATCTGACTCTGGGTCAGGCATACTCCTTTGTCTCCAATCCTTCCTCAGGAAAAGTAGAGAATACAAAAAGAAGCAACAGTGCAAAGATGGAGGGGGGTTGCCAGTCGAGCCTAGTTGCTTAGGCTGCCCAGGAGAGGCAATTTCCCCGATCAGCAGGCAAAGGAAAGCGGGAGAGGTGGGAGTGAAATTCTGGAAATGAGTGAAGGTCTGCAAAGACAGGCCAACAGCACCAGCTGATGACCCCACTTCCGCTCCTCACCCGGAAGGCATTTCCCTCCTTTGGACAGAATGGCAGACAGCTTGTCCCCAAAGAAATTGAACCAATTGTCTGAGGGAAGTTAAGCCTTGGCAATCCAGAATAAATGCTTTTTTATTTTAGCTTTTGGGGTGATCCACAATCTGACAGCTGACCATCAATCAACCCTCTCCACCCCAACTGAAGCTCTTCAGTGGATGTGTCGTTTTGTTTTTTTTTAAGATTTTATTTATTTATTTGACAGAGAGAGAGAGCACAAGCAGGAGGAGAAGCAGAGAGAGAAGCAGGCTCCCCGCTGAGCAGGGAGCCCAAAGTGGGGCTCAGGACTCGATCCCAGGACCCTGGGATCATGACCTGAGCCAAAGGCAGAAGCTTAATCGACTGAGCCACCCAGGCGCCCCCCGTCGATGTGTCTTATCCTATCCTAATCCACGAAGATTTCCTAGGCAGAATTTCCAACCAGAGAGAACCCTAGAGGAAAAATATCATAATTTACGTACCAGCAGAGGAAACCCAGGATACCTTGGTAGTTCTTTATGAAATATTACCAGTGATCACCACGCATACGAGAACCAGGAGCATGCAAAGAAAGACAAACAAACAAGAAGATGGGGACTGGAGGAAACAGAGACACATGCATAACTCATTGACTGTGTTTCACTCTCTTGCGTCTGTCGGCACCGTTTTTCCAACAGCATTTGCTCACTTTGTGACTCTATGTCACATTTTGGGAATTCACACAATATTTCAAATTTTTTCACTATATTTATATTTATTGTGGTGACCTAGGTTCAGTGATTATGACTTGCTGAAAGTTCAGATGATGGTTAGCTTTCCTTTTTTTTTTTTTTTTTTTTTTGAGTAATCTCCATGCCCAGCATGGGGCTTGAACTCATAACCTGGAGACCAAGAGTCACACACTCCACGGACTGAGCCAGCCAGGTGCCCCAGCATTTTTTAAGCCATATAAGTTGTTAGTTCCTAGCTATTGCACACTTAATAGACTATAGTATCATGGAAACATAACTTTTATACGCACTGGGAAACCAAAATACTCATTCGACTTGCTTTATGGCTGTGGTTTGGAACTGAACCCACAATAACTACGAGGTATGACTACGATGCAGAGTACAGAGAGAACCCCTCATAAACATCCATAACGCAAGAAGAGGGTGCTATATGAAAAAGGAGCAATCAGAAAACAAATATTTCTCAGTGGCTAAAAATGTGGTTGCAAAACCAGCTTATTTTTTTTTTAGTAATCTCTACACCCAAAACGTGTCTCAAACCCATGACCTGGAGATCAAGAGTCACGTGCTCCACTCACTGAGCCAGCCAAGGGCCCCTCAGGTCTGTTTTTTAATCCTTCTATTAAACATTGTATTTTTATGGAGCACCTGTTGGCTCAGCCAGTGGAGAGTGTGACTCTTGATCTGGGCGTTTTAAGTTCGAGCCCCACGTTGGGTGTAGAGATTACTTAAAAATAAAATCTTAGGGCGCCTGGGTGGCTCAGTTGGTTAAGCGACTGCCTTCGGCTCAGGTCATGATCCCGGAGTCCCGGGATCGAGTCCCGCATCGGGCTCCCTGCTCAGCGGGGGGTCTGCTTCTCCCTCTGACCCTCCTCCCTCTCATGCTCTCTGTCTCTCATTCTCTCTCTCGCAAATAAATAAAATCTTAAAAAAAATAAAATAAAATAAAATCTTAAAAAAAAAAAGGTTAAGGAAAAAACTCTAGGGGCATCTGGGTGGCTCAGTCGGTTGAGTCTGCCTTCGGCTCAGGTCATGATCCCAGGGTCCTGGGATCGAGCCCCGCACTGGGCTCCCTCCTCAGTGGGAAGCC